>NW_026019970.1:2989929-3337685 GCF_900185275.1 Solanum verrucosum
GAAACACTTTCGTGGGACTTCCCAAATGTCATTCAAAAACCTTTTTTACTATCTATGAATCAATTTCTAGAATAAAAGGGAAATAATTGTGTTGAGTACAGTATTTCTGAATCCATTCTCAATGTAATTACTTTAGCTACCAAATTTGTGTTATCCTCCGGCCTTATTACTTCTACATTTGTCACACCCCAACCCTAGGTGAGGCGGACAAGTACCGTATGAACACATGTTTTACAAGTGACCAATGAGGAGAGAGTGAACTACTATGTAGATAAATTTACTAATGAGAATCTACATATATAACACATGTCGACTAGCTAAACTGATACATGTGACAAGTAAAACTATGAATACATATGATAGTTTTACAATGCCTACAAAGCCTCTACTGGAATACATGAATGTACAACTATCAAAATACGCATAGTAAAGACTCGGCAAAGCTCCGAATCAACCTGGAGCTCACCAACAACCGCTGAGTATCATGTGCTTCTATTGGGGGGATCTACTGGTTGAGTACCGGTACCTGCAGTATGAAATGCAACGTCCCTAATAAGGGACGTCAGTACGAAAGAATGTACTGAATATTTAAGGCATATAAGAAACATATGTAAAATGAGAGCTCAAGTGAAACCAAATATAAATAGAAAAGGATTAGAGATCACCTTTGCTTATACTTGTGAAATCGTGTATGTTACATTCTTTTCTTTACTTTTCTATGCGTTATAATATTTATAAGGCATATGATACAAATGACCAGCTGATTAGTGGTCGAAGGGGATGACCCATGCTATGCATTTTAACCACTGGGATGCGATCCTCATAAATATACAAATCGGGATTGACCCATGTTAGGCTTTTAGCCCCTGGGCTACCACCCATAATAATATAGATTGGGATTAGCCCATGCTAGGTACTATCACCCCTGAGTTGTCACCCTTAATTATTAGAATTAGGATCGGCCCATGCTAGGTATTTTAACCCCTGAGCTTCCACCCATAATTATATAGATTCATTTTACCTTGTCTCTTTAATTCTTGAGATTGTTCTTTTGATGTTCACAACTCTTTTGAGATTGTTGTTTTGGTGGTCATAGGGTTATTCAGTTGGGTGACAATAAAACATAGTAGGAGACATAAGAATATGGACTTAAGATAATAACAATTACATGGAAGGCAATTGTGACACCAACGTAATACTTAGGAGCTTATATGACTAAATAAGCATTTTGAAATATCAAATTGAAGCACATATCAAAGGAAGACATTTAACATCAGCCAAGAGATATGAACTCTATATGATAGATTTACTTACTAAGTAATATCAAATACAAGGTATACATGAACGTGGAACCAAGGAAGCACGTGGGCAGATTCAACTAGGGATGTCACGACCCAGGGGTATATATATCCTAGATGTAACATGGTGTACATGACCCCGAAGGGTATTATACAAACCCTTAGCATATCATGAACATAAGATAATAGAAAATATGGAAAATTTAAAAAATTTTACAATCGAAGTTATTTTCATAAAAGCAAGCGGAAGTATTTCTATACTTTGTCTCAAACCATCTAATACAACTTTAGAATAAACTATTGGGACATTGCCCATACAATAGTCTCAAAGACATGAAATAAAAGACATAAAGGTAATGGTGGGTTTTTTCCTCGAAGCTATGAGGACTCACAAAAATCTTCAACTCCTTTGCTCCTTAGAAACCTATCTCCAAGAATAGTACTCAAGTCTCCAAACCCTACATTTGATTAGAATGTAGTCAAAGTATGCGCTAGTACAAAATGTACTAAATATGTTAGCTAGAATAATCATAAGAGCATAAGGCAAGGGTTAGTCACTATAAAACATAATCCAAAATCATATGAAATACTTCATTAAACATAAACCATAAGCATGAGAAACAATACCATAATCATAATAAGCAAAGTCTCCAACATAAGCATCATATAAGCATTACTTGACACTTAGTCATCTATACCATAATAGAACTATTCTCAAGTAACCTCAAAAGCATACATTTGCAAAGCATGAACAACATCTCATAATACCACCCAAGCCAAGTATCCCTTTTTGTTCATCTTAATAGTAGTCTATATACATGGTCAAGTCTTTAAGCTTCTCTACCAAAATGGTACCATACTACTAAGTAACCTCAAATCACACTTGTGCAATGCATGAAAGGCATCCCATACTACCCTGCACGCTAAGCATAACATTGAAGTCATCCTAGTCATACTTACCCTCCTTTGGTCTCAGGATTAGCTTACTTCATATAGACAAGGGAACTATCACCTTTAATCAATCATATCTTGGAAGGCAACTATAACAACAACCCAAGCTAAACTTCAACTATATAGGAGAACCCTTCATAACTAGCCTCAATGTCATACACGTGCAATGTAAGAATAATATCTCATACTATTATCCACACTAAGTACCCCTTTAGGCTATCATGAATGCTCACTAGTTGGGGACTAGTCCCTCTTTTCTATTTGCCATTAGTCATTTATGGTACTTCTCTATTTAGTACAAGGCAATCACCACATATGAATGAGGTTCATTTCTCAATTCAAGGCTACCAAGGAATAACCCCCATTAGGTAGACCCATGCTATCACATACTGACATACCTATATTAAGATATGCTAACTACCTCGGAAGACACATTATCATGCAAGTCCAAGCTATTCTAGGAAAGGTACAAGTGTTTCCATCCTAGCTACCATGAAATAGTCCTAGACCAACTAAGACATGCTACCCTTACAAGTACAATATGTTACAAGTACACTATGATACAAATACAAGCTATCCTTAGGAGAGTATGATTCTCAATCCTAAGCTACCCTTAGGAGAATATAAGTCCTCAATCATAAGCTACCATGACTAATCCTAACTCAAGCTACCCTTGAAATGAATATTACAATGCAAAGTCAAGCTACCCTTAGGAGAGTATGGATCCTCAATCCTAAGCTACCCTTAGGATAGTATAAGTCCCCAATCCTAAGCTACCATGACTAACCTTAACTCAATCTACCCTTGAAATGCATCTTACAATGCAAAGTCAAGTTACCCTTTCAAGTACACCAAGATGCTAATGTAAGCTATGCTTAGGAGAGTATGATTCTCAATCCTAAGCTACCCTTAGGAGAGTATAAATCCTAAATCATAAAGCTACCATGAAATGGTCTTGGCCAGACCAAGTCATGCTATCATGAAGGCATCCTAATGATGTTAGTTGAAGCTACCCTTAGGAGAGTATAAATCCTCAATCCTAGGCTACCATGACTATCCCTAACTCAATATACCATGAAATGCATCTTAAAATGCCAAGTCAAGCTATCTCTGAGGAGAGTGTAAATCCTCAATCCTAAGCTAACCTATCTTGGTCTTTTTCTTACCAAGTCGAGCTACACTAGAAGGGATCATATATCACAACTTCAAGCTATTCTAGTCTAATATGCTTTGATTCATTTTAGGCTATTAAACCAACCTAGAATCATTCTATATGATAGAACCTTGGATCTCCTAGCATCTTTATGCCTAAGTGTGTAAGTGAGAAATAGACTTTCAACAATACACACAAGATCACATTGTACTAGCTTTACTCTCAAGCTCTAACTATCATGATCACAAGCCTTACTATCAAGCTTTCTTTCTTAATCTCATCAATATACCTAGATTTCAAGGTATTCAAATCACATTCTTTATTAGTAGGTGATTCTAGTCATAATTGATCATAAAGGTTATATTTCATCTTTACAAGTCATGATCCATCATATGAATTATAATCTAATTCAATTCACTTCTATATGTTCCTAACCTTGAAGAAATACTACACATGACATTGATTTTAGAAGATCAATTAGAATTCCCTCAATTCCACCTCTCATGGCTTAAACTCACTTCATCAATTAGGCTAGGGTTTACCATAAAAATCACATAAAATCATCATAATATCATATTAAATGCTAATACAATCATAATTAGGTGTTATCCACTAGATTGGAATCACACCTAAACTCTACCCATAATGTAGGAAGAAACCCTAGCTAGAGTTGGGTTTTTGACTTCACAATTGGGGGAAAACCTAGAGGGCTCTATGAGTGGAAGAACCCATAGATGAATAAGCTAACATACCTCAATTCAAGCCCTAATCAAGTTTGAAACAACGGAGGAAAATTTGCCCCTCTTCCATTCTTCTTCTTCTTCTTTCTTCTTCTTCTTTCTTCTTCTTCTTCGTCTTCTTCTTCTTCTTTACTTCTAGAGAGAGAAATTATTTGGAGAGAATTTGGGTTCTTTGATTAATGAGTTAAATGATTTAGTTTAGGGGTCTATTAGGTATTATAGGTGGTTTAATAACTAACTAACCGACCTCCCTTAACCCCTAATTAATTACTAATTAACCCCCAAACTCCTAACTAAAACTAAAACTTAAAAATCTGTTCACACCTACGACTCCTCCACCCACGAACCATGGGTGGATATACAGAGCGTGTTGCACCTCCGTAGGTGGGTCCACCTATGGCCAGTAGATGGCAAGCGTAGGTGCTGCCAATTGACAGCTTTTGGGGCTGATTTTTAGGTCCTTCTATAGGACCTCTTGGGTGGTCCTTGGAGGGTCGTACCTCGACGTTTAGCCCCTAAAACCTCCATTCTAAGTACGGGAAACATTTTTTGTGATTTTTAATCCTCATACCACACTCCAAACTCTTACAAAAAGCTCTATCTCTAATTCAACTTACTAGTTTCTGAGGTATTACAATATCTCCCCCTAGGGATCATTCGTCCTCGAATGACGATTCTAAACACTTATTAAAGTCACAACTCTAAACTAGCAACCCATCATGCATGCACTACATCTATATGCACACACCCAAGGAAGAAACTTCAATTCCAAGCTAAACACATTTAATGCAACAAAATGGAGTAGGGACTACTTCTACCAACCCAAAATGCATGAAATTCTATATCTACTCATTTTCAAGGAGGAACTAACATCTCCTAGCTAAAACATGCTCAACACACACACATAAAGCCTAAATGCAAATTACTCTTAAAAAACATTTATTCAAGGAGGAATCTTTCAACTCCAAACTAAGGCATGGTCATATATTCATCTCATGAAGTCTATATGCAAACCTTCTCAAATACACTACAACATGACGAAAATAATGCATATAAGTCATTTCTAACAGGACCTAAGCACTTTCATGAACATGCACCATACAAGAAGATCATGGAAACATACAATTCACATATGACTTCATATAAAAGCAAATCAAGAGGAACCTATCATCTCAAGCTAGAGTAGGAGTAGAAGGAAAATGATGAGGATATTGGGACATCTCATTGTCCCTTGGCCTCCCAAGTAGCACCCTCACCTAAAACCCTCACTAAACTACACTCCATACCACTTCATGGAACTACTTCCTTGTTCTTTAATTTCTTAACTTGTCGTTCTAAGACCTCTACCAGTATTTCTAAATTAGAGAGGTTCTCATTAAGCAACTATAGCTCAAAAGCAACCTTACTAACACCACTCAAGATCTCACATGAGTCTAACGAACCGGGACTAAACTTCTCATACTCACTACACCTCTCAAGGTGAAAATTTAAAGCAAACCTAACTCATGAACATCAAGGACACTCAACGACCTTGCTATCTAAGCACATTATATCCCCTTGGGAGCAAGTCTATACAAACTCTTCTAACCAACACTTTTTAAAATTCTAAGGTCGGAGCAAGTCATCACTAAGCTTTCAAATCCATCACACAAGATGATTCAAAACCATGGTGAATTACACTTCTACCCATATTAGAGGAGTCTATTGTAACACCCCAGAGAATTTTCGAACTAAGACTCGAGCCATCCTTCATGTGGAGTGGGATTTTACCGAGGAATAAAAATTTATTGAGTGTTAAGTTAAGGTCCCTAGGTGTAGCACATTGATTTCCAAGAAGAGTTGAATTGGAAATAGTCATTTTGGAAAGAATCTGAAAAATTTGGCTATGGAAAAAAGGTGAGTTTTTGGTCAACTTTGAGCAGTCGTATCTCCTAGCTCAAAATGATTTAGGTGAATTTCCAGTTATGTCTGGAAAGCCCTTGGAATGATCTTTCCAACGCCACCGAGTTTTCTTGATTCCGAGTTCGTATGAGTGACTTATGCCCTTTGGAAGTTGGGCTGTTGGCACAGTCGCACAGTCGCACAGTGCAGTTTGTTTAGTCCGAAAATTTTAAGGGTATTTTGGTCTTTTCCCTAATCTTTTCTTTGGGTTATATTGAGGTGTTAGACTGATGTTTGGATCATTTTTGTCCCATTTTAAAGAGTGAGAGTAAGAGTGAGAGTTAGGGCTTGGAAGATAAGAGAGAAAGAAGAGGAAAAGAAGAGGAGAAAGAGAAGAAGAAGCTAAGGATCGTCGTGGATTTTTGTCGGGGGTGATCCCTAATCAGGTATGTGAGTCTTTAGTGTGGGTTTATCCTTTCCCCCCACATACCAAGCTCGTTTTTATGATTTGAGAAGAGATTGGATTTGTTGTTGAAGTTGTTAGTTGTTGTTGATGTTGTTAGTTGTGTTGTTGAAGTTATTGTTGGTTGTGGGACAGGATTGGGCTGTGTATTTGAGTTGTGACCTATTGTATATTGAGGGATTTTATGATCCTTAGTGTTGGTTGGTTCATACCCCACACACCAACTCGTTTTTAATTCCAAGAGAAGATTTATTGGTTGTTGAAGTTGTAGTGGTGTTGTGTTGAAGTTCTTGCTGATTTAGTACAGATTTCTGGCTGTGATTTTTGAGTTGAATCTATTGTATAATAAGGGTCTTTATGATTCTAAGTGTTGCTGCTGAAACCTTGAGGTTGAGAGGGTTTAGAATTGGAAAGAAACAAGGGGAAAAAGTCGGATTTTTGGGGAAAAAGGGGCTGGGCTGTTGCACCTCTCCTAGTGCCAAGGACACCAATCCTTCCCTTTCATTCACCATTTCTTTTTTTATACATGTTCCTAGGTATTATACCTATGTTTCCTAGTTGTTTCCAACACTCCAAGGTACTTCCAAAAGTCAAGTGAAGTTAGTTTCCAAGTCAAGTGAAGTTAGTTTCAAAGTCAAGTGAAGTTATTTTCCAAATCAAGTGAAGTCAAGCTTAGAAGTAAGTAAGTCAAAACAAGTCTTTAAGGTTTTCCAAGAGTCTTCATTGATCGTTTTAACTTCATTTTAAGGCTCAAGTTAAGTAAAGAATGAAGAGTTCCAAGTTAAGAGTTTCAAGTTGAGTAAAGAGTTGAGTTCATTTCTCAAAGTTATTAGGGAACTATGTATTCCCAAAGAAGTTTTAAAGAAATGTTTTTACATTTAAACAAGGTTGGAAACTGAGATTTCCAAAAGAGCCTTCGGGCTAGTTTTTGAGTAATTATCTCATATCAGCAGGAATAAATATGTTTTAAAAACATAAGAGCCAGTACATTTTTGGGAGTAGTATCGAGCACCGAATTGGGGGAGCGTTCAAAGAACCCACAGCCCCCATAGAACCATGTTAGCCACCATGGGTAGAAAAGGATCATACTTTTTAGATGAATCCTTTTCAGATTAGACTAGTGGATCCATTAGGCAGTTCAGGTCTTATACCTTTGGCCGGGTATAAGATGCTCTGGCAGCGTGAGGTCGATCGTTGTATCATTACTATAGCTCTTATGTGATGGTTGTCGGTTAGAGAAACTCTCACAGCAGTTATTGTATTTTCATACACAGAAATTATTGTATTTTATATACATCAGTTCAATTGTATTTCTATATACATCTCAGGCTTATTGTATCCTTGTATACACTCAGAGTTTATAGCATGTTTTAAACAGTCTTTCTTTATATCGCACTTGTTTTAAATTGCCTTATATTGAAAGAAGTCAGTCAGGTTGAGTTCAGTTATTCAAGAGTCGAGTATCCTTGAGTTAAGTATCTTTGAGTTAAGTATATATCTTGAGTTAAGTATATATCCTTGAGTTGAGTATCTATCTTGAGTTGAGTATCTATCTTTGAGTTGAGTATCTATCTTTGAGTTGAGTATCTGTCTCTGAGTCCAGTATCTATTTCTGAGTTGAGTAAGTTTGAGTAGTTTTGGGTATTCCTTGAGTTGAGAAAGTATGAAAAGAGGTAAGTTATTCAATTTATTCCAGTTTTTCTTCTAGCCTATGTTGTTTAGCTTTCTAGCTTACATACTCGTACATTCCACGTACTGAGCCATTTGGCCTGCATCTTTTTATGATGCAGACACAGGTATTCAGGATCATCAACAGGAGATTCGTTGATACATCCGGGAGTTCCAGTTAGCTATGACAAACCTCTTTGCTTCCGGAGGATTTCATTTACCTTTCAGTTGTATCAGTTGTTAGGAGGTCGTGGGTCTTGTCCCGGCTTCCATCTTTATCAGTTAGAGGCTTCATAGATAGACAATAGAGTTTCAGAAGTCTCTTCATTTATTTTGTTAAATGTTTTGAAGACTAAAGTTGCCTTTTATGGCGAGTTGTATATATATTCTATTATACAGAGTTTTCTTTTGAGTTAAAGATTTATAAAGTTGAGTTTATAAACTCTTATTCAGTTTTAAGCTCTTGTATTCTTAAGTTAGTATTCCTCTTGGAGTCAGCCAGGATGAGGGTTCGCTTGGGGACCAGCAATGATCTTCGAGTGCCGGCCACGTCCAGGGTGTAGGCTCGGGGCGTGACAAACTTGGTATCAGAGCACAGAGTTCAAGTGTCCTAGGGTGTCTATGAAGCCGTGTCAGTAAGATCTTGTTTTATGGTTGTGAGGGCCCCACTTCTATAAATGAGGGACTACAGACATTTATGAAAAGTCTCCCATTTTTCACACTCTTAATCGTGCAATAGAGCTAAGTCATGGAGATCTAATCTAACTCGTGCGTTCTTAGAATCTTTCAACTACCCATCATACTGGAGGTGGTTGAAAAGCAGAGTCAGTTTTTTTTGTCGATGAGTTGTTCTTAGCAAGAGTCTTGAGAAAGTCATGAGGATTCAGAGGGGCTTAAGAGAAGCCCAAGAGTAAGTTAAGTGTTCAGTTTCAGAGTAATGCCTTCATATGAATCGTGCATTTGAGATAAAAGTGAGTTGTACTTTCTTCTCTAAGTATTGTTTCAGCTGAGATCCTTACGAGGAGGTATGTTTAGAGCTTGGGTATGATTTTCACCCGAAAGAGTAGCATGAGTTACGAGATCATGAGCAGTAGTAGAGAAAGAGTCCAGAGCTAGAGAGAAAAATATACAGAAGTTTAGTAATTTAAGTAAGGGAGATAGTGATGAGGCAAGCTATGTTATTGTAGTCATGCACCCAGTAAGTTATGAATGAGGAGTTGTCCCTTATGGGTAGACTAAGAAGTGATGAGTTGTGAAGATTACATCATAAGAGGAAGAGTGTGTTGTAGCTAGATAGGAGTTAGTGATGAAGTGTTATTGTGTAGAAAATGACCAAGTGCGAGTGTTGAAAAAAGAAAGCAGAGTATTCATGAGGTGTTAGATCTACGCTAGGCTTATGATTTTGAGGGAGGTCCCATAACATTCAAGTGGTATAGAATTATTGGGCATTGATGTATAGTGAATGAGTAAATAGTACTCAAGTTGTGAAGGGAAATATGATAGTAAATTGTGAGTATGAATACTAAGAGGTGAGGTTTGACTTTTGGCCATAAGGTCCTAGTGGACGAGAGTTTCTGAATTTGTACCTAGTATTTGTAAGTTAGTGTAGTAAGCGAGCAATCATATTAATATTCGGGTTTAGTCATAAACCTTAAGCTTGAATTTGAGATGAGTGTCTTGACCAAAGAAATGGCAACATGAGAGTGATGATGCTAGTCTTGAGATTTGATCTAGTAGACTTGACATAGAGTAAGTGAGGAATTAAGGTGATTAGTCGCAATAAATATGAGTGGTACAAGTGAGAGACCCTAACCTTTAGATAAGGGCAATGAAGTGTGATTAAGTCACCAGAGTAACAAAAGCGTTAAGAGGTGTACCGAGAGTGTATGTAACCAGAAGAAGTTAAAGGAAACACCTTTGAAAGAGGACTTAGCACCGCTTATAGAGAGTTTGGTAGGCATGAGATAAATTTCTCCCAAGTGTTAGATTAAAAGAAGAGGTAAGCAAGTTAAATATGTGGAATAGTTCCATAGCTTTCAAGTGTTAGCTTTAGACCTAAGGGGGAGATGTCAAGATGAGAAATGGAGTCAAGTGTTTTAGATTAAGATGGTAATGAATTCAAAGAGTTTGCGAGATATCTTTTCAGAGGCCATTTTAGAAATGGAGTGGTGTTAAAAAGAGGAGGTTGATGTTCTTATCGTGTTGTGATGGTGGGATAGTTCCATTTAAGTTTTTTTTTTTTTAACACTGAGGAAGAAAAGGATGAGGTTTTACTATGAGAAATATTCAAATGAGAGCCCTTAGTTGGATCTAAAGGAGTGGTTAGTAAGAGTCCATGGAGTGTTAGAATACTAAGCTTTAATGTGGTGTTAAAGAGTTATAGTCTTGGGATAAGATTCCCTATAGAGAGGTATAGAATCCGAACCTAAGGATTTGGGTTAAGCTTGAATATGCTAAGAGCAGACCATTAGACGCAGACCTTAGTAAGAGTAGACCCTTCCATACCAAGACTAGCCGTCATTCGAGGACGAATGATTCCAAGGGGGAGATATTGTAACACCCCAGAGAATTTTCGAACTAAGACTCGAGCCATCCTTCATGTGGAGTGGGATTTTACCGAGGAATAAAAATTTATTGAGTGTTAAGTTAAGGTCCCTAGGTGTAGCACATTGAGTTCCAAGAAGAGTTGAATTGGAAATAGTCATTTTGGAAAGAATCTGGAAAATTTGGCTATGGAAAAAAGGTGAGTTTTTGGTCAACTTTGAGCAGTCGTATCTCCTAGCTCAAAATGATTTAGGTGAATTTCCAGTTATGTCTGGAAAGCCCTTGGAATGATCTTTCCAACGCCACCGAGTTTTCTTGATTCCGAGTTCGTATGAGTGACTTATGCCCTTTGGAAGTTGGGCTGTTGGCACAGTCGCACAGTGCAGTTTGTTTAGTCCGAAAATTTTAAGGGTATTTTGGTCTTTTCCCTAATCTTTTCTTTGGGTTATATTGAGGTGTTAGACTGATGTTTGGATCATTTTTGTCCCATTTTAAAGAGTGAGAGTAAGAGTGAGAGTTAGGGCTTGGAAGATAAGAGAGAAAGAAGAGGAAAAGAAGAGGAGAAAGAGAAGAAGAAGCTAAGGATCGTCGTGGATTTTTGTCGGGGGTGATCCCTAATCAGGTATGTGAGTCTTTAGTGTGGGTTTATCCTTTCCCCCCACATACCAAGCTCGTTTTTATGATTTGAGAAGAGATTGGATTTGTTGTTGAAGTTGTTAGTTGTTGTTGATGTTGTTAGTTGTGTTGTTGAAGTTATTGTTGGTTGTGGGACAGGATTGGGCTGTGTATTTGAGTTGTGACCTATTGTATATTGAGGGATTTTATGATCCTTAGTGTTGGTTGGTTCATACCCCACACACCAACTCGTTTTTAATTCCAAGAGAAGATTTATTGGTTGTTGAAGTTGTAGTGGTGTTGTGTTGAAGTTCTTGCTGATTTAGTACAGATTTCTGGCTGTGATTTTTGAGTTGAATCTATTGTATAATAAGGGTCTTTATGATTCTAAGTGTTGCTGCTGAAACCTTGAGGTTGAGAGGGTTTAGAATTGGAAAGAAACAAGGGGAAAAAGTCGGATTTTTGGGGAAAAAGGGGCTGGGCTGTTGCACCTCTCCTAGTGCCAAGGACACCAATCCTTCCCTTTCATTCACCATTTCTTTTTTTATACATGTTCCTAGGTATTATACCTATGTTTCCTAGTTGTTTCCAACACTCCAAGGTACTTCCAAAAGTCAAGTGAAGTTAGTTTCCAAGTCAAGTGAAGTTAGTTTCAAAGTCAAGTGAAGTTAGTTTCCAAATCAAGTGAAGTCAAGCTTAGAAGTAAGTAAGTCAAAACAAGTCTTTAAGGTTTTCCAAGAGTCTTCATTGATCGTTTTAACTTCATTTTAAGGCTCAAGTTAAGTAAAGAATGAAGAGTTCCAAGTTAAGAGTTTCAAGTTGAGTAAAGAGTTGAGTTCATTTCTCAAAGTTATTAGGGAACTATGTATTCCCAAAGAAGTTTTAAAGAAATGTTTTTACATTTAAACAAGGTTGGAAACTGAGATTTCCAAAAGAGCCTTCGGGCTAGTTTTTGAGTAATTATCTCATATCAGCAGGAATAAATATGTTTTAAAAACATAAGAGCCAGTACATTTTTGGGAGTAGTATCGAGCACCGAATTGGGGGAGCGTTCAAAGAACCCACAGCCCCCATAGAACCATGTTAGCCACCATGGGTAGAAAAGGATCATACTTTTTAGATGAATCCTTTTCAGATTAGACTAGTGGATCCATTAGGCAGTTCAGGTCTTATACCTTTGGCCGGGTATAAGATGCTCTGGCAGCGTGAGGTCGATCGTTGTATCATTACTATAGCTCTTATGTGATGGTTGTCGGTTAGAGAAACTCCCACAGCAGTTATTGTATTTTCATACACAGAAATTATTGTATTTTATATACATCAGTTCAATTGTATTTCTATATACATCTCAGGCTTATTGTATCCTTGTATACACTCAGAGTTTATAGCATGTTTTAAACAGTCTTTCTTTATATCGCACTTGTTTTAAATTGCCTTATATTGAAAGAAGTCAGTCAGGTTGAGTTCAGTTATTCAAGAGTCGAGTATCCTTGAGTTAAGTATCTTTGAGTTAAGTATATATCTTGAGTTAAGTATATATCCTTGAGTTGAGTATCTATCTTGAGTTGAGTATCTATCTTTGAGTTGAGTATCTATCTTTGAGTTGAGTATCTGTCTCTGAGTCCAGTATCTATCTTCTGAGTTGAGTAAGTTTGAGTAGTTTTGGGTATTCCTTGAGTTGAGAAAGTATGAAAAGAGGTAAGTTATTCAATTTATTCCAGTTTTTCTTCTAGCCTATGTTGTTTAGCTTTCTAGCTTACATACTCGTACATTCCACGTACTGAGCCATTTGGCCTGCATCTTTTTATGATGCAGACACAGGTATTCAGGATCATCAACAGGAGATTCGTTGATACATCCGGGAGTTCCAGTTAGCTATGACAAGCCTCTTTGCTTCCGGAGGATTTCATTTACCTTTCAGTTGTATCAGTTGTTAGGAGGTCGTGGGTCTTGTCCCGGCTTCCATCTTTATCAGTTAGAGGCTTCATAGATAGACAATAGAGTTTCAGAAGTCTCTTCATTTATTTTGTTAAATGTTTTGAAGACTAAAGTTGCCTTTTATGGCGAGTTGTATATATATTCTATTATACAGAGTTTTCTTTTGAGTTAAAGATTTATAAAGTTGAGTTTATAAACTCTTATTCAGTTTTAAGCTCTTGTATTCTTAAGTTAGTATTCCTCTTGGAGTCAGCCAGGATGAGGGTTCGCTTGGGGACCAGCAATGGTCTTCGAGTGCCGGCCACGTCCAGGGTGTAGGCTCGGGGCGTGACATCTATTCACTCAAGCCATTTAGGCATTACTTAAACACCATATTCAATCAATCTATCAACATACCTCAAAACTCATCATGACTACGTCGGGTTCTACCATCAACTAAACATAACCATAATGCAACACATTCATACTATAGACAACATCACAATCTATCATCTCAAATCTATCAAGTCACATAGCCATAATTGGCATCACAGCCAACCTTTTCTCCCTCGCTCCTTGTAGCATAAGCCCTTTGAGTAGTCATATCCTAAAGACCATCAGATAAGGAATAGGAGAGAGACCTTATAGATTTAAACTCTGTGGCACGACTTAGAGATTGAAAAAGTGACATTTCCTAAGCATCCAATAGCCTCCAATTCATAAATATGGCACGCTTCACATTTATGAACAAGACTTTACTAGACGTGGTTTGAGACAGTCCTAGAGCCATTCTAAACCTTTTGCTCTGATTACCAAATTTATCATGACACAGGGGTATACCCTATCATGGCGTACTTGACCCCGAAGGGGTCCCATTGAAACCCTTAGCATATCATGAACATAAAATAACAGAAAATACAGAAAATTTAAAACTTTTTACAATCGAAGTCATTTTCATAAAAGCAAGCGAAAGTCCTTTTATACTTTGTCTCAAACCATCTAATACAACTTTAGAATAAACTCTTGGGAAACAACCCATACAATAGTCTCAAAGACATGAAATAAAAGACATAAAGGTAATGGTGGGTTTTTTCCTCGAAGCTATGAGGACTCACCAAAATATTCAACTCCTTTGCTCCTTAAAAACATATCTCCAAGAATAGTACTCAAGTCTCCAAACCTTACATTTTATTATAAAGTAGGCAAAGTACGCCTTAGTACAAAATGTACTAAATATGTTAGCTATAATAATCATAAGAGCATAAGACAAGGGTTAGTCAATATAAGACATAATCCAAAATCATATGAAATACTTCATAAAACAGAAACCATAAGCATGAGAAACAATACCATAATCATAATAAGCAAAAGTCTCCAACATAAGCATCATATAAGCATTACTTGACTCTTAGTCATCTATACCATAATAGAACTATTCTCAATTAACCAAAAAATCATACATGTGCAATGCCTGAATAGCATCCCATAATACCACCTAAGCCAAGTATCCCTTTTTGGTCATCTTAGTCATAGTCTATATACATGGTCAAGTCATTAAGCTTCTCTACCATAAGGGTACCATACTCCTAAGTAACCTCAAAGCACACTTGTGCAATGCATGAAAGGCATCCCATACTACCCTTCACATTAAGCATAACCTTGAAGTCATCCTAGTCATACTTACCCGCATTTGGTCTCATGATTAGCTTACTTCATATAGACAAGGGAACTATCACCTTTAGTCAATCATATCTTGGAAGGCAACTATAGCAACAATCCAAGCTAAACTTACACTATATAGGAGAACCTTTCATAACTAGCATCAATGTCATACTTGTCCAATGTATGAATATCATCCCATACTACTATCCACACTAAGTACCCATTTAGGCTATCATGAATGCTCTCTAGTTGGGGACTAGTCCCTTTTTTCTATTTGCCATTAGTCATTTAAAGTACTTCTCTATTTAGTACAAGGCAATCACGACACATGAATGAACTCTATTTCTCAATTCAAGGATACCAAGGAATAACCCCCTATTAGGCTAGACCATGCTATCATCTTACTAACATAACTATATTAAGCTAAGCTAACTACCTTGGAAGACAAACTATCATGCAAATCCAAGCTATTCTAGGAAATGTGCAAGTGTTCCATCCTAGCTACCATGAAATAGTCCTAGACCAACTAAGTCATGCTACCCTTACAAGTACACTATGATACAAATGCAAGCTATCCTTAGAAGAGTATGATTCTTAATCCTAAGTTACCCTTAGGAGAGTATAAGTCTTCAATCATAAGCTACCATGACTAACCCTAACTCAAGCAACCCTTGAAATGCATCTTACAATGCAAAGTCAAGTTACCCTTACAAGCACACCAAGATGCTAATGTAAGCTATCATTAGGAGAGTATGATTCTCAATCCTAACCTTGGGAGAGTATGGATCATCAATCCTAAGCTACCCTTAGGAGAGTATAAGTCCTCAATCCTAAGCTACCATGACTAACCCTAACTCAAGCTACCCTTGAAATGCATCTTACAATGCAAAGTCAAGTTACCCTTACAAGCACACCAAGATGCTAATGTAAGCTATCCTTAGGATAGTATGATTCTCAAACCTAAGCTATCCTTAGGAGAGTATAAATCCTCAATCCTAAAGCTACCATGAAATGGTCTTCGCCAAACCAACTCATGTTATCATGAAGGCATCCTAATGATGCTAGTTCAAGCTACCCTTAGGAGAGTATAAATCCTCAATTCTAGGCTACCATCATAATCCCTAACTCAAGCTACCATGAAATGCATCTTAAAATGCCAAGTCAAGTTATCCCTTAGGAGAGTGTAAATCCTTAATCCTAAGCTATCCTATCTTGGTCTTCTCTTACCAAGTCAAGCTACACATGAAGGGATCATATATCACAACTTCAAACTATTCTAGTCTAACATGCTTTGATTCATTTTAGGTTATCAAGCCAACCTAGAATCATTCTATGTGAAAGAACCTTGGATCTCCTAGCATCTTTGTGTCTAAGTGTGTAAGTGAGAAATAGACTTTCAACAATACACACAAGATCACATTATATTAGCTTTACTCTCAAAGGCTTAACTATCATGATCACAAGACTTACTTTCAAGCTTTCTGTCTTAATCTCATCATTATACCTAGATTTCAAGGTATTCTAATCACATTCTTCATTAGTAGGTGATTCTAGTCATAATTGATCATTAAGGTTCAATTTCATCTTTACAAGTCATGATCCATCATATGAATTATAATCTAATTCAATTCACTTCTATATGTTCCTAACCTTGAACAAATACTACACATGACATTGATTTTAGAAGATCAACTAGAATTCCTCAATTCCACCTCTCATGGCATAAACCCACATAATATCACATTCATCAATTAGGCTTGGGTTTACCATAGAAATCACATAAAATCATCATAATATCATAATTAAATGATAATACAATCATAATTAGGTGTTATCCACTAGATTTTAATCATACCTAAACTCTACCCACAATGTAGGAAAAAACCCTAGCTAGAGTTGGGTTTTGACTTCACAATTGGGAGAAAACATAGGGGACTCTATGGGTATAAGAAGCCGTAGATAAATAAGCAATCATACCTCAATTCAAAGCCCTAATCAAGCTTGGAATAATGGAGGAAAATCTGCCCCTCTTCCTCCTCTTCTTCTTATTCTTCTTCTTTACTTCTAGAGAGAAAAATTATTTGGAAAGAATTTGGGTTCTTTGATGAATGAGTTAAATGATTTAGTTTAGGGGTCTATTAGGTATATATAGGTGGTTTAATAACTAACTAATTGACCTCCCTTAACCCCTAACTAATTACTAATTAACCCCCAATCCCCTAACTAAAAACTAAAACTTAAAAATCTGCTCACACCTACGACTCCTCCACCCACGGACCGTGGGTGGATCTACTGAGCATGTTGCACCTCCATAGGTGGAGGTTCTGAGGCTGAAAATGCAGGCCAACTCAGGCCTTGACCCACGACCCCAACCCACGGGGCGTGGGTCCACCTACAGCCAGTAGATGGCAAGCGTACGTGCTTCCAATTTACAGCTTTTGGGGCTGATTTTGAGGTCCTCCTCAAGGACCCCTTGGGTGGTCCTTGGGGAGTCATACCTCGATGTTTAGCCCCTAAAACCTCCATTCTATGTACGGGAAACATTTTTTGTGATTTTTAATCCTCATACCACTCCAAAACTCTTACGAAAAACTTTAGAACTCCCTAGTTCAGCTTACTAGTTTCCGGGGTATTACAAGGGGCAGATACATATACCAAGTAAGTACATATAAAATGTACAATAGAGCAAGTAGGGATCTTGTGAGGTAACATTATAGTCTAACACAATGGGAGTGATAACCAATAAAGGAAACATATGAACATGTGAAACGATGACTTATATGATGGAGTAGACAATTGAAGCAAGTTGGCAAGATATGGGCAGATTGTATATCCAACATATAAACATACATACCATGTGTAATCTAGGATCATTTTGATTTATATAAGAGGAATACGTGCCAGGGGATAGCATTTTGACGATGAAACAAGTTTAAACCTTGCATGCTAATACTTGGTAGAGTAAGAACGTACATTTATTAATAAACTGATATTAGAGTACTCACTTTAATGCTCTAGGGAGTAGGAATGAGATAATTAGCTACACTGGTGATCTTATATTGCCACTATGGATCAGTCACTACCAAGGGCACTTAGAAAGCAAACTTTATTATACAAGTATTGGATTCATGCCAAAGAAATAGGAAATCGAATAGTCTTACATACCTTGCTGCACAACATTGGATATTACAATGAGTTAACCGTCTTCATTTCAGATTATTTATCTACAATGGAGTAAATAATAAAATTGGCATTAGTAGTTTATCAACAAGTTTGGGCTACTTGATAAGACCAAAACAGTAATTAGTAGTATATCTATAATTGATCCCATCAAGGGTCTTCTTCCCATCCATTATCCTCTAATTTTTTTATATACTATATTGCCTTCTTATAAGGTCCTCTGAAACTCCTCGGGTTTCATCACGTCTGGAAAACAGTATACAAAGGGATGGCTAGAAGTAAGATCATGCAATACTTAATTAAGTGGTGTATCCCTACACTTTCAATGTTCTATCCTCTAACCAGTTCCCATGACTTCTCTACACATATCCAGCCACGCCCCCTTATTTTACGATACACAAAACAGTCCCTAAGCATCACACTGTGGAAGTAACAATATGAACTCACGGCTTCCGATCAACACCCCATGAGTTCCGACTAACATTACATTTAATATGCTCAAAACGAGCTCACAATCAAAATTTAAAGGGACTCCACTCCATGGTTGTCCCAACAAGCACATCCTTCCTGAACATTTACCAAGCCCGCACTATATAGAGGCAACACTCCTCAGTTCATTAACACATACAAACTTTCACAAACAATGCAAGAGCAAGAGAAGGATGAAAATTTCCATAGCTTACCTTGCTGGAAAGGAATCTCACTTGCTAAGACTTGGATTCTTCAAGGTTTAGGTTGTTCTCTCCTCCTTACCTTGATGTTAAATCAGATTATTCACTTAAATTCCTTAAGATAGGAGATGTTCTACCAACTTATGCTTTAAAAACACATCTTTCCTTTAGATTTTAATGGTGAAGTTGTAGACCAGAACTCTTGGAGCTTCTATGGCTTTGCTCGGGAGTAATTTTCTGGAGAATAAGTGATGAAGGAGATGTGATAAGCTTGAGTGCTTTACAGGTCCCTTCTGGACGTTTTCACTTCATAAATTGGAGAAATAATATGGTCCTTTACTTTAAGCAAGCAGGTGCATCACCTCATTAATTTCTGCCACAAGTTTTTAAGTAGATGCATCATCTACTTGCCCTTTTCACTTAAAATGCAGTCCACTTATCCTAAGTGGGTGCATCACCTACTTGCCCTTTTAACTTAAAATGCAGTCCACTAATTCTAAGTAGGAGCATCACCTACTTGCCCTTTTCACTTAAAATGCAGTCCACTAATTCTAAGTAGGTGCATCACCTACTTGTCACCTACTAGCATAGTTTAGTCAAGCAAGCACCTCACTTATTTTACACCATTTTCCCAATCTTAGTTTCAGTACAAAATCGTAGCACTAATACGCACTTGACCACTTTGACTTTTATACCTTTTACCATCCCAAGTTCGAATTGTTTTTGAGTTCACTTAGTCGTATATGTGTTGGAAGACACGGGGTATTGCAACTTTAAACCTATTCTATTGTCACTAGTTGCATAGAAAACCGAGTCCATAACTATACCACAAGGCAATTTATAAGCGTCATATAAATAGAACTAGTACACGTAGAATACGGGTGTTACATACATAAACTAGGTTTTTTGTGTCACTCCTTTTTCAAAAAAAAATGCACCTGAACTAGGTCCAGTGTTGCCCTTAGATGCTCCATCTGAGATTTCATCTAAAAGCTCCCATACACCATTTTACATCAAATTTTATGAGTGTAATCATTTAAAAATTAAACCAGCTCAACCCATGAATTAGGAATATTTTGCATCGTGGAGTGTAATCTTCTTTTGTTTTAATGCTTTGTTTTAGTTATTGTTTTCCTTTTTGGTATATGTATGTGTTTGTTAATAATAGTTAGTACTTCCGTTCGGTTGTTCTTTTTTTTTAAACATAAGAGACTACTTTTTTTGTCTCAAAATTAAATGACATGGTGTTTTTGTAAGGTGTGAATAACAGTGAAGTTAAAAAAAACAGAATAGCTATTTTCTTTATATCTGCTTAAGATTGGTGTGTAGAATTATCAGATATTTGTGTTGGTGCATTATCGAGATTAGTGCAAGGCGTCATCAGCTATAGAGCGAATCAAGGTTGCTGTAGCAATCTTCAGCGTTCCAGAACTCTGGAGGTGCATTCATAGCGCTCCTTGGTTAAAAATTTTCGTTTTCGATAATTTTTCTACAAATCAATGATCTTAAAGTACTCTCCTAATTAAACATGAAAACAAATCTAGTTATTTCAAGTTCTAAATCATTCTCAAATCTAACTTTTCTTCAAGAACAACCCTTCAACTTTCTTCAGTATTTCGAAATCGATTCAAGCTCTTTTATCTGTAACCCTTACGCCCAGAACGTTGTACCAACATTGTAAACATAAGGGGAAGTCTCATGCTTCAATAAATTTGACAATCAAGCAATTATTTTCAAAGTTCAGAATCAACCTAAACCTTATTCTATTTTATTCAATTTTGTACATGATTTCATCATTATTTTCCTACTGAAGTAGAAAAGAGTAAGGAGAGCGATGCGTACCTTGATTTCGATGACTCTGAACACTGTAATCTGAGAGGATTGAGAGATATTGAGATTGAGAGTTGGAAGAGGTTAAATGAGCATAAAAACTCATTCTCCTCTCTTTTGTTATTTTAAATTTGCATGATGTTATAGTAGTTGAACAACCACTACAACGCCGTTGCTATAGTGGGGTCTAGAGAAGTAGGTATGTAGAAAATTATGTTATTGTTTTCGTGCATTCACATTTTCTATTTTGATAATCTTGGATACGCGAGACGTGGTAGAGTTGTGTTCCTTGTGTATGGTGAGTGCATTCTTGACGTGTCAAATCGTGTGGTAAACCTTGATAATCGGTCTATTTTCTTTTCTCCTGGGGTAATAGTTCAGGGATGAACAAAAGATTAGTTAGTATCTTATTGTAACGATTCAATTTATGTTAGTAAAGGACATCTTGTTGGAAATTTCAAAAGTCCGAAAGTGCAGTGCAAGTATTTTTAAAATTTGAGCACATGACAATTTTGGCCCAGCTTGATTTTTTGGCCAGGCTGACGTCAGCCCGCATAGAGGCAGGCTTCCCACTATGGCGACGCTGCTATAGCAGGTTGGCAAATTTCTAAACTCTAATTAATGCATCATTTTTTATTTTCCTCTTATTTTATAAAGGAGAAAGTAGATGAGGGTTGCTCCAAAAACCCTCTAAAGGCACCCGGGCAAAGGAGCAATAAAGGAGGAAGAATTACCGCACAAGAAAGGTGAAAACCTAAGTAATTTCAATCTTTGTACATCCTAGGTTCCTCTCATGGAGTCAGAAGTTCATAGGTAGGGTTCATCAACTCATGTTTGACACCTAAGTAGGCTAGGTTTCCTTCAACTTAGTAGTTAGACACGATTTTAATGCATTATATCTTATAGATGTTCGAAAATTGCATGATAACATTAACCATGATTATATTAGACACATCAAATTTAGACTATCAATTATAAGAAGATTTATATAGCAAAACAAAATATACTCTATACTATTTATGTTTGGGCTAAGATACTACCAGAAATATTTGAAGATGAAGAGACTCATGTTGATAACGTGTTATAAAATAAAACATGTGTAGTAAATAAAATGACAAGAAGAAAAGAAGAGAAAGAAAGAAAGTAGTAAGTAACTTTGTTTTCACTTTTTGTATTTTTTTTCATTGTTACAAAAAGAGGAATATGTGATATATGCAGCGGCGTAGCCACATGTGGTCAGGTTGTCCAGTTGGACACCCTTCATTAGAAAAAATATTGTACATACAAGTTAAATGATACACGAAATGATTAAATAGCATATATTAAACACCCTTAACATAACAAGTTGTTATAACCCAATAGTTTCACCTCCTTGGAATGAGGGAGTGTTCATATGTTCGAATCTCACTAGTTTTATATTTTGAAAAGAGCTTTTGTTATTTCTGAGCACTCTTTGTGAAATTTCTAGCTCTACCACTGAATATATAGATATCTTCTTATTATGTATACACTTTAGACACACACCAAATATATCATATGATTAACTAGTATACATCACTTAATATATTACGTGTATAATAATAACTTTATATGAACGGGATGAAAACTTTCATTAATTAAACTCTGACAACAATTTTTTTGTTTACAAATGCAAGTAGAAGAAGACCACAATCTTTAACAATTACACATACACAATTCAAATTAAAAGCTTAATCTCCTAACAAACCAAAATACTTGAGAAAACAGACATTATTGACAAAGGGACTTTCATCAAACACTTGTTTAACCAGAAATGTCAATGGCCTTCACTTCATGTTTCTTCTCTTCTTCTTTAGGAACAGTCACAGTGAGCACCCCATTCTCCATCGCTGCCTTTATTTCTCCCGTCTTTGCATTCTCCGGCAGTCTGAATCTCCTTATAAACTTACCGCTACTCCTCTCCATACGGTGCCACTGATCATTCTTCTCCTCTTGCTCTCTGCTTCTCTCACCGCTAATCTGTAAAATCCTTCCTTCTTCCACTTCAACTTTCACTTCCTCTTTCTTTATCCCCGGAACGTCCACTTTGCTTGTGGGGTCTCTTTCCAATCGATTTTTGCATTTGCAAAAGCAGAGATTTCACGAGTAGATGATGGGGCATTGGTTGACATTGATAAAAAAAAATTAAGCATCAATTAATTTTTTTTATGTCTTTTAAATATTTTTAAATTATTAATTATTATAATTTATTATATATTTTACATAATTTTCAAATAATATATATTAGTGACATTAATTGAAATTCTAGAGTCTATCTATTTTTTAATGCCTTTTCATAGTAATTTTTTCATAAAATTTGTTATTTTTAAATAACATATAAGATATATATATCCATTATTTTTTCAACCTAATCGCTCTTTTGATTTCGGAAAAAACTTTCTTTATCAATATACTGTTTCTTTTACACACATCTTCATAATCGAAAATGGTAATAGTTAGGATTCATTAAAAAAATCGAGAACCCACTCATGGGACAAGAAACCCTTCCCGCATCAGGCACAAATAAATTTTTTAACGTCTAGTTAGATCGGGAATCATTCAAATTAAGAACAAAAGATCGTTGCTTTTTCTTTCCCTATTAATTTAGGGGTCGGATCACCCTGGGTTACTAAAGAGTCGTCCGACTTCTCGGTGATAAGTTATTAATTATTATAATTTATTATATATTTTACATAATTTTCAAATAATATATGTTACTGACATTAATTGAAATTCTAGAGTCTATCTATTTTTTAATGCCTTTTCATAGTAATTTTTTCATAAAATTTGTTATTTTTAAATAACACACATATATATAGTCTCCTAAGGCACTGATAAAATTTCTAATTAATTTGTGTGACACTGATAAATTAATTCATGGGGCACTAATAAACTTTCTAGTATTAAAGGTACTTCAAGAATATCAACATTTTCCATGAGCATGTTTGATATTTGAGTGTTCATCTACAACCTTTCATTTTTATTGTGACACTTGTTTTAAATTGAGGGACAAGTAACTTGGGAGATTTCATTTTTATTGTGACACTTGTTTTAAATTGAGGGACAAGTAACTTGGGAGATGTAAAAGTAATACTTCATCCGTTTTATAATGAATATTTTTTTTTTAGTCAATTTAAAAAAGAATGACCTTTTTTTTTATAATATTTTAATTTTAGCTTTCCTCGTAACATATTTATGATCACAAAATTTAAAAATCTTATTTATTTTTTTAAAATACCGTATCAAATCAAATTAGATCATTCTTTTAAAATGGAGGAGTAACAATTTTAAAATTATGTTAATGACATTAATTTAATTAAAGTCATTATTTACATAAAAATCGCATTCACATAACAAGTTGCTTCTCATAACTTGGGATCATCATTTCTTTGAATGAAAAAGAGAAACAACAACTACTAAATAAATGTTAAAAATGAAATTATTCATTTATTAAACTCACAAACATTTTCTTGTTTACAACTTAGACAATTACACATACACATAATTCAAGATTAAAAGCTTAATTTCCCTACAAACTAAACATTAATACATTATTGACAACGGGACTTTCATCAAACACTTGATCTGCATTTCTTTAACCAGAGATGTCAATGGCCTTCACCTCAGATTTCTTCTTCTCTTCTTCTTTAGGAACAGTCACAGTGAGCACCCCATTCTCCGTCGCTGCCTTTATTTCTCCCGTCTTTGCATTCTCCGGCAACCTGAATCTCCTTAAAAACTTACCGCTGCTCCTCTCCATACGGTGCCACTGATCGTTCTTCTCCTCTTGTTCTCTGCTTCTCTCACCGCTAATCTGTAAAATCCTTCCTTCTTCCACTTCAACTTTCACTTCCTCTTTCTTTATCCCCGGAACGTCCACTTTGAAGACGTGAGCTTCTGGGGTCTCTTTCCAATCGATTTTTGCATTTGCAAAAGCAGAGATTTCACGAGTAGATGATGGGGCATTGGTTGAAATTGGGAAGCCCTCGAATGGATCCCATAAGTCAAGGGAAAATGGGTCGAAGATGTTGCTCTTACGACCACTGAAGAAGCTTGGAATCAGAGACATTTTTGGAAGCTTTCTTGTTTGAAGAAAACAGAGGATTTTTTAAATTGTTGATTGTAGTGCTTGATTTGTTTGATGACTTGCTGATGATGAACTAGACAAAGTATGGTGATATTTATAGTCGATGAATCTGAGAAACTCAAGCAATTCGAGTGTACTCTAGTATCTTCTTCGCTTAATTTTAGATACGAACAGGAAGAGGGCTTCTACAATATTCCAGAGACTTTTTTTTAGAAGGAATAATTGCACCTTCTTTTTTTTTATTTTTTATGTAAGGAGTAATTGAACTTTTTGTTTTTACATGTACGGTGTGTTTGGTACGAACGAAAATATTTTTCGGAAAATGTTTTCCAATTTTTTTATTTTGGTTGGATTAAATATTTTTCAAATCAACACATTTTTTTTTACATTTAAGGAAAATGACTTTACTTCAAAACTTAATGAAAACATTTTTCAAAACTCTCTTCCAATTTCAAATTACAATTATTTTTTTGTTGAAAAAAATAATTTATTTTGTCTCTACCCTCAAACCAGTCCCCCCAAAAAAAATAAATTTAAACCTTGTTTTTAAATTCAATTTTTTATCCCACCCTCCCCACCTCCTACCACCCCCAGCCCCCCAACCCACCCACCTCCAAAAAAATTTAAGTTTATTTTTAAAAAATATTTTCAACTTCAAAATTTCATTATTTTCACCCCTACCCTTGACCCCCCCACCCAGCCCCCCCTCACCTCCAAAAAAAATTTTAAGTTTGTTTTTAAAAAATATTTTCAACTTCAAAATTTTATATTTTCATCCTTACCTTCGACCCCCCTCCCCACCCAGCCACCCCCTACCAGCCCCTCACCCCCCAAAAAAATTTAAGTTTGATTTTAAAAAATATTTTCAACTTTAAAATTTCATTTTTTCATCCCTACCAGGCCCCCATCCCCCCCCCCCCTAAAAAAAATTTAAGTTTGTTTTTTTTAAAAATATTTCAACTTCAAAATTTTAATTTTTCACCCCACCCTGGACTCTCCCCATCCACCCCCCTACTAGCCCCCCACCCCCAAAAAAATTTAAGTTTGTTTTTAAAAAATATTTTCAATTTCAAAAATTATTTTCTATTCTAGTAAAAATAAAAGACATTTCTCAAAAATATTTTTCATTCATAAATCAAACACTAAAAATCTTTTCCGAAAAATATTTTCTAGTCACCAACCAAATATGAAAAAATAAGTCAAAAAGCAACTTGTTTTTCAAGAAAACATTTTCTAGGAAAATATTTTCCATGAAAAACATTTTCCTTCATACCAAACACATCCATAATTAAAAGGGGGAAAACCTTAAATATGTTATAGAATTTCAAATTTAAAGTCGGCTCATTTATACCCATTTTTTTTAAAAAAAATGGTTCATTCAAGTCAATATTTGTTAACTGAAAAATATTTTAGTTTTGCAAAATCATTTTTATGCGTGGTCAATTATGATATAGCCCACATCATTAATTCAATCATTTAAAACAAATAAAAATCTCAAATATGTCAGCAAACTTTGAGAAAAGACTCATATATGTCATCGTGTAAAATTTGGTTCATCTATGTCATTTCAGTTAACTAATAATGACATGAATAAACCTTTTCTCAAACAAAAATGATATAAATAAGCTAAAATTTTAACGAATGACATAACTAAATTTTAGTAGTAAAATAGTAGATTTTCATTTCATTTGTGAAGACATTTGATTTGCATCCGTAAAAGTGAAGCAACACAACAACACTTTATTTTATGATCCAAGTCTTTATTGACCTACGTCCATAAAATGGTTACTGATCAATCATCAGTATTTTAATTCAAAATTAATTAGAGTCAACTATATGCATTATCTATATTCATTATTTCCTACATCTTTTTCGACTTTGATGTGTATGTATATGCTAGAAAGGGGAAGCCCATGCTTTGCACGGGCCCAATTATCATTATCTGAAATTCGTAATGTTTATTGAGGAACTTTCACATATAGCCACTCAAAAATAGCCTAATTACTCTCCATAAATATAGTTTGATAATTACAATTCGTAGCTACATGTTATAGGGAGAAGAGAGGCGAGCGAGACTGGGAGAGAGAGGAGAGAGGGGAGTGAGAGAGGACAAAAAGTGGGAGAGAGGTGAATTGTATATGTATATCAGTTAAATAATTGTATATTATACATATGCATTTGTATATATGTCAAGAGAGATTGGGAGAGGGAAGAGAGAAGCGAGCGAGATTGGGAGAAGGAGGAGAGAGGTGAGGGAGAGAGGGCAGAGAGTGGGAGAGAGGTGAATTGTCTATGTATATCAGTTAACTATTTTAATTAGGATTCCTACTTGGGTTAATATTGAAAATTTATTTCCTAAACTCTATAAATAGGACCTAGAGTTATTTTGTAAGGGTTTGACTTCTTTGTGGTGTGTAAGAGCAAATATACAGAATTCATCGTAGGTTTCGATTCTTTACTTCTTTAATTTGGAACTGCATGAAGACAATTGTTTTTGAGTTTATGAACATTATGAGTGGCTAAAAGCCTTTGTTTTGGGATTGTAGCTATGGATAATTGTTGAACATCAATAGTTTTGAGTTAATTCTTGGTTACCGCTTAAATTACTTGTGTTCTTATTTTAGTATTCATGATTGACCACACCATAAAAATAAATATCTTGTGTATTATTGGACTCGGGGACAATAAGGTAGATAGACCAAATAATACAAAAAGTTTGATCTTTCTTGCATATCACTTGATTAGATTTGTGTTTATGATTGACACCCAGACAAACACCAAGCTTGATTACGAAACATGATGAAATTAAAATGCTTGTCAATTGGGCCTGTCTATCCCCGATCACCGATGTAGTTAGACGATCAACAAGAGTATTAGGAGATTAGAGGTCGGGAGACCATGATCATAAAATCAACCCTGTAAATCAGTAATTTGATAACCTTATTTAATTCATTGCTTGAGATGTGATACATGAAACCCTATACATGTAGCAGCCCTGAAATTGTCTCTTACTTGTTTAAATCATCAAACTGAAGTCATCCTTGTTAGTTACTTAATTAATTTAATTGTTAGTAGTCATAGTAAACAAAAATCACAACCTCTCTTGAAAGTTGAGTTAATATAAATTGATCATAAATTCCTTGGTTTGACAATTTGGTTCTCCCTTGAAAGTTGAGTTAATATAAATTAATCATAAATTCCTTAGTTTGACAATTCGGTTCTAAAAGAAAGAAGTTTTGACCAAAATAAGCCATTGTTTAAATCAATTCACCAAAATAGTATGTTTTAAATTTTTTTTACAAAACTAGTATAAACGTGGTTCACAGTAACGTTTTATACTTTATTTTATTTTAAAAAATTTAATGGGAAAAAGGCAAAAGTTCGCGGAGCAAACAGAAATAAAACGTTATTGTGAATAACGTTTTATACTTCGTTATCTTGAATCACGTATTAGAGCTAAAACGTTACTTTGAGTAACGTTTTATATTTTGTTACTGTAGATCATGTTTTACAACTAAAGTGAGAGTCACGGGCTCTGCAATTAAAGAATCGAATCTTGCAAATTTTACAGATTATAAAACGTTACTGGCAGTCACGTTTTATATATAAAACGTGACTGTCAGTAACGTTTTATGTAGATTTAATCACGGGTCATCGAATTCTGCAAATTAAGAATCAAATCGTACTATGTTGGAATCTTACAGATCATAAAACGTTACTGTAGATCACGTTTTTACATTAAATCGTGACTATCAATTACGACACTATGTTAAAGTCAACTTTTTCATTTTTTTAAATGACCACACATATGGTTATAAAATAAACCTTGTTGTAACAGAACACATTCCAACAATATTCAATCAAGCTTTTGTTTGTGTAGCCCAATTTTGAAACAATATTCACTAAGGTATGAATTAAATAAGTCAAGTCAATATATCATATTATGTTATTGTTTTACCATAGCTTTCAAATTATTTTTCTGATTTATTAATTAAAAAGATGACTTATTTTTATGTGTAGGAATAAAAATGGCGAATTTTGAACATAATGTGATGGTTGCTTTGTATTGGGGTGGCAAAATAATTACTGAAATGAACGGATTCAGGTATACTGAATGTGCTAGAATGATTATTAGCATGTATACTTCAATGAAGTATGTTGAATTGGTTGAATTATTGCATGAGAAAATGGGTACAACTAGTGAAAATATTCAAATGGATATTTCGGGAAAATATCCTTGTTCGATTCAAGGTAACCATACAAGGTTCATTGAGTTTAAAATTGAGGATGATCAATCTTTGCTACAATTTTTTTTTATACCTCAAAACTTTGCGGATAAGATTGACATAAATGTTTTGGAAATGTATGTAAAGACCAAATCAACAAATCAAAATGATATATTTCAAATTAGTGGTCAACATGGTTATCACATGAATTTATTGGCTCAAAATCATGGATTTGCCACGGTTAGTCAACCTCATTATGCAAAACCAATTGCTCAACCACCATTCCAACAATTTTTAATGTGTGACCAACGATCATCTGGTGAAGGTTCAAGTAGCCAAAGGCATGTTGACAATAGCCCGAGGGAATATAAGGACAGGTAAAACAACAAATTTATGTTTTTACTGAATTTTAATATAATTAGTTGATAACATAATTTTACACATTATAAATATGCATAGATAGATAGATAGTGATATTTTTTGTGATTAATTACCTTAATTTTTTTTAAGAAATAACCTTTTAGAGTATAAATTACTGATTTTAAAAAAAGTTTGTTGGTTCATAATTTTTCTAGAATTTAATTAAATTTCTTTTTCCACAGAGAAAATGAGACCAACGTTGATCCATATAGTGATGTAAATGCTGAAATTAGTGAAGAAAGTTCGGAGGAAGATGAACCTTCAAAAGATGATGGTGAAAGTGAATCTGATGAAGATATCAATGATGCTAGAGATTTTTCTCAAAATGACATTGGTATAAATCTTCCTAATCAATTTGAACGAGATGTGTCTGAAGTGCAAAATCATGATGTACCCTATTTTAGAACATTGGATAATGAGGAAGACGTTTTCATGTCTACATGTGAATCTGAGATGGAGCATTGTTCGGTCTGGTCTGAAGATGCCACAAAAGATTTGAAAAAAGGCATGTTTTTTAGTAGTAAAGAAAAATTAAAATGAGCTGTGACAATTTGGAGTTTGAAAAAAAATAAAGAGTTCAAGGTGGTGACATCAAACAAGAGTTTATGGGTTGTAAGATGCAAGTTTCATACTTTATTGGGTTGCTTGTGGTTTCTCCGAGGACGAAAGGTTGGAGATAACCTTTGGAAAATAGGAAAATATATTGAAAATCATAGATGTGAGACTGAGGGGCTTTCTAGTGGTCATGCCAACCTAAATACCAATTTAATTGCATCTTTGATTCTAAATCAAATTCAAAAAAATCCTAAGGTTTTGGTGGTAGATGTCATTTCCAAGGTTCACGAAAAATTTGGTCATCAAATAACATATAGAAAAGCGTGGCTTGGACGTCAACGCGCGTTTGAATTGGTGTATGGTGACTTTAAGAAATCGTTTAGTGACCTACCCAAATTTTTTGCAGCTTTTCAACACTTTAACCATGGAACAGTTGTGGAATGGAAACACGAAGAGTCTATTAGTTCATTAGAGGTAAAAACTTTTAAATTTGTGTTTTGGGCTTTCAAGTCATGCATTGATGGATTTCGAACATGTCGTCCTGTTATTTCAGTAGATGGAACTCATATGTATGGAAAATATGATATCAAATTATTGATTGTTGTTGGAATTGATGGAAATGATAACATTCTTCCTCTAGCGTTTGCTATTGTAGACAAAGAATCGAAAGAGGCATGGAAATGGTTTTTTAGGAATTTGAGTGCACATGTGATAAAAGATAGAGAAGATATTTGTGTTATATCTGATAGGGTAAAAGGAATTTTGACTAGTTTACAGGAGTTACGCCGATTTCAGGAGCCTCGAGTCTTCCATCGATATTGTATAAGGCATCTTAAGAGCAACTTTCAATCTCGATTTCCAAACAAGGATCTTAGTAGGCTGATGTGGAGGGCTGCTTCAGCCCATCAAGTAAGAAAATTTGAATCCTTGATTTGGCAAATTAGAGAAGAAAATGAAGAAGCATATGAATATCTCATGGAAATCCCCTTGGACAAATGGACTGTTAGTCATGATGGTGGAAAAAGATGGGGAGTGTTGACAACAAATCTTTCAGAGTCGTTCAATAGAGTGTTGAAAAAAGCACGAGGCTTGCCAGTCACTGCTATGGTTAGACTTTTATTAGAGTAAACTGTTGAACGATACACTCGTAGGTCTCAAAAAGCGCAACAACTTTTAGAACAAGATGAATTGTGGATCGAAAGGTTCAAAATGAAGTGGGAAAAGAACTATGAAAGTTCAAAAAGGCACTTTGTTTTTTATTGGAATATACCCACAGGGGTATATGAGGTTAAATCTATACAGGTTGATGGTAATGGTGGTAATCCTCATTGTGTTTCACTTAATGAAAGAAAATGTGATTGTGGAAAATGGGTTAATTTGCATTTTTCATGTTCACATGTCATGAAGGTCACTGATAGAATGGGAGGGCTAGCTAGAAACTTTGTTAGTGAACATTTCACTGTAGAGAATTATGTTGCAACATATTCTGGGTCCTTCTCACCAATTGGTCATGAGACGTATTGGCCATCTCCTAATTTTAGAATGGAAAGTAATGAATTCTATCGTCGTCTCAATCGGTCAAGGACAACTAGAATACCTAATGAGATGGATCGTGGTGCTTCAGTATATGAGCGAACTTGTGGATTATGTAGACAAACCGGACATGATAGGCGTCGATGTCCAAATCGTAATTAAGTTTAAGTGGATAGTTTTTTATTAGTGTAATTGTGTTAATTCCAATTGTGGGTCAATGTCTAGTTATGATAATTTTCTTTGAGTTAGCTACTGTAACATATTGCAAATAATAATTAAATTTTTATATCTATCTTTCTATTATATTGCTACAATACTTAACACCATTAAAATGAAGTGAAAAAAGATTAACCACCAAAATGAAGTTCTTTGCTGGAATTTCAAAAACTAAAGTCACTACTAAAAAAAAGGTCATTTTGTGGAGGGGTTCTTATTGATTTGTGGGAGTTTTTGACCCACACAAAATTAATTGGGGTGGTTTTAGAAAATGCCACAATTACCTATGTCACGAGCATATTAGTAAGTACTACCTTTATAACATAGACTACATTTAAAATATTCAAGTTACAGAACAACATAAATCTAAATTCATGACAAATCGACACAATTAGTAACTATGTTTGATCACTTGAAATTGTAAAGTTTATAACTTTAACAAGTGATTTCACATCAAACAAATGTGAAAAAGGTAATATATAAGTGTTTGCTTGGTGAAACTCTATCCATGGGCACACATTTTTTATCCGCATCACTAAACTGAAATAATAAAATAAAATATTAGATGCAATCTATAAACCACACTGAACAAAACTAAATGCAAAGCACTAGTTAGTGGATGTCCAAAAAATAAATCGACACAATTAGTAACTATGTTTCAGTTACCATTTTTTTCAGGCAACCCCCTCAGGTCCAGCAGTCCTTTCTGTTGTTTATCTGACAACATCACTGCAGGCATACAGGGAGCCAGACATGCTCAATTTGGAGTACCTTTATTGGATCTTCACCTTAGCAACAACTTACCGTCCAGACTGTTACCACCAAGTTTCCAGCGTGTTGCAGCCAACTCACAACTTCCTAATGTCATCAATAAGTACCAAAATGACAAAAATGATAACATCTCTTGTTTGCTTACCATGGCTACTTCAATTAAGACATTGGAGAAAAATGGTACTATCTCATTACCAGAAAACAGAGAAAATGAACTCAAGTGAGTAAGTTTGGTTTTACTAAAAACAACTCTTAGAAAGATCATCTCAATCCCTCATATTCAATGTTTTCCCAAGTCATACCACTATCATGACTAGGCTAACAGTGAGCGAGAGTGATCACTTAAACCACGTTATCTTATCAATACTAACTCAAGATTAGATGCTGCATTGATCAATTTTGATATGAAAATGAACGGCAAATAATAATAAAAAAAAAATCAAAAGAAACTCATTTTTATTCTTGTGTTTAACTTTGATAAGGCCTGAAAATTCTGGGGTATTACAACTGAAATGCATTGCTTATCCATGATTCAAACAACCAGCCGAGAAACAAAGTGATGCAGACAACAAAAACAATTGAATGAGACTGAAAAGACAAAAAAAATCTTTCTAATACCACCTAATACAAATATACAATCTTTCTAATACCACCTAATACAAATATACAATCTTTCTAATACCACCTAATACAAATATACAATCTTTTATTAGAGCTTTAACTGGTGTAACTTCAATATTGAATTAACTATATGTTTCAGTCCCATTTATGGAGAAAATTGTCCTAACGTGCTGGATACAAAAGGCCAATAGATATAAACATAAACATAAACATAAACATAAACATAAACATAAACATAAACATAACATATAGCAGGTCAATTGTTCAACATAAAATCCATTTAAAGTCCATTCACTTACATGACCTCCAAAGGTCAATCCATTTAGAACGAGTTTATAAAGAATCTGATACGGATGCAACAATTGAAAGACTAAGAATTATAAGCTTACTTGGAACCACATGATTCATCCTTTGCCTTTTTTCTTTGTTAACACAGAAACTTTGTTATCTTTTGTTTTTTTCTTTTGGCCGTGCTGATTAAGATGATGACTCCCTGAAAAGTAAGAACAAATTTTCAATTATTCAACTAGAAAGGAACACTTATGTCAAAGAATAATGTGAAGATTTTAAAGTACCAATCCCACAAAGCTTAGGAAAAATTTTACGCTTATTCTTCACCGATGGTTCACCACCTTGGCTTGCACCTTGATTTGCATCCTCCAACTCATCACCATCCACTTCATTGTTAGAATCATTCAACTCATTACCTTCTACATGCGATGAGGAAAAGTTTGGGGCGTTGTCAAAATGTTGAGGTTGATTACTACCAAATACATTTTCAAGTGATGTAAGACTTGGATCCCTTGAAATTTGTGAAGTCTGTGGTGTCATGTATGGCATAATCTCAGTGTTTGTTGGTTCATAATCCGAGGCTGCTTGGAAATCTTATGTGGCTTGATCATCTTCACCCATTTCAATAGGCGCTCGACCTCTCTCAACAGCACGTACCTTCCTACCCGCAACACCACCTTTTCCTCGCCGACGAATAGGGGGATGCAAATGGTCAGACATTTGCTCATCTCTTCTATAGTTAGCTTGCACATGAATCCTATCTGCCTCTTGCACATATGCCAAACAATTAGATCCTTCATCCCGCACCATTGCACGAAATCCGTAAAATTCCTCCATTGATGGATTATCACCGAGTGATATTGCTTTATTAACCATCAAATGAATATGACGTGCCTAGCCAAAATAATTAATTAAGAAACATGCTAGCCAAGTTGACCAAGTTTGTAAACCACGCAAAATTAATAAGGGAATCAGATTTTTAACATGTTGAGTCAATTTTTATAAAAAATGTGGCAGACCAGTAAATTAGGACACCATGGAGAGAATGAAATCATATCCACAAATCACAAATATGAAGTACAAGTAGAACATATGAGGAAAACTTTGATATATATGCTAACTGGACAAATTATATCCACAAATCCACAAATATGATATACAAACTTTGATAGAATGTTAATGAACCAGATTGTACCAATTTAATATGCTAACTGGACAAGTTAAAGTAAAGAAAAATTAAGTTATCAAACTTACCATTGTTTCGTATGCCGTCGCATTAGGCACATAACCTTGTTGTTGTTGAGGACTCGAAATAGGATTACCAATGATAAAACGAGTAATACGTCTAAACCAAATAAGGTAGGGATCATCATACCGAAGTGATCCATGAAGGATTGGTGCATTACATACATATTGGTCAATATGGTTCCAAAAATGCAACCATTGTGCATGCTCTAACTCCCAATTTGTGTTTGGTCTTCCTCGACGATCATGGTGAAAATGTGTAGCGTCAAATGGAAATGGAGATGGTATCGCCTGTACCAATCCAAATTGCCTCATAACTCGATCAGGTAAATGAACCTCCACAACATCCCAACAAAAAATTGGAACTCTAGCACGCCATATATCTCTTCCAAAGCGGCAATATTCGGGAAGACTCTCAATTATGTCAGAAGAATATGGCTCCCAAATAAACTATAACAAAAAGAAGTGTTCACAATTACAATATATATGAAAGTTAAGAGAAAACTAATACAACATCTTACTTGATCTTCTGTCATGGAATCAAGCGCATCCCTGAAAACTCTTAACACATGTTTGGTAGTGTCGGTCCAACTAAAATGTGCAAACCATCTAGCAGCATGTGGACCCCTAGGTAAACCAACAGGGAAAATATTCCTCGTGTCTCTTTGTGCTACAATTTGAGGCCTAAGGACGGTAACTCTCTCCCATGCCCAAATCTAAACATAATAGATAATTATAAACTAGATAAAATTTCAATAAAGACTAAGTGTAATTATTGGGTATACCTGAAGTAGTGGTAGGAATCCAGCAATCTCATTTTGGGTACTTTGGGAGGCTTTACAAAGAAAGCGATACAAGTATGCTAGGGTTGCACTACCCCAACTGTAAGACCCTACTGCAGTGATATCTTCCAGCATAGGCAAGTACATAAGCTTTAAAAGACCGCCAGATGTGTCTGCCAACATTAAACCAGCAATCATCCAAAACATATAACACCTAGCCTTCTCGTTGACCATATCCTGTGTTGCCAAGTCAGGCAACCGTGGCTGAAGTCGCAAGTGTGCATTAAGCGCAGAGACCTTAAGACTACTATGTTTAAAGTCTTGATGGTGTGGAGTAAAACCTAATAATCTTTGACAAATATTTTGCCAATCAACTACGGACCTCTGTGGCTCATACCCAACTACTGGATTACCTTTCACGGGTAAGCCATACAATATCTCCACGTCCTGTAAGGTGATCGTAGCCTCACCCGTCCTAAAGTGGAATGTATGAGTCTCAGGACGCCATCTTTCAACTAGTGCAGTGATTAAACTCCGATCTATAACAGGCCTATGAGATCTATAAACACCATATAATCCGGATAATTTAATCACATCTAGAACTCGTGGATGGATAGGATGTTCATTTACTAGGTCCCAAAACTTCCCATCACATTTCCTTGTGTTCAAAATCATATTATCATTTCCTATCCATATATCTCGTGACCTATGAGTGAGTTGTCCAGTTAATACACACGGATCAAGTGGACCGGGATCCAATTGGTATGCATTATTACCAGCCATAAAAGAAATACCTATACATAAGTAATTATTTTTAAAATAATGAACCAAACTAACAAAGAAAATCAAACTCAAGTGTAACGTAACTTAGAAACTTTCCTCAAATGCTTCACCACGAACATTTTCAATCATATCAATTAAAATATAAGCTTTTCTATAAGAGTCGCAACTGTTGAGGAAATTGAATATCATCACTCAAATAGTTTCAAGTACATATAATTTCTTATTCTCATAAAAAGGGGAAAAAACAGAAACTAAAATGTCATTTTTTAACAAAAAGTAAACAACAAATTCATCAACTACAAGATAAACTATATCAGTGTATGACAAAATTACCTCAATCACAAAAAATTTCTTCTTTTTCAAAGGTTTTTGACCCTTTTTTAAGCAAATCTGCAGACGTCCTTCAAATTTTCGAAAGTTTCACCTCCAATCTCTTGTAGTGTGTCTAATCTTCAGTAGTCAAACAAAACTCTCAAATCTCTTGTATAGAACAAAAGGGTTTCAAATCGAGTAAAGATTAAGCGTCAATTTTGTAAGAGAAAGAAGATGGGTTTTTTGTTTATCACCATAATTGCAACCTGAAGGTGGGTTAGGAGAAAGAAGATGGTTTTTTTAGGTCTTCAGTGAATCTCCCCTGTTTTTCTTCTGTAATTAGTACAACTAAATTGGGGGTTTTTTATTCTAGTATAGGATTAAAAGATATATGCTTAAAACGTTATTCCCAATAACGTATTAGAGTTAAAACGTGATTCCCAGTTACGTGTTATTATTTAACGCCGTTAGCAGTCCGTCTTTTTCTCATTAAATTTTTTAAAATAAAATAAAGCATAAAACGTTACTGTGGACTACGTTTATACTAATTTCGTAAAAAAAATTAAAAACATACTATTTTGGTGAATTGATTTAAACATATTTAAAAATATATTCTCTGGAAAATAGGTATTGGTAATATTTCCTTTTGGTGGGACAATTGGCTTGGCATTGGTGCCCTAGCTAAGATCACTCACTTTAACAACGCCCCTAAAAAGGTTCTCGTTAATCAGTTTTTCAATTTATATGATATCCTTCCTCATAATCTTATAAATGATATCATCTTATCTATCAAAATTTATTCTGGGAAGGAGCATAGTACGTAATAGACCTATTTGGACACGCGATGCTAAAGGTAAGTTTTCTTGTCATTCTGCTTGGCAAATTTGAAGAAATCACAAGAACTCATCATATTCATAAATGCAAAGTTAACATCCCTTCTGGATGTTCATGTTGTAGCAACTATCAACAAGAGACCACTTTGCACCTTTGTTGGCAAAAGTTTCATTGCCAAGCAGGTGTGTTCCTTCTTTTGCTATAATTTTGGTAGTAATATTAATGATGGTGATGTTAATCAGCTCCTAATGCTCAATAACTCCAAAAACAAAACGGAATGCATGACATTCTGCTACGGTATATTCCCATATTTATTTGCTAGAAAATTTTGGAAAGCAGATGTAAGGCAAGATTTGATAAATATCCACATGTCTATAAGAGATATTATTCATCAGGTTTGTAATAACGCAACTATGTTCCTCAATAGCCATTTTCCTCATTCATCTGCCTACTACTTGGTTTGATCTTTGTACAGTTATTAGATATTCTGATGGTATTCCCTCTCTAGCTTTTAAAAAATATTAAAAAATATATATGATAAATTTACGGTAAAAAATAGAGTTGTTTGAATTTCAAAATTTAAAATGTATCATATAAATTGAGACATATGGAGTAACAATTTGCTTTTAATGCCGAGAGAAGCTGAATTAGGAGAGATATTCATCATTTGTTAGAAATGATTCAAGGAGATAAAAAAGAGAAACAACTAAATAAATGTTGCTAAAAGGAATTGTTCATTAATTAAACTCTCACAATATTTTTTTGTTTACAACTAACTGCAAAGAGAAGAAGACCGACAATCTTAAACAATTACACATACACATATATAGTTCAGATTAAGAGCGTAATCTCCCAACAAACAAAATAAACATTACTATTACAAACGAACTTTTATCTGCACTTGTTTAACCAGAGATGTCAATGGCTTTTACCTCAGATTTCTTCTTTTCTTCTTCTTTAGGAACAGTCACAGTCAGTACCCCATTCTCCATCGCTGCCTTAATTTCTCCCGTCTTCGTATTCTCCGGCAGCCTGAATCTCCTTAAAAACTTACCGCTGCTCCTCTCCATACGGTGCCACTGATCATTCTTTTCCTCTTGCTCTCTGCTTCTCTCACCGCTAATCTGTAAAATCCTTCCTTGTTCCACTTCAACTTTTACTTCCTCTTTCTTGATCCCTGGAACGTCCACTTTGAAAATGTGAGCTTGTGGGGTCTCTTTCCAATCGATTTTTGCATTTGCAAAAGCGGAGACTTCACGAGCAGAGGATGGGACATTGGTTGAAATTGGGAATGGATCCCATAAGTCGAGGGAAAATGGGTCAAAGATGTTGCTCTTTCGACCACCGAAGAAGCTTGGAATAAGAGACATTTTTGGAAGCTTTCTGGTTTGAAGAATTGCGGAGACTACTTTTGATGGTAGTGTTTGATTTGCTTGATGACTTGCTGATGATGAATTGGATAAAGTGTCTGATATATATAACCGATAAACTTATGGAATTCGAGTGTAATCTAGAATCTTCTCCAGTTAACTATAGATAGGAACAGTAGGAAGCTTCTACAATATTCCAGAGTAATTGCCCTTTTTGTTCTTTTTAAGACTATGTTCAATGATGAACGAATTAAATAGGGGTGATTTGAAATGACTTAAAATGATAAATTAACCATTTAAAAACGAATGTAATTTTTGAAATTTTATTACTGCCATGAATTAAAATAGTAGGAGTAACATATATTACATGAAAAATATGTAAAGTACTATAAATAACAATAATTAAATTCTTAAAATATTTAAAAGACATACAAAAAATTTAGTTGACTTTTAAAATTTTAAAAGTACCAAATAATATCGAGATAACAAAACTAACATACATTATTTGAAAATAACATAGAAATTACTATAGATCATAATAATTCAAAATTCAGTGCCACATAAATTGAAACATATGGAGTAGCATATAATACTTGTAAATTCTGTAAAATATACTATAAATCAAAATAACTAACAACTTAAAATATCTAAAATGTATATTAAAATTTAACTGACTCTCTAAATTTTATTTGTATCACAAAAATTGAGATTAAAAAAAAACTTATGTTGGACTCGTGCAAGTACGAGGCTCATATCTATTTATTACTATATATATATATATATATACTAGTAAACAAAGCCCGGGCGCTGCCCGAGCCCAACATTAATAAAGTTATATTGTTACTCTCTCCGTCCCATATTAGATGAGAATCTTACTAAAAATATTTTTTCATATTATTTGAGCACTTATTAAATTAGGATAGAATTAATTAATTCTTTTCCATTTTACCCCTACAATTAATATGTCCATTCCAATATTGTATGTGTATTTTTTTGTAACTCATTTCAATGTGCATTGATATAAACAAAGGGCAAAATGGTGAAGTCTTCCAATGTATTAATGATTTCTTAATCACCGTGTAAAGTTGGAAGTGTCCATCTAATATGAGACGGAGGGAGTATAGTTTATGTATTGTTATAAAATTAGTAAAGATTGTTATAATATATTTTGCTCATAAGTGAGCTAATATAGAAACTTATTTGTCATTTGTCTTTTTAATTTCAATTTTAAATAGCAAATAAATGTAGCGATAAGATTGAGGGTAGAAATGAAGCATATCTTTCTAAATTTAAGTAAAAATAAACAGAGTAGAAGTAACATTAGGGTTATCGATAGGACGATTCATTCGGTTATTTTATCATTCAATTTTTCGGCTATTTTATAATGTATAACCAAAATTAAAATTTTAAAATCATCCCAATCCTAATTTATGTGACACAAGAAGTACAAAAATTAGTCTTTTTTTTGTTGTCTTGTAGATATTTTAAGTTATTATTTATTGTAAATTATAGTACTTTTTATTAAAGTTTTTAATAACATATGTTACTTTTTATGTTTGAGAGTTAAACCAACTTGTTTTTATATGTCTTTTAATTTTATATGTGTTTTGTCCTTTTCCATTTTCAAAAACTAATACTCTCTCCGTCCCATATTAAATGAGAATCTTACTAAAAATATTTTTTTCATATTATTTGAGCACTTATTAAAATAGGATAGAATTAATTAATTCTTTTCCATTTTACCCCTACAATTAATATGACCATTCCTATGTTGTATGTGTATTTTTTGTAACTCATTTCAACATGCATTGATATAAACAAAGGGCAAAATGGTGAAGTCTTCCAATTTATTAATGATTTCTTAATCATCGTGTAAAGTTGGAAGTGCCCATCTAATATGGGACGGAGGGAGTATAGTTTATGTATTGTTATAAAATTAGTAAAGATTGTTATAATATATTTTGCTCATAAGTGAGCTAATATAGAAACTTATTTGTCATTTGTCTTTTTAATTTCAATTTTAAATAGCAAATAAATGTAGCGATAAGATTGAGGGTAGAAATGAAGCATATCTTTCTAAATTTAAGTAAAAATAAACAGAGTAGAAGTAATATTAGGGTTATTGATAGGACGATTCATTCGGTTATTTTTAAAAAAATTATATCATTCAATTTTCGGCTATTTTATAATGTATAACCAAAATTAAAATTTTAAAATCATCCCAATCCTAATTTATGTGACACAAGCAGTACAAAAATTAGTCTTTTTTTTGTTGTCTTGTAGATATTTTAAGTTATTAGTTATTGTAAATTATAGTACTTTTTATTAAAGTTTTTAATAACATATGTTACTTTTTATGTTTGAGAGTTACATCAACTTTTTTTTATATGTCTTTTAATTATATATGTGTTTTGTTCTTTTCCATTTTGAAAAACCAATACTCTCTCCATTTTATTTTATATGTCATTTCTTTTTATAAATATATTGGTTATTCCCTCTTCTTATTGGAACACATGTTGACTTGTGGTAAATACTTATTCCCTCTTCTTATATAGTAATATATATATATACTATATATAGAAATGTGATAAGGAGGATGATCAAGGGCAAATCAGTCATTTAACTTAATCATATATCTATACTACTTGCTACACGTGTCACGCAATGCCCCAAGATCACTTTATTACCACACAAACACGCAACTTTATTCTAGATGCATCCTCTCCATTGGAGTTTTCTTACTTCTATTATTTAATTAATAAATAGAGACTATTTTCTTCACACTAATGGTGGTAACAATTTCAGTTTAGTATTTTTCTCAGATTTTTTCTCTAAGCTTTCTTTTGATTCCCTTCATTTTTTTTCAATTTAATGGCGGAATTCATAGATGTTTTTTTACATACTTAACCTATTTCTTTGTAATGATGATATTTATTTTTTTCCAGACTTTTGAATACTATGCTTTCCTTTCTTTTATCGTCTCAACTAGGTGATTCAACTTTAGGTATATTTTAATCTCAGTGTTGATATGATATTGAAAAGTTAAATGTGGTATTAGTGTAAAGAAATTAAACAAATGTATAAATGTTCCTTAATCATGATTAGCTAAAGCTGTAATTATACACAACTTATATGTATAGCTGAGTTAGTTAGTCATGTTAGCTTCTAGAATCAAGTACAATTAGTTACAAGTTTGTTAGAGCTGAGTCGGTTAGAAATATTGTATATAAGTGGTCCTATTGTATAAAATGAATCAACCAAGAAAGCAGTTCGCATTCTTTTCTTATGAATATTTTTCCAGTGTTCTTAGCTACATTTTAGCGTTCTTAGCTACTGTGTAATTCGATCGACAATTCACTAAACTTTACATGGTATCAGAGCAAGGATCGATCAAGGCTTCCATCTATTCAATAGTTTCTGCTTAATTTTTAGCTATTTGTTCTTTTTCTTCTGTTTCCATGGATAATTCTGAAGCAGTTGCAGGAACTCAGTTGAGTTCATCCATGGAAATTCCCCCGATTGATCACTTACATCCTCTCTACTTACATCCATCAAATGCACCTAATTCATTTAATGTCGGGATCATGCTCACTGGAACTGATAATTATACTTTGTGGAGCAAGGCGATGCAATTGGCTTTGCTTGGGAAGAACAAAGTAGGCTTCATCGACGGATCAGTGATGAGGGATCAGTTTTCAAGAAATTTAGCTCGACTTTGTGACATGTTCAATGTGATTGTTGTTTAGTGGATTCTCTGCAATGTAAGTAAAGATTTGCATAGTCGAGTTCTTTTTTGTTCAAATTCGCAGTTGATCTGGGCAGATCTTAAGGAGAGATTTAACAAGGTTAACCAGAACCATATCCTTCACACATTCAGTCTGATCTTATCTGCGCTATTGCCCGATCATAGCTGTATTGTATTAGATTAGTTATCTGTTTCCCCTGTTAACATTTCTAGGATTTTTCAGCATCATAAATAAATTTTTACTTTAGTTCAAGGTGTTTCATCTGTTTCTGTTTACTATTAGAGGCTTAAAGATCTTTGGGATGAGTATGACTTCATTATGCCTCCTCCTTTGTGTAATTTCCTCAAATCTAGAGAGTTTTATGATCATTTACAATATCAAAGGATGTTGCAGTTTCTCATGGGCCTGAATGATAATTATAGTCAGGCTAGAAGTCAAATTTTGCTAATGCCTCAACTTTCTAGTGTTAATCAAGCCTATGCCTTGGTCAATCAAGATGAGAGTCAGAAGTTAGTTGCTGGATCAAGTAGATCAATACTTGAGAATATGGCTCCACTGCCATGTTTACTTCTAGATTTGGATATCAAAGACCTAAAAAACCTTATGCTCCTAATGCATTTTGTGATTATTGTCACATAAAAGGTCATTTGAGAGCTGATTGTAACAAGTTACTGAAGTGTGATCATTGTCATAAACTGGACATTTCAAGGTTGATTATTTTCGTTTAATCGGATATTCACCTGATTACAAGGGTAATAGAGAGGCTGTAGTGGCTGAAAATTTTGTTTATGATATGGGATGTGTGACATGGTCTGTGAAGTCTCCATTGAATCCTTTCAATTATTATCCCATGCTTCAGACTTGTGTGCTTTCTGTTCAGGCTTCTCTTCCTCAACAAGGGATGATGCAAATGCCAATGTTTACTCAAAGACAACATCAACAGTTACTAAGAATGTTAGAGCAGACTTCTATTGATGAGATTACTGGCAGTGCTAATATGGTAGGTACATCTCTTTTGCTTATTTTGAAATGGATAATAGACACAAGTGCTTCCCATCATATGATAGGTGATCCTAGATATTTACAACACAAAGGCTGATAGAAAATGCAGGGAAAGTTCAATTGCCAACAAGAGATTTTGCGAATGTGTCACACATTGGAGACTATCACATAGGAGGAAATGATGTTCTTAGAAGAGTGTGTACCAAGTTTAACCTTATCTCCAGTAACTAAGGACTTGAAGTGCAATGCTACCTTATTTCCTAAATACTGTGTTTTTCAGGATCTCTCATCTGGGAAGGTGATGGTTGGTGAGGAAGAAGATGGTCTGTACACACTGAGCTCTCAAAGAAATGATGAGGAAGTAACACCACCGAGATGTTTGGCTGCAACTCAAGATGCATATGCCAATGTCTGACATCAAAGGTTCTGTCATGTCCCTATGGTTGTAATAACGAAAATTCCTTCATTCCAAAAACATGGTAGTACTTTTACACTACATAATTGTGAGATCTGTCCCTTGGCTAGACAAACAAGGGTGTCATTTCCACATAGTATTAGTAGATCTACTTGTAACTTCCAATTAATTCACATAGATGTTTGGGGTCCCTATGGAGTTGAAACTTTTGATGGAATGAAATACTTTTTGACAATTGTTGATAATTTTTCAAGGTGGACATGGATTTTTTTTTATGAGGCTTAAATCTGATGTTAGTAGCTTGTTGAAATATTTTTTTACTGAAGTAAAGACTCGGTTTGGTAAGAAGATTCAGAGAGTAAGGCGTGATAATGGTTTTGAATTCTTCAATTCTACCTGCAATGAATTTTCTAAATTACATGGTGTTATACATGAGAGTTCTTGTCTACATACACCTCAACAAAATGGTGTTGTGGAAAGGAAACATAGGCATATTCTTGACATAACCAAGGCAATCAAGTTTCAAGCTGATTTTCCAAATAAGTTTTGGGAGTGTTGTATTCAAGCTGATATGTATATACTGAATAGAATCCCTTCTACTTTCTTAGGACATGTGTCTCCTTTTGACAAAATATACAACAAACCTCCATCTTTTGATCATATGAGAGTCATAGGTTGTTTGTGCTTTGCCACCAATCTCATAAAGCAAGATAAATTCAGTTCTAGAGCAATAAAAGTTGTGTACTGGTAGGCTATGGGTAAACTCAGAAGGGATATAAACTTTATAATCTGGAGAGTAGGACCTTTTTTGTAAGTAGGGATGTGGTATTCTTGGAGCTAATTTTCCTTTTAAGAGTGATACTACAGCTAACCAAAGTCAGACTTTTAACCCAGGCCTGTTTGTTTTTTATGATGTTGTTACTCCTCCAACTCATAGTGTATCATCTCCTGTATCATCTCCCGATTCAGTTCCTGCTCAGGTGTTGAACACTCCTTTCTTAGGATCACCAGTCCTATCCTCTCATGATACTTCCCCAGGTCCATCTAATGTCATTGTTGCACCACAACCAAGAAGGTCCACTAGAGGTTTTAAGCCTCTTATTTGGCACAAAAATTATGTCACAAAAGCTGGTCCAAGTAGTTGCCTTTATCCATAGCTTCAGTATTAGATTACACAGGATTTTCATACCAATATCAAATTTTTGTTTCAAAGTTTTCAATTGATATTGAACTTGCAAGTTATTCTAAAGCTGCAAAAGATAGTAAATGGATAGAGGCAATGCAGAGTGAAATAAAGGCACTAGAAGATAACAAAACTTGGGAACTGGTGGATTTGCCTAGAGGAAATAAAGTCATTAGATGTAGGTGGGTTTACAAGATCAAATACAATGCAGGTAGAGGTGTGGAAAGGTTCAAAACCAGGCCGGTAGCTAAAGGATATAATATAAAAGAGGGCTTTGATTATCAAGAAACCTTTTCTCATGTGGTTAAAATGGTAACTGTTATATCTATTATATCCATTGCAGCTGTAAATAAATGGAGAATTCAACAAATAGATGTGTATAATGATTTTTTACAAGGTGATTTATATGAGGAAGTGTATATGACTTTGCCTGAAGGTTTTGGTAGGAAGACAACCAACACTCAGGCTTGTAGATTGTTGAAATCTCTTTATGGTTTGAAACAAGCCTCAAGGCAGTGGAACATCAAGTTGACTACCACCTTGACAACATCATGTTTCATTCAAAGCACAAGAGACTACTCTTTGTTCACTAAGAGAAGGGGGGGGGGACATAATTATGATAGTACTCATCTATGTGGATGACTTATTATTGACAGGGAATGATGTGGTTATGATCAAAGAGACTAAGGAAGCACTGCAACATGCTTTCAAGATAAATAATCTCGGGGAACTTAGATATTTTCTTGGTTTGGAATTTTCCAGAAATGAGGATGGTATACTTCTGTTGATTTTGAGGCCACCATACCTCTTTCCTATACAGATCCACTATTGCAAGATCCTGCTAGTTATCAAAGGTTGATTGGGAGGTTGTTGTACCTCACTACTACCAAGACTGATATATCATTTGATGTGCAGTGCTTGAGCCAGTTCATGCATTATCCAAAGTCTTCACATATGGATGCTGCACTTAGGCTGGTTAGATACCTCAAGTCAGCACCAGGTTTGGGAATATTGATGTCATCCACAGGAAGCAACAGTCTAGAAGTATTTTGTGATGCAGACTGGGTTTAGGTATCAATAGCAGAAGATCTATTACTGGATACTTGGTTAAGTTTGGAGATTCACCTATCTCTTGGAAGTCTAAAAAACAACCTACAATATCTAGAAGTTTAGCAGAAGCTGAGTACAGAGCTATGGCTTCAACAGTAGCTAAAGTAGTGTGGCTGGTTGGCCTGTTTCAGGAACTTGGTGTCAATATTTCACTACCAGTATCTTTGCGTTCAGACAGTACCTCAACCCTTCAAATTGCAGCCAATCCTGTCTTTAATGAAAGGACAAAGCATATCGATATTGATTGTCATTTTATAAGAGAGAAGATTCAAGATGAACTGATTATAACAAAATATTTGTCTACCTCAGAGCAGCTTGCTGATGTTTTTACTAAGGCACTTGGGAAAGGTCCTCATAGTCATATTATGTCCAAATTAGGAATGAAGAATATCTTCATAGCTCCTAGTTTGAAGGAGGGTATAAAGGAATTAAACAAATGTATAAATGTGCCTTAATCGTGATTAGTTAAAGCTGTAATTATACACTGCTTAGTTAGTTGTACAGATAGCTGAGTTAATTAGTCATGTTAGCTTCTAGAATCAAGTACAGTTAGTTACAAGTTTGTTAGAGCTGGGTCGAGTAGAAATATTGTATATAAGTGGTCCCATTGTATAGAATGAATCAATCAAGGAAGCAGTTCACATTCTTTTCTTATGAATATTTTTCCAGTGTTCTGAGCTAAATTTTAGTGTTCTTAGTTGCTGTAGTTGCTGTACAATTCGATCGATAATTCACTAAACTTCAAAATTAGTGTTGATATTGAAAGTTAAATGTGGTAGTTATTTCCTTCTTCTTTTTCTAACTAATACTTTTTAATTTTTTTACTTTATTTGATCAAAATAACAAGAACAATTAAGATATAGCTAACAACATATTGGAAAGGTGGTAGAGTTTCTAAAGGTTGTTATGTGTAAAATGCAGTTGTGAGATTTTGGGGGAAGATAATGATGAATAAAACGTTACGAGTATATTCTAAGTTGTTTGGACTCTCCAAAAATATTACCGCAAAAATGTCCAAAAATATTATCGCAAACATGTCCAAAAATATTACCTCAAACATGTTGAATTCTTCAAAAATGTAATACTTTTGGAGGATCCGACACACTTTTAACGACATTTTTAAAGAATCTGAGTAACATAGGTTTTAGTAGTAATTTCATTTGCTCTAGGATTCTTTTTGAATTTTGAAAAATGGCACGTGTGACAATTTGGAAAAAGGAATATATAAGTACTTTGTTTCAAATTAATACTTGTGACATTTTGGAAAAAGGAATATGTCCGACATTTTCCATTTCTATGTCATATTACTTCAACTTCGTGAACTGTTCAAATTTTGAATTTGGTGATCAATCAAATATATGAAGATAAGGTCTCAATTTGTATGACGTTAATTAAGACATATTATTAGACCGTACAATTCTAAGTTATGTGCTCTGTCAAATACTATTATATAAAATGAAGCAAAGGAAGTAATAAAGTAGGAATATTATATTAAAAGATCTCCATCTCCTCATGCATATGAGGTAATATCATATACACTTGAACTTCTCACAGTTGTTTGATAAAGGATTTTCCTTTTCTTTATAGAGAAATTTTGACCAAAATAAACTATTTTAAAAACCAATTCACCAAACTAATACGCTTTTTAAATTTTTTACAAAAGTAGTATAAACGTACTTCATGGTAACGTTTTACGTTATTTTTATTTTAAAAATTCAACGGACAAAAACTAACGGAGCTGACGACGTTAAATGAATAAACGTTACTCACGATAACATTTATTGAGAATCCAATCACGTCAAACCCTGCAAATGCAGAATCAAATCCTGCAAATTTGAAACGTTACTGATAGTAACGCTTTACACCTAAAACATTACTCACAATTACGTTTTAGGAGTAAAACGTTACTATTTTACTAAGAATTCAATCACGGGTCTTCGACTCCTGCAAATTTAGCTATAAAATGTTACTCATAGTAACGTTTTACCTCAAAAACGTGACTTCAGTTACAACCATCTGTTAAAGTCATATTCCTCCATTTTTTAAACTGACCACATGTGATTATAAAATAAATGTTGTTGTAAGGAATGTTTTGCATATTCCAACAATATTCAACAAAACTTTTACTTGTGTTGCCCATTGTTAAAATAATATTCACAAAACTTCATTAGGTATAAATTAAATAAGTCAAGTTTATCATATTATTAAGAGATTTTTTAAAATAATATTAATAAACTAGAAAAATAATTTTAAACCTATAGTAAGAACTTAACATAAAATGAGCAACATTTTATAGCTAAATTTGCAGGATTTATTCTAAATTTGTAGGAGTCGAAGACCCGTGATTGCACTTGCAGGGTTGATGTGATTGGATTCTCAATAAACGTTATTGTGAGTAACGTTTTACACATAAAACGTTACTCACAGTAACGTTTATTCATTTAACGTCGTCAGCTCCGTTAGTTTTTGTCCGTTGAATTTTTAAAATAAAAATAACCTAAAACGTTACCATGAAGTACGTTTATACTACTTTTGTAAAAAAATTTAAAAGCATATTAGTTTGGTGAATTGGTTTTTAAAATAGCTTATTTTGGTCAATGCTTCCTTTATAGATGGTGCATTTCAGTTTCTCTGAAACAGGTCCAGTGTTTCACATGCTGCCTCCATGTTCTATTGTAATTCAGGTTAGTAGTAATTTCTAATTGATCTGCTCTGGTATATAATTAATAATATTATGCTCATGAAACCTAAATACAAATATAGATGCACCCTCCCTTCTTATCTATCTTCAGGTTGTATAAAAAGATTCCAAGTATTTTTGAAAAATTATACCTCTAAAAATTCTAGCACGTAAAAATGTTGAAGCAAGAGATTTTCATTTCATTTTGAAGAAATGGTTCTTTCTTTTATTGATAGTTTTTGACATTATAGAGCTATAGTGTAATGAGTTGCTAGAGGAATTGTAAAGATAACTTCAAACTTCTATTTGGATGATTTTAAGGATTATAGATTCAAATATATGAGGTCTATTTGTTGTGCTTGGAAGATCTTAGATTACTGATTCTTATTCTATTTGTATGAAATTTATAGTTGAGGGTAATTCTTTCGTATACATTCCAACCCTAGTGTATTTATCCACTGGCATTGAAGGAGAAGAATGACAAGGTCTGCTTCCACAGTAAGGATTGCCGCCTAGTCCAATCCAAGAGCAAACAGGAGACGCCTCATTAAGCAACTTCAAGTTTAGTTTTTTTAAAAAATGAGATGCAACTTTTAAATTCAATATTTCGACTATATAAATTACCTAAATTGCTAATTTGTCGATATTTACTTTTTGTTACAACTTTTTTTTCTTTGAAATTTCCTATAAAATATAATGTGGCTCTTAAAAGTGTTGAATTGTTGGGTTTTAAAGGTGTGAATAGGAAATGAAGGGTTGTGACTCTCCTGAAGAATTGTAACTATGCCAAAGGGTTGTGACCTTTATGAAAGGTTGTGTCCTTTTTAAAGGATTGTGAACGTTTGAAAGATTATGCCTTTTCCAAAGTGTTGTGACCTTTCTGAAAGACTGTCTTCTTTCTGAAAGGTTATCTTCTTTCCAAAGGGTTGTGACCTTTACCCTTTGTTGGCTATAAATAGAGAGGTTTTCTCTGATTTTTCTGCATCAAATTCTTCCCTTCTTTTGCATATATTTCTTACAAAACAAAATCGATCGATCGTGTCTGTGTGTGTGATTCGTTTCTGTCATTTTGAGTTCGTTGAAATTATCGAAGTTTGATGTACCGCTACTTCTTTAATGGTTAATCCGTTTTATCTTAGGAGGAATTAATCTGCAACATGGGGTGCTTGAGGGGATTAAATTTCTTAAGGACACACAGTGGGTTCTGTGGACTCGGATAGTTCTTTGTGTTTTTCTTTTCATCTTTTATTATTTCTGGTTTGCTAATCTGAATACAGGAGATAACAAGCTTAAGAAATTTAATTAGTGTTGGTATTTTCTGTGGTAAGGAAATTACCTCTATTTTATGTGTTCTTTTTATTGGGGAAAGAAAAAGAAGAAAAAGAGAATTATTTTATCATATGATAAAAGAGATTTGGGATGAATTAGTACTACTTTAATATGTTCGAGTATATTTTTTGTAGTAAGTTTTCCTTGGATGGGTAAGATTATTTTTATTTTCTTCCCAAGTGCATTCAAGCATTGCACCCCTTCAGTTTTCTTTTCAATGAGAAAAGTTAATTTGCGCATAAAGGCTAAGATGAACACTTTAATTTTTTCCCTATATTCTTGGTTTTCTTTGTTCATGAGTTTAGTTTCTTATTGAAATTAAATGTCTTCTTGAGGAAAATAGGAATATGATGAAAACTGAGAAAAGGAAAAAAAAATTAGCAAGAAAAGTGACTTGCTTGGAATTATTGCTGACAGATAAAATATGATTCAATGAGAGTAAAAATCAGGTTCTATCTTTATTTCCCTTGATTATTATTTTCTTTTTCTATTCTTTATAAGTTATGAAATTTATTTCATAAATGTTAGGATAGATGGTCATTATGTGATGATCTCAGAATATATCTTTATTATTATTAATATGCATTCTGTTTAGAGGAGGAAAAATAAAACTTTTGTTGTTTTCTACTCCATGTGAAATTTGATTGTGTTTGACTTTTGGAGTTTTTTTTTATTCCTTTGGTTTGAAGAATATAAGAACTTCACGAACAAATCAGATTGTGCATTGGTTTGAAGAATATAGAAATTTCACCAATTTATTAAATACTCTGTTTGAATGAATATTCTGACTTGAAGAGGACAAAATCTTCGTCAGGAATATTAAGGCTAAATGATTGAAAAAGAGAAAATCTTCATCGTTAGCTCGAAACAGTGTTGTATTTGAGGTTTCTGGAGATTAAAACCTTTTTGGTCTACTACTCTGTCTGAATGTGAAACTGATTCGAAGATTATTAAAACTTCATCAGAATTCAAGGTTCATTCGGTTAACGATTAGAAGAATATAAAAACTTCATCGTTAAACTAGAAACAAGTTGTATAAAGATTGAATCTTTATTGTTAGTATTCTAAATACTAAGTGGTTTGTCTAGTTGTGACAAAACGAAAAAAAAAACACTAGTGACATAAAATTAGTGATTTTTGTGCTTGCAATGAGTGTTTATATGGATTAAATCTCCAAAAGAAGGTTTCGTGTTGCCAATGTGTAAGAATGGGAAAAAAATAGGGCAAATTACAGAAATCACATACTTTTAAGGCAAAATTACAATCTATCCCTTAAAAGTTTATAAATACAGAAATCCCTCAAACATATACAATAATATAAGCGCTGATACATTAATATGATGCGCGAGATACAATAATATAAGCGTTGATACATGCGCATGATACAATATTATAAGCGCTGATACATTAATCTGATGTGCGAGATACAATAATATAAGCGCTGATACATTAATCTGATGCGCGAAAATGAGGGATTTTGGAGATTTGTAAAACTTATAGGGGATAATGATAATAAGTAAACTAAAAGGTGGGATTTCTGTAATTTTTCCAAAAAAATATGTGGAAAATAATTTCAAATACTTGAAAATTATTTTTGAGAACATATTTAAAATGTGGGGGGTTCTTTACTTGTGATAAAGACAAAATTAGACTTACTATCTAATTTAAATTTGAAAGTACAAGATATGAAATTTAACGACATTCTTGCATTATATTAGACACACAAAATTCTTGGAATATATTTGATATTGTGGACGTTGAGTCTTTCTTTACTAGTATATGATATGACTAGTATAAAATCACAAAATTATATTACTCGTTCAAAAGAATTGTATTCTTTGATGAAAAAGTTTCACTTAAAACATTGTGATTTTTCATGAAAAGATGTCTATTAAAATAAAAAAAAATTGTATAGACATGAATATTGGTAAAAAGTGATATGTTATGTTTGTGTTGTAAAACAAACATTTGGGTCATATTGCCCTTATTGGACCGATGAGTTTATGATCACGGGTAATTCTATAACAAATTGAATGTTATGGAAAGGTCCTTCTGATAAGGACATATGGCAAGGTGTTGACTCTAAAACAATGTCTGTATTTGAGAAAGTTACAAAAAGTAAAGAACAAAATATTTGTGGGAAAATGTTATCTCACAGAAGGTCTTTTCAAACTTAGTATTTTTGTTTGTTGTTACTTGCTTGAATCAAATTGTTTGTGACATAAATGATTGGGACATGTCAATTACAAAACCTTGTAAAAACTGATCAACTTAGAAGTTTTGCCTAACTTCTAGTGCAATAAATCAAAATGTCAAGTATGTGTTGTTGAAAGGAAGTTTAATAACTTAAAATTGATTTACACTGACATTTGTGATATGAAGGCAACACCATATCGTGGTGGGAAAAAGTGTTGCATAAATTTTATTGAGAATTGCACTAGATATTGTTATATTTGTTTGTTGAATGGTAAGGATGAAGCAATAGAAACATATAGGATATATAGAACTGAAGTTGAAAATCAGTTGGATAAAAGATTGTCATGATTAGAAGTGGTAGATGTAGAGAATATAAATCTTCTTTTGCAGAAATATATTTGGAAAATGGAATCATCCATCAAATTACTGCAAATTCTCACCTCAATCTAATGAAATTGTTGACAGGAAAAAAATGAACTTTGAAGAAAATGTTGAATGTCATATTTAGAAGTTCAGGTTTACCACAAAATTTGTGGGGGGTGCTACCATTATAGCAAAAGAGAACAACAAAAAATTTGTCTGTTCAGAAAGATAGAAAAAAAAGTTTTGTTTGTTAGTAAATGGAGTAACAAATAAAAAAAAACTTGTTTGTTAAGAAAGGGAGCAACATAAAGTTGTGTTTGTTCAGACTTTGTTTTATCCTGATAAATAATTGTTTGTCATTCCTTAAAGTTTATACAAGCAATAACTCTTGAAAGATAGTGATCAAACAATTTCCAATATAGTCTATTTCATATGAGAAATGGAAATGAGGGAACTATTCCTAAACGGGTCAAAATAAGACCTAAGACTTTGGATTATATGTTCATTGGATATGCTACAAATGGTAAAGCATGTCGATTTATGGTTCATAAGTCCGAACCGTCGGATAGTAAAGTGAAGGGTCTAAACGACCTTGGAAAGAACCAAAGAAGAATGTACTTAATAAAGAGATTCAGAGGCATAGTAAATGTCAATGGACAAATTACTTTTTCCGGGTTTGATTTTGTAACATTTCTTCTTGAAAATGAGTCCATATAGTCGAAAAAGATATGTCTTCCGTGGACTCATCCTTTTTGGAAAGAGGTTGTCAATAGTAAAATAGATTTAATCTTGAGCAACCATACTTGAGAGTTGGTTGATCTTCCTCCAGGAAATAAACTTTTGGGTTCAAAGTGGATCTACAAAAGGAAAAGAAAGTTGATGAAACTATTGACAAATCCAAAGACAGACTTGTTGTCATAGGCTTTAGACAATAAGAAAGCCTTGTTTGACAGATAATAGCACAAACTAGAATTGCATCAATTTAGATGTTAATTGCGCTAGTTGCGAAATATGGCCTTCAAATTCGTCAAAATGGATGTGAAAACTTTTTTAAAATAAATGAAAAATTGGAGGAAGAAATTTATATGGAACAATCTGAGGGCTTTGTGGTTCCTAGTAAAGAAAAAAAATTCTATAAACTTGTTAAGTCACTTTGTTGACTAAAAACAAACGCCCAAATAATGACATGCGATGTTTGACCAAACTATGTTGGCAAATGAATTCAAGATTAATGAATATGATAAATGTTTTTACATTAAAGACACTCCAAATCACAAGGTCATTGTTTGTTTTTATGTTGATGGCATGTTGATCATCAAAAGAGACACTTTTGATGTAATTGATACTAAGCATATGCTAGAAAGTAACTTCGATATGAAAGACATTAAAGTTACTGATGTGATTGAGAAGGTACTTGACAAGTTCAAGTATTTGAATTTCAATATTGTCAAGACTCCAATAAATATGAGTTTTGTACTTCAAAAGAATGAAGGAAAAAGCGACTCACAATTGAATTATGCTAGAGTATTGAGAAGTATGATATATATCATAAAGTATACGCGATCAGATATAGCATGTGATATTATTAAACTGAGTCAGTTCACGAGTAATCTCAATTAAACTCATTGGATGACAATGAAAAGAGTTTTGGAGTATTTAAAACATACTTAAAAACTATTGTTTTGCATTATAACTAATATTCAACAGTATTGGAAGAATATAGTGATGCAAATTGAATCACCGGGTCAAATGAAGTAAAATCACGAGTGGATATATATTTACTCTTGGTGGAGGAGCAGTCTCTTGGAAATCTTCCAAACAGAGATATATCGCTCGCTCTACTATGAAATCTGAGTTTATCACTCTAGATAACGCCGGTAAAGAAGTTGAATGACTCCAAAATTTCTTGAAAGATTTTTGGCCCAAACCTTTTAGCTCCAGTATGAATACACTGTGAGAGTTAATTTGCAATAGGTAGGTCATAGAGCATGATGTATAACGGAAAGTCTCGTCATATATGACGTAGACATAATAACGTTAGAGAACTACTCTCTAGTGGAATTATCATAATTGACTATGTAAAGTCAAAGGATAATGTGTCGGATCCACTTATAAAAGGCCTAACTAGAGAGGGAGTTGATAGATTATCAAAGGGAATGGGACTATGGCCGAGAACAAGTCATTGTGGCGGTAACTCTACCTAGACGACTGGAGATCCCAAGATCTAGGTTCAAAGAGATCAAACAAAGTCATTGATGACGGTTCAACATTGTCAAAATATTTTTTATGGTCCATTCTCATGATAAGACAATGTTCAGTAACAAGGATAAAGGCATTAGGACTTTTTAATGATTTCTAAGTTTGATACAGAGTATATCAAATGGTGTATCTACGGGATAACACATTTAGGAATCACTATGTAAGTGTGAAGTGTAAGCCGCTTCAAGGAGAATCCGGTAAGGCCAATTCTCTACGCACTTATAAACCGAGACTTGTTCATGGCTGAAACGAACAAAATAATGAGAACCAAAAACTCGTGACTTATGTTGTCTAGGTATACACTAAAGTTCGACAGTTCAAAGATATCAAATTTACCGATTGACTGAGTATATCCGATATATGTTCACTATGGAAAGTTCAAAGGGAAACCCACATATCCAGAGGCAATCAATCCTTAATAACGAATCACACAGTTTTTCATGCATATGTTTTAATAATAGTCATTCCCTATTCATGTGGGGGATTGTTGGTTTTTAAAGGTGTGAACAGGAAATGAAGGGTTGTGACTATCCTGAAGAGTTGTAACTATGCCGAAGGGTTGTGACCTTTATGAAAGGTTGTGTCCTTTCTAAAGGGTTGTGACCGTTTGAAAGGTTATGCCTTTTCCAAAGTGTTGTGAACTTTCTGAAAGGCTGACTTCTTTCTGAAAGGTTGTCTTCTTCCCAAATGGTTGTGACCTTTACCCTTTGTTGGCTCTAAATAGAGAGGTTTTCTCTGATTTTTCTGCATCGAATTCTTCCCTTCTTTTGCATACATTTCTTACAAAACAAAATTAATCGATCGTGTCTGTGTGTGTGATTCGTTGCTGTCATTTTGAGTTCGTTGAAATTATCGAAAGTTTGAGGTACCGCTACTTCTTTAATGGTTAATCCATTTTATCTTGGGAGAAATTAATCTGCAACCTAGGGTGCTTGAGGGGATTAAATTTCTTAAGGACACACAGTGGGTTCTATGGACTCGGATAGTTCTTTGTGTTTTTCTTTTCATCTTTTATTATTTCTGGTTTGCTAATCTGAATACAGAAGATAACAAGCTACAAATAGGTCAAACAACTAAAGACAAAATTAGCTGTTTCTACATACATTCCTTCCCAATCTTGAAACACCACGAAAAAAGTGAATCCTCTAGATCTTGATTGTAAGAAATACATTATGTAATGGTCATATATGTTTTGAGTTCAGAAAACTCTCCTCACACTCTCCCTTGAATGAAACTGCATATTTTTCTACCTTAACAGGGTTAGTGATACCATTAATCGGACGAATCCCATATGAAACACCTATACACTATAGCCTGCTAAGCCAAAATAATAATTGTGAATCTCCACAGAAGTAGTGAGTCTTCTACATTTTGAACTAATCTAGTCTTTTATGATCCAATATATCATATTCTTATGATCCAATGTACCTTCTATTTTATAACTCTATTATATTTATTTTTTTGCTTTCCTCGCTCATAGTTCATCCCAAGCTGATTGTTATAACTCTTGGTCATAGAAAAGAATTCCATATGTACTTGTGATGATTTATTATTATATGATAGAGAAGAAAAATGATGTATGGACAGGAAGAACGGCATACTAACATTCTTTTAGGAAGTCGAGGACTATCGAATGCATCAAAATAAGAACTTTCAATCATGGAGAGCTCAATAAGATCAAGCTCAAGATGATCGATATTCCAAGGGAGATCAAAGAAGATGATTTCATTTATGGAGAACTCAATTTATCTATTTCACATATTTGCCTGAAAATGGCATGTTCTGCCAATGTTGACATATGCATCTGATCAAGTATATTTTCTATTTTACTATGAAATATTTTGGAAAAATTATCTAAATATACAACTTATTTAATTATATTCTTTAAAATTTTAGACCATTTAAAAAAAATTACAATAATTCCTATTTTACGCGATGTATTGCGATCGGAGACATCACTTTATGTGATATATCAGGACGTTGAATGATGTATCTGAAATTGAGATGTGATGTATCAGGACATTGAGGGATGTATCCGAAATCGAGACAAGATGTATCAGAACTTTGAGGAATGTATCCAAAATCGAGATATGATGTATCAGAACGTTGAGGGATGTATTCGAAATCGGGATGCGATGTATCAAAGCATTTACGGATGTATCTATATTCCACCAAATTTAAGAATTTTTATAATTTGATAAACAATAGAGATAAGATATAATTAGCTCTTAATACTACAAAATTTGTGTAAAATTTCCATAATCTTTACATCAAAATTAAGTATGTTGGGCCTGTGCTTAGTATAGGCCAGTACCCATCTAGTATTATATAGAAGAGTCATAACTAGGACAACTGAGGGCTAACTTATAAATATGCTTATTAGTCAAGTGTAATATGATTATTGACTGAAGTCATCCAGAGTCCCTTAAAGTTGTCCGCATATTTCACTTATACACTCCAATTCAACCTTTTACCTATTGAACACTTTTACCTATATAAAAATTATTCCTATTAAACACATTTTGATAATCATAAAAAAATGTAAAGAGTGTGTGATGCAATTGCCATGACATGACAAAATAACTAATTAAAAGAAGTCACGTGTCTTAAAACAAGCCATGTGTCTTTTGAGCTCCAAAATCATTATCATTAAAAAAATAAACTAAAATCCTAAACTATGTATGTTGCCACGACGAGAGGGAGTTTCTCGGATGGTAACACCCCTCACTTCCAACCCGAAGGTTGCGGGTTCGAGTCACCAAGGGAGCAAAAGGGGTGGGATCTCCTAGGGAGGTAAAAAAAAAATTAAAAATGAATGTTGCCACCTCCGACTCTGACCTCCCCCCCCCCCCCCCCGCCACTTCATCTTCTTCTCCTTTTAAAAAAAACTTAAATCTACTAAGTTTTTCTACTTCTTTTTTTAATTTATTTTTGTTCTTAAGCTTAGATTTGATTCATGTTTGAGTTGATTTGGATGAAACAAAGAGATGTGTGGTGGCAGTGTTTTCCGATGAAAAAATTAAAATTTGTGATTGATTGTTTGAAAGGCTAAAAAGAAAGAAAGATATTGACGACGATAGATTTGGAAAAAATGAAGTGGTGTCGATGGTGGGAGGTGGGTCGATGGTGGGAGATGGGTCGATGGCTGGTGAAAAAGGAGAAAGAAGATGCTGGCCTGAAAAAAGGGAAAGAAGATGATGGCCTACAATAAAAGGGGAAGAACATGATCGGAGAAAGAACAGAAAGAAGAAGTGTGGATTTGGTGACGACAGAAGAATGATTGCAACTCGAGAAAAAAAGGGAATGAACTTTAATAGTGGTGACAGCAGTGATTGCGGTGGTGAGAACGTGGTTGCAATGGTGGTTGAGTCAAAGAATAAGAAGATGAGATGCTAATTTAATTTATTTTTTTTAAAATATAAATCTTTTTTTTTGCTAAATGATGCCTTTCACGCTCTTTTCATGTGTGTATAACACACATGCTGCCATGTCAGCACAAAATATTTAATAGGTACAAATCTCTTACAATATATGTGTTCAATAGGTATAAGGTTGAATTGAGATGTCTAAGTGAAATATGTGGACAACTTTAAGAGGCTATAGATGACTTAAGTCTATGATTATTACACACGACTGATTTGTAGCAAACCACATGCTCTGATTTCATTTCCTTATAATTCAAGCTTTCTCTTCCCTTTTAGTTTAAGGTTAAGAGAAAATAAGATGACTCAAGCAAAACAATTGGCAAAGTGCTTGGTCATCTTCCTTAAATCTCTTCATTGTTTGTGTGCTTAAATTGATATGTGCACCCCTAATTTATGATATTTACAAACCAAGTGTTCAAAGAGTGTCCAATAACTAAAGCACTCAAGATGAGCTCTTAATTCTTTAAAATGGTTTCTTAACGAAAGATGAAACTCAGTTTTTAAAGGTCAAAGTTCATGCCCTACCTAGATTAGGATAAAATATTTAAAATTTACAAATTATGGTGTAAAGTGTTTGAAAATTTTCAAAGAGGAAAAATCAATTCCATCATCAACAATCTTTTTGGCCCTTTGTCACGGACATAGAGTTTCACTAAAGCTCTGTGCGGCAGTTGACAACTTACTCAATAATCTTTCAAGATCTTGTAAGCTCAAGTAAGCCCTCCGAACTAAGATCGCTAAGAGAATGCAAGAAAGACATAGAAAGACTTGGAAAGTTTTGGAAGAAGGTTTTGTATTGCTTGGAGAATGCTTTACAACTTGAGTGATTGCTTGCTTCAAGCTTGGATGAGTTTTCAAATGAGAGGCCCTCTATTTATCCTATTTCCTAGGGGCCTAAGTGTAAATAATAATTATTTTATGAGTCCCTACAGTATTTACACTTTAGTCCTAAACTAGAATTATCTACAAGTTCTAGGTAATTCTAAAGCCATCTTGGAAATTATCTAGGGAGTTCTAAAGTGTTCTATTAACCTCTCCACAACTCTAGATTCTTCTCCCTTCTTCCGGTGAAAAATTTGTATGGTAAAGTGGTGGGTCATAAAACTCTCCCCAACTTATTGATGTGATGACCGCGTCGCATTCCTGCTGCATGGACAACCGAGTCTTGTGTTCTTGCATACATAACCAGTAGTCCGTTGACTCGACCAATGATCTTGTGTAACTCCCTCAGCTGCTTCCTTATCTCTTCTAGCTCGGTCTTATGATCTACCTCTTTCTTAGGAGGCAAGCGCCTTAGCGGCTCATCTAGCATCACTGCCTTGTTCTCTTCTTGAACCTCTCCATGTATGGTGGAAAAGACTCTTTAGAACCATTGTCTTCTTTTGAACTTGCAATGGTGGTTATAAACGTCGACTCTTTCTTCTTAGGACTTGTCACGAGCTGCATGGCTGTTAGTCGGACTTGTCCTTTCGTCTTTGGTACCTTAACCAGGGGTACCATATATGATCTTTCTTGCTCCATGACCAGAAGTCATTGGAGGTAAGGATCGATCACCGCGTGGCACTCTTGGAAAAACTCCTGCCCTAGAATGATATCAAAGAGGTCTAAATGAGAGACAATAAAGTTAGTTTCACCTTGTCACTCACCTATCGTGATGCTTACTCCATGTGTGACTTCGTACACAAGAGTCGGTGGTGCATTGACCGTCCTGAGTTGGGCGTTACTTGGACTGCAACTTAGTCCCAACCTAATCGTTTCCATCTTGGTCATGATATTGGCCTCTGCACCCGTGTCGTCCATAGCACGAGCGGGTCTTCCATTAATCGTGATGTTGACATACTGCGTGCCATATTCTCTCAGCTTTCCTGGCTGCTTCGCGATGGCTCCGCATAGTTCTATCAAGCCTAATTGCATCGTCTCTACACCTTGTCCTTGTTCATGTACATCCCTCTCCTTCCGCTCTCACAGGATAGCACCAAGGCTCTTCAGTTCATGGCACCTTGCATAACCATGTGACCCACCGCATATGTAGCAACCATTTCTTTTGGTAGTTTTTGCCTTCTTCTCTGTGTCGCCATGACGTCCAAACTTTTTGCCATCGATCCTAGAGGTATCATGATTCTTGGGATGTGGCCGTTGCTTCTAAATTTTTCCACGATATCCCCCACCTTAGTCATGACTATCTCTTATCTCCTCTCCTCTGTCTTTGTCGGGCATTTCATGCCTAAAGTATGTCAAAACTTTGGCCTGCGTGATGGCTTCATCGATAGTCCTGATCTGTCGGCGTTCCAACTTTGTCTTGGCCCAAATTTACAGCCCATTCATGAAGCGGAACAACATGTCTTCATCCGTGAGGTTGGGAATCTGAAACGTTAGGGCGGGGAACTCCTTCACGTATGCGCGTATGTTGCCCGTCTGCCTCAGCTCCCTAAACTTGGGCTTTGCCTCACAAATGACATTCTTAGGGAAGAAAGCCTTCTTGAACTCCACTTGGAATTGCTCCCCAGTGTTGATGGTGCAAATCCCCTTCCCTATTTCCGACTCTTTACGCCTCTACCATAGCATGGCCATCTCCGAAAGATACAACACAACAGTGTTGATCTTGATTCTGGCGCTCATCACTTGGCTACACTTGAAGTAATTCTTCAAGTTCCATAAGAAATTCTCCACCTCTTGTGCTTCACGGACACCCTCGAACATAGGTGGCTTGGGAGCCTCCACCTTGGTCTCCCTATCTCAGTCGAACGACGATGATCCTCCAACTTCCACACCCTCTTTGATGCTTTCATCTCGTCCCTCATGGTTTCAATCATGCTTAACGCCTCCATGAGTCGACACTCCAAGAAGTGATAGCCTCATTAATCTCGAACTCGGCACATTGGTGGCCCTCCAATTCCTTGCGGATGTTGTCGTTCTCCTCAAGGGTGAAATCCTCCAGTGTCTTGAACTTGCCATTGACCTCGTTCAAGCGCTGACCTATCTCTACGCCCTGCCTCACCATTTCAACCCTTGCGACCCACTGCTTTCCGGTGGTTACGTCAATATTCTCCTCACCATGGTCATCATCACTTGATTCGGTGGTCGAAGGTGGGTGAGATGTTAGCACCTCACTTGATGTAGGGTCAATCAACATTTCATTGCTACTCTTAAGGTGCTTTTTTCACTTACGGATCTTCTTTCCACCATCCAGCTTGACGTTGGTGGTGCTAGCGACATTAAAGTCTCATTCGTTGGTTGTTTACTTACTACGAACCTTTTCTCTGATACCACGTTTTCACGGACTTAGAGTCTCACTAAAGCTCCATGCGGCACTTGACAACTTATTCACTAATATTTCAAGATCTTGTAAGCTCAAGTGAGCCCTCTGAACTCAGATCGCTAAGAGAATGCAAGAAAGACTTAGAAAGTTTTGGAAGAAGGCTTTGTATTGCTTGGAGAATGCTTTACAACTTGAGTGATTGCTTGCTTCAAGCTTGGATGAGTTTGCAAATGAGAGGCCCCCTATTTATACTACTTCCTAGGGGTCTAAGTGTAAATAATAATTACTTTACAAGTCCGTACAATATTTACACTTTAGTCCTAATCTAGAATTGTCTACAAGTTCTAGGTAATCTTAAAGCCTTCTTGAAAATTATCTAGGGAGTTCTCGAGTGTTCTATTAACTTCTCCACAACTCTAGATTTTTCTCCCTTCTTCCAGTGCAAAATTTGAAGGGCAAAGTGGCGGGTCATGACACCTTGCTTTGTAAATTTTAAATCCACTTCAATTCTATTTTTTATTTTTTATTTTATCGTCTTCACTATCTTTTGGATGAATTTTGAACTTTAATATATAAAAATAAGTGTATCTATCTTCCTTTGTTTTTTTTAAAAAAAATTCAAAGACCAAAAGCGAATTTATTAAAACACAAAAAGGAGAATACAAAGTCACATCCCAAAGAAAAAAAAGGTTATGATCCAAGAAATGAACAATCTAGACAGCAAAAAAAAAAGGAAGTCCAGGGAAAGTCGAAACCATCACCTCAAACTTCATCTTCTCCAAAGGACCAATCCTCAGCAACCATCTTTCACCTTTGAAGAAACTGCCATGGAGATTCCCAGGTTGATCTTCTACTAGTCAAAGTATCACACCTATGATCTGTTTAACTAATGGAGCTTCGGTCGATTTCATTTAGGACGTTTACAATTGTTACATATGCCATAAGATCGAATCAATTGAAGACTTCTTCACTATTTTGACCACGAATAATTGTATTGTGCTCAAGCTAAGTATTCACTTAATCTATGAATCACTCGTCATTATGTAATTTATGTATTTTTCTAAATTTTCTTATTTGACAGATTGAGCTCAACAAGGAACTAATACTATTCTCTAAATGAAAAAAGCTAAAGATTTACAAAAGACTACTTAACCAGGTAAGATTATTACCAAAAGATGATGAAATTGAATAATTTTCCTTTCCATTCTCACACTCTTCACTAAATTCAACTGTGATTACTTTGTACCTCTGAAGCTTGTTAAGATGGCTTTTCTTTCATGAATTCGTATATGCTTATGGCTTGCATTAGAGTTGATATGAATGATTGTTCTCGACTTGTATTGATTTCCGTTGATCTTGCTTGTTACACATAATCTTATCTTTACCTCCCCTCATTTTTTAAGTTTGCATTTTGAAGCTTTCTCAACCTGAACTTCGGTACATATTTCTTATCCATGTTGAGTATGATTTTTGCCTCCCTAGAAAAATTTTGCTTTGTTATATAAGTTAATTTTTAATACCTGCAAAATAAAAAACTTGATTAGCTAAAAAAATATTATCAATATGTTGCCCTCTCTATATAAAAATGTTCCACTAGAATATTCCTCACTTTCATTAACATATGTATCCTTCTTATCTCCATTGAAACACTTCATGGGACTTCCCAAATGTCATTCAAAAACCTTTTTTACTATCTATGAATCAATTTCTAGAATAAAAGGGAAATAATTGTGTTGGGTACAGTATTTCTAATCCATTCTCAGTGTAATTACTTTAGCTACCAAATTTGTGTCATCCTCCGGCCTTATTACTTCTCATTTGTCACACCCCAACCCTAGGTGAGTCAGACAAGTACCGTATGAACACATGCTTTACAAGTGACCAATGAAGAGAGAGTGAACTACTATGTAGATAGATTTACTAATGAGATTCTACATATATAACACATGTCGACTAGCTAAACCGATACACGTGACATATAAAGCCATAAATACATATGATAGCTTTACAATGCCTACAAAGCCTCTACTGGAATACATGAATGTACAACTATCAAAATACGCATAGTAAAGACTCAGCAAAGCTCTGAATCAACCTGGAGCTCACCAACAACCGCTGAGTATCATGCGCTTCTATTGGGGAGATCTACTGGTTGAGTACTGGTACCTGCAGTATGAAATGCAACGTCACTAAAAGGGACGTCAGTACGAAAGAATGTACTGAATATGTAAGGCATATAAGAAACATATGTATAATGAGAGCTCAAGTGAAACCAAATATAAATAAATAAGGATTAGAGATCACCTTTGCTTATACTTGTGAAATCGTGTATGTTGCATTCTTTTCTTTACTTTTCTATGTGTTATAATCTTTATAAGGCATATGATACAAATGACCAGCTGATCAGTGGTAGAAGGGGATGACCCATGCTAGGCATTTTAACCCCTGGGATGCGGTCCTCATAAATATACAAATCGGGATTGACCCATGTTAGGCTTTTAGCCCCTGGGCGACCACCCATAATAATATAGATTGGGATTAGCCCATGCTAGGTATTATTACTCCTGAGTTGTCACCCTTAATTATTAGAATTAGGATCGGCCCAGGCTAGGTATTTTAACCCCTGAGCTTCCACCCATAATTATGTAGATTCATTTTACCTTGTCTCTCTAATCCTTGAGATTGTTCTTTTGATGTTCACAACTCTTTTGAGATCGTTGTTTTGGTGGTCATAGCATTATTCAATTGTGACAGTAAAACATAGTAGGAGACATATGAATATGAACTTAAGATAATAACAATTACATGGAAGGCAATTGTGACACCAACGTATAGAGCTTATATGACTAAATAAGCATTTTGAAATATCAAATTGAAGCACATATCAAGGGAAGACATTTAACATCAGCTAAGAGATATGAACTCTATATGATAGATTTACTTACTAACTAATATCAAATACAAGGTATACATGAACGTGGAACCAAGGAAGCACGTGGCCAGATTCAACTAGGGGTGTCACGACCCAGGGGTATAGATATCCTATATGTAACATGGTGTACTTGACCCCGAAGAGGTATTATACAAGCCCTTACCATATCATGAACATAAGATAATAGAAAATACGGAAAATTAAAAACTTTTTACAATCGAAGTCATTTTCATAAAAGCAAGCGGTAGTCTTTCTATACTTTGTCTCAAACCATCTAATACAACTTTAGAATAAACTATTGGGACACAACACATACAATAGTCTCAAAGACATGAAATAAAAGGCATAAAGGTAATGGTATGTTTTTTCCTCGAAGCTATGAGGACTCAAAAAAATCTTCAACTACTTTTCTCCTTAGAAACCCATCTCCAAAAATAGTACTTAAGTCTCCAAACCCTACATTTGATTAGAATGTAGGCAAAGTATGCGCTAGTACAAAATGTACTAAATATGTTAGCTAGAATAATCATAAGAGCATAAGGCAAAGGTTAGTCACTATAAGACATAATCCAAAATCATATGAAATACTTCATGAAACATAAATCATAAGCATGAGAGTCAATACCATAATCATAATAAGCAAAGTCTCTAACATAAGCATCATATAAGCATTACTTGACACTTAGTCATCTATACCATAATAAAACTATTCTCAAGTAACCTAAAAAGCATATATGTGCAAAGCATGAACAACATCTCATAATACCACCCAAGCCAAGTATCCCTTTTTGGTCATCTTAATCATAGTCTATATATATGGTCAAGTCTTTAAGCTTCTCTACCAAAAGGGTACCTTACTACTAAGTAACCTCAATCACACTTGTGCAATGCATGAAAGGCATCCCATACTACCCTGCACACTAAGCATAACATTGAAGTCATCCTAGTCATACTTACCCTCATTTGGTCTCATGATTATCTTACTTCATATAGAGAAGGGAACTATCACCTTTAGTCAATCATATCTTGAAAGGCAACTATAGCAACAACCCAAGCTAAACTTCAACTATATAGGAGAACCCTTTATAACTAGCCTCAATGTCATACATGTGCAATGTATGAATAGCATCCCATACTACTATCCACACTAAGTACCCCTTTAGGCTATCATGAATGCTCACTAGTTGGGGACTAGTCCCACTTTTCTATTTTCCATTAGTTATTTAAGGTACTTCTCTATTTAGTACAAGGCAATCACCACATATGAATGAACTTCATTTCTCAATTCAAGGCTACCAAGGAATAACCCCCTATTAGGCTAGACCATGTTATCACTTACTAACATAACTATATTAAGCTAAGCTAACTACCTTGGAAGACACATTATCAAGCAAGTCCAAGCTATTCTAGGAAAGGTACAAGTGTTCCATCCTAGCTACAATGAAATAGTCCTAGACCAACTAAGACATGCTACCCTTACAAGTACACTATGATACAAATACAAGCTATCCTTAGGAGAGTATGATTCTCAATCCTAAGCTACCCTTAGGAGAGTATAAGTCCTCAATCCTAAGCTACCATGACTAACCCTAACTCAAGCTACCCTTGAAATGAATCTTACAATGCAAAGTCAAGCTACCCTTGAAATGAATCTTACAATGCAAAGTCAAGCTACCCTTGAAATGAATCTTACAATGCAAAGTCAAGCTACCCTTGAAATGAATCTTACAATGCAAAGTCAAGCTACCCTTGAAATGAATCTTACAATGCAAAGTCAAGCTACCCTTAGGAGAGTATTGATCCTCAATCCTAAGCTACCCTTAGGATATTATAAGTCCCCAATCCTAAGCTACCATGACTAACCCTAACTCAATCTACCCTTGAAATGCATCTTACAATGCAAAGTCAAGTTACCTTTACAAGTACACCAAGATGCTAATGTAAGAAATCCTTAGGAGAGTATGATTCTCAATCCTAAGCTACTTAGGAAAGTACGATTCTCAATCCTAAGCTACCCTTAGGAGAATATAAATCATTAATCCTAAAGCTACCATGAAATGGTCTAGTTGAAGCTACCCTTAGGAGAGTATAAATCCTCAATCCTAGGCTACCATGACTATCCCTAACTCAATATACCATGAAATGCATCTTAAAATGCCATGTCAAGCTATCTCTGAGAAGAGTGTAAATCCTCAATCTTAAGCTAACCCATCTTGGTCTTGTCTTACCAAGTCGAGCTATACTAGAAGGGATCATATATCACAACTTCAAGCTATTCTAGTCTAACATGCTTTGATTCATTTTAGGCTATTAAACCAACCTAGAATCATTCTTTGTGAGAGAACCTTGGATTTCCTAGCATCTTTATGCCTAAGTGTGTAAGTGAGAAATAGACTTTCAACAATACACACAAGATCACATTGTATTAGCCTTACTCTCAAAGCTCTAGCTATCATGATCACAAACCTTACTCTCATGCTTTCTTTCTTAATCTCATCAATATACCTAGATTTCAAGGTATTCTAATCACATTCTTCATTAGTAGGTGATTCTAGTCATAATTGATCATAAAGGTTCAATTTCATCTTTACAAGTCATGATCCATCATATGAATTATAATCTAATTCAATTCACTTCTATATGTTCCTAACCTTGAACAAATACTACACATGACATTGATTTTAGAAGATCAATTAGAATTCTTCAATTCCACTTCTCATGGCATAAACTCACATAATCTCACATTCATCAATTAGGCTAGGGTTTACCAGATAAAATCATCATAATATCATAATTCAATGCTAATACAATCATAATTAGGTGTTATCCACTAGATTGGAATCATACCTAAACTCTACCCACAATGTAGGAAGAAACCCTAGCTAGAGTTGGGTTTTGACTTCACAATTGGGGGAAAACCTAGGGGGCTCTATGGGTGGAAGAACCCATAGATGAATAAGCTAACATACCTCAATTCAAAGCCCTAATAAATTTTGAAACAATGGAGGAAAATTTGCCCCTCTTCCATCTCCTCATCTTCTTCTTCTTCTTCTTCTTCTGAGAGACAAATTATTTGGAGAGAATTTGGGTTCTTTGATGAATGAGTTAAATGATTTAGTTTAGGAGTCTATTAGGTATATATAGATGGTTTAATAACTAACTAACCGACCTCCCTTAACCCCTAACTAATTACTAATTAACTCCCAAACCCCTAACTAAAAACTAAAACTTAAAAATCTGTTCACACCTACGACTCCTCCACCCACGGACCGTGGGTGGATCTACAGAGCGTGTTGCACCTCCATAGGTGGAGGTTTTTGGGGCTGATTTTGAGGTCCTCCTATAGGACCTCTTGGGTGGTCCTTGAGGGGTCGTACCTAGACGTTTAGCCCCTAAAACCTCCATTCTAAGTATGGGAAACATTTTTTGTGATTTTTAATCCTCATACTACACTCCAAAACTCTTACAAAAAGCTCTATAACTCTTTAGTTCAACTTACTAGTTTCTGAGTTTTTACAATATCTCCCCCTAGGGATCATTCGTCCTCGAATGACGATTCTAAACACTTCTTAAAGTCACAACTCTAAACTAGCATCCCATCATGCATGCACTACATCTATATGCACACAACCAAGGAAGAAACTTCAATTCCAAGCTAAATACATTCAATGCAACACAATGGAGTAGGGACTACTTCTACCAACCCAAAATGCATGAAATTCTATAGCTACACATTTTCAAGGAGGAACTAACATCTCCTAGCTAAAACATGCTCAACACAACACACATAAAGCCTAAATGCAAATTACTCTTGAAAAGGATTTATTCAAGGAGGAATCTTTCAACTCCAAACTAAGGCATGCTCATATATTCATCTCATGAAGTCTATATGCAAACCCTCTCAAATGCACTACAACATGAGGAAAATAATACATATAAGTCATTTCTAACAGGACCTAAGCACTTTCATGAACATGCACCATACAAGAAGATCATGGAAACATACAATTCACACATGACTTCATATAAAAGCAAATCAAGAGGAACCTATCATCTCAAGCTAGAACAGGAGTAGAAGGAAATTGATGAGGATATTGGGACATCTCATTGGCCCTTGGCCTCCCAAGTAGCACCCTCACCTAAAACCCTCACTAAACTACACTCCATACCACTTCATAGAACTACTTCCTTGTTCTTTAATTTCTTAACTTGTCGGTCTAAGACCTCTACTGGTACTTCTAAATTAGAGAGGTTCTCATTAAGCAACTATAGCTCAAAAGCAACCTTACTAACACCACTCAAGATCTCACATGAGCCTAACAAACCGGGACTAAACTTCTCATACTCACTACACCTCTCAAGGTGAAAATTTCAAGCAAACCTAACTCATGAATTCAAGGACACTCAACGACGTTGCTATCTAAGCACATTATATCCCCCTTGGGAGCAAGCCTATACAAGCTCTTCTAAGCATCACTTTTTTCAATTCTAAGGTCGGAGCAAGTCATCACTAATCTTTCAAATCCATCACACAAGATGATTCTAAACCATGGTGAATTACACTTCTACCCTGAAAGAGGAGTCTATTCACTCAACCCATCTAGGCATTACTTAAACACCCTATTCAATTAATCTATCAATACACCTCAAAACTCATCATGGCTAAGTTAGGTTCTACCATCAACTAAACATAACCATAATGCAACCCATTCATACTATAGACAACATCACAATCTATCATCTTAAATCTATCAAGTCACATAGCCATAATTGGCATCACAACCAACCTTTTCTCCCTCGCTCTTTATAGCATAAGCCCTTTGAGTAGTCATATCCTAAAGACCATTGGATAAGTAATAGGAGAGAGACCTTATAGATTTAAACTCTGTGGCACGACTTAGAGATTGAAAAAGTGACATTTCCTAAGAATCCAATAGCCTCCTATTCATAAATGTGGCGCACTTCACATTTATAAACAAGACTTTACTAGACGTGGTTTGAGACAATCATAGAACCATTCTAAACCTTTTGCTCTGATTACCAAATTTGTCATGACCCAGGGGTATACCCTAGATGTAACATAACGTACTTGACCCCGAAAGGGTCTCATAGAAACCCTTAGCATATCATGAACATAAAATAACAGAAAATACAAAAAATTTAAAACTTTTTACAATCGAAGTCATTTTCAGCAAGCGGAAGTCTTTCTATACTTTGTCTCAAACCATCTAATACAACTTTAGAATAAACTCCTGGGACACAACCCATACAATAGTCTCAAAGACATGAAATAAAAGACATAAAGGTAATGGTGGGTTTTGTCCTCGAAACTATGAGGACTCACCAAAATATTCAACTCCTTTGCTCCTTAAAAACCTATCTCCAAGAATAGTACTCAAGTCTCCAAACCCTACATTTGATTAGAATGTAGGCAAAGTACGCCTTAGTACAAAATGTACTAAATATGTTAGCTATAATAATCATAAGAGCATAAGACAAGGGTTAGTCAATATAATACATAATCCAAAATCATATGAAATACTTCATGAAACATAAACCATAATCATGAGAGACAATACCATAATCATAATAAGCAAAGTCTCTAACATAAGCATCATATAAGCATTACTTGACTCTTAGTCATCTATACCATAATAGAACTATTCTCAAGTAACCTCAAAATCATACATGTCCAAAGCCTGAATAGCATCCCAAAATACCACCCAAGCCAAGTATCCCTTTTTGGTCATCTTAATCATAGTCTATATACATGGTCAAGTCATTAAGTTTCTCTACCATAAGGGTACCATACTCATAAGTAACCTCAAAGATGCATGAAAGGCATCACATACTACCATTCACATTAAGCATAACCCTGAAGTCATCATAGTCATACTTACCCTCCTTTGGTCTCATGATTAGCTTACTTCATATAGACAAGGTAATTATCACCTTTAGTCAATCATATCTTGGAAGGCAACTATAGCAATAACCCAAGCTAAACTTACACTAAATAGGAGAACCCTTCATAACTAGCATCAATGTCATACTTGTCCAATGTATGAATAGTATCTCATACTACTATCCATACTAAGTACCCATTTAGGCTATCATGAATGCTCACTAGTTGGGGACTAGTCCCTCTTTTCTATTTGCCATTAGTCATTTAAGGTACTTCTCTATTTAGTACAAGGCAATCACCACACATGAATGAACTCTATTTTTCAATTCAAGGCTACCAAGGAATAACCCCCTATTAGGCTAGACCATGCTATCATCTTACTAACATAACTATATTAAACTAAGCTAACTACCTTGGAAGACACACTATCATGCAAATCCAAGCTATTCTAGGAAATGTGCAAGTGTTCCATCCTAGCTACAATGAAATAGTCCTAGACCAACTAAGTCACACTACCCTTACAAGTACACTATGATACAAATGCAAGCTATCCTTAGGAGAGTATGATTCTTAATCTTAAGTTACCCTTAGGAGAGTATAAGTCCTCAATCATAAGCTACCATGACTAACCCTAACTCAAGCTACCCTTGAAATGCATATTACAATGCAAAGTCAAGTTACCCTTACAAGCACACCAAGATGCTAATGTAAGCTATCCTTAGAAGAGTATGATTCTCAATCCTAACCTTAAGAGAGTATGGATCCTCAATCCTAAGCTACCCTTAGGAGAGTATAAGTCCTCAATCCTAAGCTACCATGACTAACCCTAACTCAAGCTACCATTGAAATGCATCTTACAATGCAAAGTCAAGTTACCCTTACAAGCACACCAAGATGCTAATGTAAGCTATCCTTAGGAGAGTATGATTCTTAATCCTAAGCTACCCTTAGGAGAGTATAAATCCTCAATCCTAAAGCTAACATGAAATGGTCTTGGCCAAACCAAGTCATGTTATCATGAAGGCATCCTAATGATGCTAGTTCAAGCTACCCTTAGGAGAGTATAAATCATCTATCCTAGGCTACCATGACTATCCCTAACTCAAGCTACCATGAAATGCATCTTAAAATGCCAAATCAAGCTATCCCTTAGGAGAGTGTAAATCCTTAATCCTAAGCTATCCTATCTTGGTCTTGTCTTACCAAGTCAAGCTACACATAAAGGGATCATATATCACAACTTCAAGCTATTCTAGTCTAACATGCTTTGATTCATTTTAGGTTATTAAGCCAACCTAGAATCATTCTATGTGAAAGAACCTTGGATCTCTTAGCATCTTTGTGCCTAAGTGTGTAAGTGAGAAATAGACTTTCAACAATACACATAAGATCACATTATATTAGCTTTACTCTCAAAGGCTTAACTATCATGATCACAAGACTTACTTTCAAGTTTTCTTTCATGATCTCATCATTATACCTAGATTTCAAGGTATTCTAATCACATTCTTCATTAGTAGGTGATTCTAGTCATAATTGATCATAAAGGTTCAGTTTCATCTTTACAAGTCATGATCCATCATATGAATTATAATCTAATTCAATTCACTTCTATGTGTTCCTAACCTTGAACAAATACTACACATGACATTGATTTTAGAAGATCAATTAGAATTCCTCAATTCCACCTTTCATGGCATAAACCCACATAATATCACATTCACTAATTAGGCTTGGGTTTACCATAGAAATCACATAAAATTATCATAATATCATAATTAAATGCTAATACAATCATAATTAGGTGTTATCCACTAGATTTGAATCATACCTAAAATCTACCCACAATGTAGGAAAAAACCCTAGCTAGAGTTGGGTTTTGACTTCACAATTGGGGGAAAACCTAGGGGGCTCTATGGGTAGAAGAACCCATAGATAAATAAGCAATCATACCTCAATTCAAAGCCCTAATCAAGCTTGAAACAATGGAGGAAATCCTTCCCATCTTCCTCCTCTTCTTCTTATTCTTCTTCTTCACTTCTAGAGAGAGTAATTATTTGGAGAGAATTTGGGTTATTTGATGAATGAGTTAAATGATTTAGTTTAAGGGTCTATTAGGTATATATAGGTGGTTTAATAACTAACTAACCGACCTCCCTTAACCCCTAACTAATTACTAATTAACCCCCAAACCCCTAACTAAAAACTAAAACTTAAAATCTACTCACACCTACGACTCCTCCACCCACGGACCGTGGATGGATCTACTGAGCATGTTGCACCTCCATAGGTGGAGGTTCTGAGGCTGAAAATGCAGTCCAACTCAGTCCTTGACCCACGACCCCAACCCACGGGGCGTGGGTCCACCTACGGCCAGTAGATGGCAAGCGTAGGTGCTGCCAATTTACAACTTTTGGGGCTGATTTTGAGGTCCTCCTCAAGGACCCCTTGGGTGGTCCTTGGGGAGTCATACCTCGACGTTTAGCCCCTAAAACCTCCATTCTATGTATGGGAAACATTTTTTGTGATTTTTAATCCTCATACCACACACTCTAAAACTCTTATGAAAAGCTCTAGAACTCCCTAGTTCAACTTACTAGTTTCCGGGGTATTATAAGGGGCGGATACATATACCAAGTAAGTACATATAAAATGTGCAATAGAGCAAGTAGGGATCTTGTGAGGTAACATTATAGTCTAACACAATGGGAGTGATAACCAATAAAGGGAACATATGAGCATGTGAAAAGATGACTTATATGATGGAGTAGACAATTGAAGCAAGTTGGCAAGATATGGGCAGATTGTATATCCAACATATAAACATACATACCATGTGTAATCTATGATCATTTTGGTTTATATAAGAGGAATATGTGCCAGGGGTTAGCACTTTGACGATGAAACAAGTTTAAACCTTGCATGCTAATACTTAGTAGAGTAAGAACGTACATTTATTAATAAACTGATATTAGAGTACTCACTCTAATGCTCTAAGGAGTAGGAATGAGATAATTAGCTACACTGGTGATCTTATACTGCCACTATGGATCAGTCACTACCAAGGGCACTTAGAAAGCAAACTTTATAATACAAGTATTGGATTCATGCCAAAGAAATAGGAAATCGAATAGCCTTACATACCTTGCTGCACAACATTGGATATTACAATGAGTTAACCGTCTTCATTTCAGATTATTTATCTACAATGGAGTAAATAATAAAACTGGCATTAGTAGTTTATCAACAAGTTTAGGCTACTTGATAAGACCAAAACAGTAATTGGCAGTATATCTATAATTGATCCCATCAAGGGTGTTCTTCCCATCCATTATCCTTTAAAAAATTTTATATACTATATAGCCTTCTTATAAGGTCCTCCGAAACTCCTTGGGCTTCATCACGTCTGGAAAACAGTATACAAAGAGATGGCTGGAAGTAAGCTCATGCAACACTCAATTAAGTGGTGTATCCCTACACTTTCAATGTTCTATCATCTAACCAGTTCCCATGACTTCTCTGCACATATCCAGCCACGCCCCCTTATTTTACGATACACAAAACAGTCCCTAAGCATCACAATGTGGAAGTAACAATATGAACTCACGTCTTCCGATCAACACCCCATGAGTTCCGACTAACATTACATTTAAGATGCTCAAAACGAGCTCACAATCAAAATTTAAGGGGATTCCACTCCATGGTTGTCCCAACAAGCACATCCTTCCTGAACATTTACCAAGACCACACCATATAAAGGCAACACTCCTCAATTCATTAACACATACAAACATTCACAAACAATGCAAGAGCAAGAGAAGGATGAAAATTTCCATAGCTTACCTTGCTAGAAAGGAACCTCACTTGCCAAGACTTGGATTCTTCAAGGTTTAGGTTGTTCTCTCCTCCTTACCTTGATGTTAAATCAGATTATTCACTTGAATTCCTTAAGATAGGAGATGTTCTACCAACTTATACTTTAAAAACACATCTTTCCTTTAGATTTTAATGGTGAAGTTGTAGACCAGAACTCTTGGAGCTTCTATGGCATTCCTCGGGAGTAATTTTCTGGAGAATAAGTGATGAAGGAAATATGATAATCTTGAGTGCTTTACAGGTCCCTTCTGGACGTTTTCACTTCATAAATTGGAGAAATAATATGGTCCTTTACTTTAAGCAAGCAGGTGCATGCGCATCACCTCATTAATTTATGCCACAAGTTTTTAAGTAGGTGCATCACCTACTTGCCCTTTTCACTTAAAATGCAGTCCACTAATTCTAAGTAGGTGCATCACCTACTTGCCCTTTTAACTTAAAATGTAGTCAACTAATTCTAAGTAGGTGCATCACCTACTTGCCCTTTTCACTCAAAATGCAGTCTACTAATTCTAAGTAGGTGCATCACCTACTTGCCCTTTTCACTTAAAATGCAGTCCACTAATTCTAAGTAGGTGTATCACCTACTAGTATGGTTTAGTCAAGCAAGCACCTCACTTATTTTACACCATTTTCCCAAACTTAGTTTCTTTACAAAATTGTAGCACTAATACGCACTTGACCACTTTGACTTTTATACCTTTTACTATCCCGAGTTCGAATTGTTTTTGAGTTCACTTAGTCGTATATGTGTTGGAAGACACGGGGTATTGCAACTTTAAACCTATTCTATTGTCACTAGTCGCATAGAAAACCAAGTCCATAACTATACCACAAGGCAATTTATAAGCATCATATAAATAGAACTAGTACACGTAGAATACAGGTGTTACATACATAAACTAGGTTTCCTGTGTCACTCCTTTTACAAAATGTACCTGAACTAGGTCCAGTGTTGCCCTTAGATGCTCCATCTGAGATTTCATCTAAAAGCTCCCATACACCATTTTACATCAAATTTTATGAGTGTAATCATTTAAAAATTAAACTAGCTCAACCCATGAATTAGGAATATTTTGCATCGTGGAGTGTAAACTTCTTTTGTTTTAGTTATTGTTTTCCTTTTAGGTATATGTATGTATTTGTTAATAATAGTTAGTACTTCTGTTCGGTTGTTCTTTTTTTAAAAACATAAGAGACTACTTTTTTTGTCTCAAAATTAAATGACATGGTGTTTTTGTAAGGTGTGAATAACAGTGAAGTTAAAAAAAACAGAATAGCTATTTTCTTTATATCTGTGTAGAATTATCATATATTTGTGTTGGTGCATTATCGAGATTAGTGCAAGGCGTCATCCACTATAGAGCGATGCAAGGTTGCCATAGCAATCTTAAGCGTTCCAGAACTCTCGAGGCACATTCATAGCGCTCCTTGGTTAAAAAAAAATGTTTTCGATAATTTTTCTACAAATCAATGATCTTAAAGTACTGTCCTAGTTAAACATGAAAACAAATCTAGTTATTTCAAGTTCTAAATCATTCTCAAATCTAAGTTTTCTTCAAGAACAACCCTTCAACTTTCTTCAGTATTTCAAAATCGATTCAAACTCTTTTATCCGTAACCCTTACACCCAGAATGTTGTAACAACGTTGTAAACATAAGGGGAAGACTCATGCTTCAATAAATTTGACAATCAAGCAATTATTTTCAAAGTTCAGAATCAACCCAAACCTTATTCTATTTTATTCAATATTGTACATGATTTCGTCATTATTTGCCTACTGAAGTAGAAAAGAGTAAGGAGAGCGATGCTTACTCTGATTTCGATGATTCTGAACACTGTAATCTGAGAGGATTGAGAGATATTGAGATTGAGAGTTGGAAGAGGTTAAATGAGCATAAAAACTCATTCTCCTCTCTTTTGTTATTTTAAATTTGCATGATGTTATAGTAGTTGAACAACCACTACAACGTCGTTGCTATAGTGGGGTTTAGAGAAGTAGGCATGTAGAAAATTATGTTATTGTTTTCGTGCATTCACATTTTCTATTCTGATAATCTTAGATACGTGAGACGTGGTAGAGTTGTGTTCCTTGCGTATGGTGAGTGCATTCTTGACGTGTCAAAACGTGTGGTAAACCTTGATAATCGGTTTATTTTCTTTTCTCCTGGGGTAATAGTTCGGGGATGAACAAAAGATTAGTTAGTATCTTATTGTAACGATTCAATTTATGTTAGTAAAGGACATCTTGTTGGAAATTTCAAAAGTCCGAAAGTGCAGTGCAAGTATTTTTAAAATTTGAGCACATGACAATTTTGGTCCAGATTGATTTTTTGGCCAGGCTAACGTCAGCCCGCATAGAGGCAGGCTTCCCACTATGGCGACGTTGCTATAGCAGGTTGGCAAATTTCTAAACTCTAATTAATGCATCATTTTTTATTTTCCTCTCATTTTATAAAGGAGAAAGTAGACGAGGGTTGTTCCAAAAACCCTCTAAAGGCACCCGGGCAAAGGAGCAATAAGGGAGGAAGAATTATCGCACAAGAAAGGTGAAAACCTAAGTAATTTCAGTCTTTGTACATCCTAGGTTCCTCTCGTGGAGTTAGAAGTTCATAGGTAGGGGTCATCAACTCATGTTTGACACCTAAGTAGGCTAGGTTTCCTTCAACTTAGTAGTTAGACCCGATTTTAATGCATTATATCTTGTAGATGTTCGAAAATTGCATGATAACATTAACCATAATTATATTAGACACATCAAATTTAAACTATCAATTATAAGAAGATTTATATAGCAAAACAGAATACACTCTATACTATTTATGTTTGGGCTAAGATACTACCAATAATATTCATAGATGAAGAGACTCCTGTTGATAACGTGTTATAAAATAAAATATGTGTAGTAAATTAAAATGACAAGAAGAAAAGAAGAGAAAGAAAGAAAGTAGTAAGTAGTAAGTAACTTTGTTTTCACTTTTTGTATTTTTTTCATTGTTACAAAAAGAGGAATATGTATAGTTGTATATACTTGGGTTGTTGATAACGTGTTATAAAATAAAACATGTGTAGTAAATTAAAATGACAAGAAGAAAAGAAGAGAAAGAAAGAAAGTAGTAAGTAACTTTGTTTTCACTTTTTGTATTTTTTTCATTGTTACAAAAAGAGGAATATGTATAGTTGTATATACTTGGGCATTTAGTGTGATATATATGCAACGGTGTAGCCACATGTGGTCAGGTTTTCCAGTTGGACACCCTTCATTAGAAAAAATATTATATATACAAGTAAAATGATACACGAAATGATTAAATAGCATATATTGAACACCCTTAACATAACAAGTTATTATAACCCAATAGTTTCACCTCCTTTGAATAAGAGAGTGCTCATATGTTCGAATTTCACTAATTTTATTTTTTGAAAAAAGTTTTTGTTATTTTTGGACACTCTTTGTGAAATTTCTAGCTCTACCATTAAATATATAGATATCTTCTTATTATGTATACACTTTAGACACCAAATATGATATCATATGATTAACTAGTATACATCACTTAATATATTATTATGTGTATAATAACTTACCACACATGATATAATACTGTGGACATCCATTTTATAACGGGATGAAATTTTTCATTAATTAAACTCTGACAACAATTTTTTGTTTACAAATGCAAGTAGAAGAAGACCACAATCTTTAACAATTACACATACACAATTCAAATTAAAAGTTTAATCTCCTAACAAACCAAAATACTTGAGAAAACAGACATTATTGACAAAAGGACTTTCATCAAACACTTGTTTAACCAGAAATGTCAATGGCCTTCACTTCATGTTTCTTCTCTTCTTCTTTAGGAAGAGTCACAGTGAGCACCCCATTCTCCATCACTGCCTTTATTTCTCCCGTCTTCGTATTCTCCGGTAACCTGAATCTCCTTAAAAACTTACCGCTGCTCCTCTCCATACGGTGCCACTGATCGTTCTTCTCCTCTTGTTCTCTGCTTCTCTCACCGCTAATCTGTAAAATCCTTCCTTGTTCTACTTCAACTTTCACTTCCTCTTTCTTTATCCCGGGAACGTCCACTTTGAAGACGTGAGCTTCTGGGGTCTCTTTCCAATCGATTTTTGCATTTGCAAAAGCAGAGACTTCACGAGCATTGGTTGAAATTGGGAATGGATCCCATAATACCAAGGGAAAATGGGTCGAAAATGTTACTCTTGCGACCACCGAAGAAGCTTGGAATCAGAGACATTTTTGGGAAGCTTTGTTGTGTTTGAAGAAAACAGAGGATTTTTTAACTTTTGATTTTAGTGTTTGATTTGCTTGATGATGAACTAGAATAAGTGTCCGTGATATTTATAGGGATGAATCTGAGAAACTCAAGCCGAGTGTTATCTAGGATCTTCTTCCGTTAATTTTAGATGGGAACAGTAAGAAGTTTCTACAATATTCCACAGATATTGATTTTGAAGATGTTATTGCGCTGACCTGCCTGCTTCGTCGTATTTTGGGAAAAATTTTTCATTTTACTTTAATTTATTTACTGAATAATTTTAGATGGAACGAATTTCATGAATTTAAAAGAATATTCTCATATAAATAAATAAAAAAGAACATTAAATTACAAAAAAAAAAAGTAGGAAAAAAGATTTGGGAATAGTTTAATCATTTAGGGGTCGTTTGGTTTGAAAATGAGTTATGATGGGATAAATTATGTTGGGATAAGTTATGTTGGGATTAGTTATGATGGGATAAGTTGTGTTGGGATTATTTTTTATTGAGTGTTTGGCTTGTTGTATTCAAAATAATAAATTTTAAGAACAATTTATTTGTTTACAAAAATGTCCTTCATTAATGTAAAAAGTGATATAACAAAAGGGTTAAAAGAGACATTTTTGTCATTTACCTATTTTATCTCAGGATAAGTTATCCCGGGATTACTATACCACCCCAAGAGAGGGATAACTTATCCCGAACTTGCCAACCAAACAATAAAATAAGCGGTACTATAATTTAATCCCGAGACTATTTGGTATTATCCCTCACACCAAACGACCCCTTAGGGTTTTAACCAATAATTGTTAAACTTTGGATTAATTATCCCTCCCTTTTCTAGGGATAAAATAAGACTTTGTATGAGGTATAACTAATTCTTGGAATAGGTTAAATAAAGTAACCAAACAATGTTTTTGTTGGACTAAATTTTAATCCATGAACTATTTTAATTAATACCTCCTACCAAACGGGTCCTAAATATAGGAGTCCATATTAGCACAAATTTAATATATGTTATTTTTTCATTCTAATTTATGTAATACAGATAATACTTTAAGAGTCAATTAATTTTTTATATAATTGATAAAATATTTTAAGTTGTTAGTAATTATAATTTATAATACTTTTACGTAATTTTCAGATAATATATGTGACTCTCTATTTTATGTAACACTAATGAAATTTCGAGATACAATTTTTAAACATTTTAAGTTGTTAATTATTGTAATTAATAGTATTTCTGTACATAATTTAAAGATAATATATGTTACTTTTCCTATCCTAATTTATGTGACATTGATAAACAAAAATAATTAAGCATCGATTAAATTTTTATGTCTTTTAAATATTTAAGTTATTAATTTTATTATATATTTTACGAATAATATATGTTATTGACATTAATCGAAATCCAGAGCCTATCTATTTTTAATTCCCTTTCATAGTAATTTTGTCATAATTTTTAATTGTATAATAAACTACAAAAAATAAAAAATAAAAAATTAAGAAAATACTGAATTTTTAAAAATATCTTCAATTTAAAGTACATATATTTTATGTTATTTTTAAATAATATATCTTCTAAAGCACTGATAAAATTTTTAATTAATTTATGTGGCATAATAAACTTTATTTCTAGTATTAAAGGTACTTCAAGAATATCAACATTTTCGATGAGCATGTTTGGTATTTGAGTGTTCATCTACAACCTTTTCATTTTTATCTTTTTTGAGACACTTGTTTTAAATTGAGGGACAAGTAACTTGAGAGATGTAAAAGTAATAACAATTTTAAGATTATGTTAATGACATTAATTTAATTAAAGTCATTATTTACATAAAAATCCTATTTACATAACAAGTTGCTTCTGATCATAACTTGGGATCATCATTTCTTAGAATGGAAAAGAGAAACAACAACTACTAAATAAATGTTAAAAATGAAATTATTCATTAATTAAACTCTCACACCATTTTCTTGTTTACAACTTAGACAATTACACATAATTCAGATTAAAAGCTTAATTTCCCAACAAACCAAACATTAGTGCATTATTGATAAAGGGACTTTCATCAAACACTTGATCTGCATTTCTTTAACCACAGATGTCAATGGCCTTCACCTCAGATCTTTTCTTCTCTTCTTCTTTAGGAACAGTCACAGTGAGCACCCCATTCTCCATCGCTGCCTTTATTTCTCCCGTCTTTGCATTCTCCGGCAGTCTGAATCTCCTTATAAACTTACCGCTACTCCTCTCCATTCGGTGCCACTGATCGTTCTTCTCCTCTTGCTCTCTGCTTCTCTCACCGCTAATCTGTAAAATCCTTCCTTCTTCCACTTCAACTTTCACTTCCTCTTTCTTTATCCCCGGAACGTCCACTTTGAAGACATGAGCTTCAGGGGTCTCTTTCCAATCGATTTTTGCATTTGCAAAAGCAGAGATTTCACGAGCAGAGGATGGGGCATTAGCGATTGTGGTTGAAATTGGGAATCCCTGGAATGGATCCCATAAGTCAAGGGAAAATGGGTCGAAGATGTTGCTCCTGCGACCACCAAAGAAGCTTGGAATAAGAGACATTTTTGGGAAGCTTTGTTGTTTGAAGAAAACAGAGGATTTTTTAACTTTTGATTCTAGTGCTTGATTACTTGTTGATGATGAACTAAACAAAGTATGGTGATATTTATAGTCGATGAATCTGAGAAACTTAAGCAATTCGAGTGTAATCTAGCATCTTCTTCGCTTAATTTTAGATACGAACAGGAAGAGGCTTCTACAATATTCCAGAGACTTTTTTTTAGAAGGAATAATTGCACCGCAATCGAATTTCAAATCTAAAGTCAGCTCATTTATATCTTTTTTTAAAAAAAAAAAATTTCATTCATGTCAATATTTGTTAACTGAAAAATATTTTAGTTTTGCAAAATCATTTTATTTTTTCGTGTAGTCAATTATGATTTAGCCACATCATTAATTTAATCATTTAAAAAAATAAAAGACTCAAATATGTCAACGAACTTTGAAAAAAGACTCATATATGTATATAAATTTTTCACAAAGTTTAATAGCATATTTGAACTTTTTTCATAATTAAAAAGAAGCGAATAAAATAATGTTAATTTATTTTAGTCAGCTCTAACAATAACTTTTGTTTCCAAATAGTTCAAAATATTAGAACATATTTCACAACATCATACTTGATACTTGTTAGCTTTCTTCCCGGAAAAATAATGACAATCGAAACAAAATTATGGAGTAGATATTTGTTGTATATTCTTGTGCATATTTAAATGAAATTTGTTTTAAAAATTTAATAGAAATAAGGCATGTGCAAATAAAAATCTTCTCCAAATAAATTCAGTAAAAAATAGACGAACGCAAATTGATAAAACATCGGCAATATAATTGTTTTTCTTTCATTCTTACTACCCATCTACTTTGGTTCCAACTTTTTCATTACTTATAGTAGTACTTTACTACTGTATAAAAGTGGCCAGAAGCAGATAACCGTTCCTTCTCTACTTTTAACTGAGGATATTTTGAAATTTTGTATTTTTTTATATTTTTATTTGTTTATTTTATTTTTAATATGTTATATATTTAAAAATTACGTAAAAAAATACTATAAATCACAATATTTAAAAGACATAAAAAATTAGATTACTCTCAAAATTCTATCGAAGCCACATAAATTGTGACAAAGGAAAGTAACATGCATAATTTGAAATGATATCAAAAATACTATAAATCACAATAATTAACAAGTTCAAAATTTTATAAAACATTTAAAATTTAAATGATTCTCAAAATTCTATCAGTGTCAGGTGATTGAGATAGCGAAAGTAACATATATTATTTATAAATTACGTAAATGGTACTATAGATCACAATAATATTAACAACTTAATATATTTAAAAGATATATAAAAGTTTAGTTGACTCTTGAAATTCTATTGCAATATAAAATTGGGACAAAGGAAGTAACATATATTATTTGAAAATAACATAAAAAATAGACATAAGTATCAAAAACACACCTAAATTATCTCCTTTTTTTTAGTTTCATACCTAAACTATTGAAAGTGTGAGTTTCATACCTAAACTATCACTTATTAGTTTGAGAAACACACCTCTCTCATTTATAACATTCTCATCATAGTGTGTAAATTATGATAAAGGATAAGTATTAATGTTTTTTTTAAAACATAAAAGACTACTTTTTTGTCTCAAAATTGAATGACATAGGGTTTTGTACGGTGTGAATATCAGTGAAGTTAAAAAATAGTATAGATGTTTTCTTTATATTTGCTTAAGATTGGTGGGCAGAATTATCAGATGTTTGTGCTGGTGCATTATCGAAATTAGTGCAAAGCGTCATCCGCTACAGCGAGATGCAAGGTTGCTATAGCAATCTTCAGCCTTCTAGAACTCTGGGGCGCATTCATAGCACTCCTTAGCTAAAAATAAATTGTTTTTGATAACTTTTCTACAAATCAGTGATCTTAAAGTACTCTCCTAGTTAAATATGAAAAAAATCTAGTTATTTCAAGTTCTAAATCATTCTCAAATCTAAGTTTTCTTCAAGAACAACCCTTCAACTTAATTTCTCTAATATTTCAAAATCGATTCAAGCTCTTTTATTTGTAACCCTTATGCTCAGAACGTATTAGTAGTGTTGTAAACATAAGGGGAAATTTCATGCTTCGAAAAATTTGACAATGAAGCAATTATTTTCAAAGTTCAAATTCAACCCAAACCTTATTCTATTTTATTCAATTTTTAACATGCTTTCATCATTTTTTGCCTATTGAAGTAGAAAGAGTAAGGAAAGCGATGCTTACCCTAACTTCGATGATTCTGAACATTGTTCAGAGAGAGATATTGAGATTGAGAGTTGGAAGAGGGTAAATAAGCATAAAAACTCATTATCCTCTCTCTTATTATTCTAATTTGCACGATGCTATAGTGGTTGGACAACCACTACAATGACACTGCTATAACGGGGTTATGATCGCTATAGCGGGGTCCAGAAAAGTAGGCAGGTAAAAAAAATTGTTGTTGTTTTCATGCATTCATATTTCTATTCTGATAATCTTGATAGGCGAGATGTGGTAGCATTGTGTTTCTTGCGTATGGTGAGTGCATTTTTGACGTGTCAAATCATGCGGTAAACCTCAATAATCGATCTATTTTATTTTCTCCTGGGTCTTAGTTTGGGGATGATCAATGGATTAACTAGTATCTTATTGTAACGATTCAAACTATGTTACCAAAGGGCTTCTCGTGGGAAATTTCAAAAGTTCGAAAGTGCGGTGTAAATATTTTTAAAATTTGAGCACATGACAATTTTGGCCCAGATTGTTTTTTTGGCATGACGTTAGCCCGCATAGAGGAAGGCTTCCCACTATGGCGGCGTTGCTATAGCACGCTGGCGAATTTCTAAAGTCTAATTAATACATCATCTTTTATTTTCCTCTCATTTTAAAAAGGAGAAAGTAGACAAAGGTTGCTCCAAAAACACTCTAAAGGCACCTGGGCAAAGGAGCAATAAGGGGAGAAGAATTACCACACAAGAAAGGTGAAAACCTAAGAAATTTCAGTCTTTATAATCATAGGTTGCTCTCGTGGAGTCAAAAGTTCATGGGTAAGGTTCATTAATTGATGTTTGACACCTAAGTAGGCTAAGTTTTCTTCAACTGAGTAGTTAGATCCATTTTTACTGCATTATATCTTGTAAATGTTCGGAAATTGCATTATAACATTAACGATATTTACATTAGACACACCAAATTTAGACTATCAATTATAAGAAGACTTATATAGCAAAATAGAATATACTCTATACTACTTATGTTTGAGCTAATATACCATCAGAGATGTTCGTAGATGAAGAGACTCTTACTGATAACGTGTTATAAAATAAAGTATGTGTAGTAAATTAAAGGGAAAATGCATAAGTACCCCCCTCCAGCCTATGCCCAAAATTCCTAAAACACACCTAACATTTACTAAGGTCCTATTACCCCCCGAACTTGTTTTATATATAATTTTCTACCCCTTTTCACCCTATGTGACACTATCTTGTGGGCCCAATGTGTGTTGATAATTTTTTCAAGAATAGTGCCACATAGGTCAAAAAGGGGTAGAAAATTAATTAAAAAATAAGTTCGGAGGGTAATAGGACCTTAGTAAAAGTTAGATGTGTCTCAGAAATTTTGGGCATAGGCTGAGGGTACTTATGCATGTTCCCTAAATTAAATGACAAGAAGAAAGCAAGAAAAAGAATAGTAGTAAGTAACTTTGTTTCACTTTTCGTATTTTTCTCATTGTTACAATATATATATATATATATATATATCATATAGAGTAGTTAACTACTCCCTCCGTTTTCCTTTCCTATTTAATCTGTTTAAAAAATAATGATATTTTTTTTTATAACATTTTAATTTCAGTAGCACGTTTAAGATGACAAGATTAAATGACAATTTCACACATTTGACATAACTTTAGTTTAGAACTAGAAGATTCAAAAGTCTTCTTTATTTTCATTAACTTCGTAACAAGTCAAACTAGATCATTTTTAAAAAAATGGACGAAATAGTATAACCCACTTAACAACTGTTGAGTAAAATTAATTTACAACACATGATATAATAATGTGGACATCCATTTATTGTTTTTTAAAAAGAACTTTTTCATTAATTAAACTCTCACAACATTTTCTTGTTTACAAATGCAAGTAGAAGAAGACCACAATTACACATACACAATTCAAATTAAAAGCTTATTCTCCAACAAACCAAAATACTTGAGAAACAGACATTATTGACAGAGCGACTTTTGATCTGCACTTGTGTTTAACCAGAAATGTCAATGGCCTTCACCTCAGATTGCTTCTTCTCTTCTTCTTTTGGAACAGTCACAGTCAGTACCCCATTCTCCATCGCTGCCTTAATTTCTCCCGTCTTCGTATTCTCCGGCAGTCTGAATCTCCTTAAAAACTTACCGCTGCTCCTCTCCATACGGTGCCACTGATCATTCTTTTCCTCTTGCTCTCTGCTTCTCTCACCGCTAATCTGTAAAATCCTTCCTTCTTCCACTTCAACTTTCACTTCCTCTTTCTTGATCCCCGGAACATCCACTTTGAAGACATGAGCTTCTGGAGTCTCTTTCCAATCGATTTTTGCATTTGCAAAAGCAGAGATTTCACGAGCAGAGGATGGGGCACTGGCGAGTGTGGTTGAAATTGGGAATCCCTGGAATGGATCCCATAAGTCAAGGGAAAATGGGTCGAAGATGTTGCTCCTGCGACCACCAAAGAAGCTTGGAATAAGAGACATTTTTGGGAACTTTGTTGTTTGAAGAAAACAGAGGATTTTTTTAACTTTTGATTCTAGTGCTTGATTACTTGTTGATGATGAACTAAACAAAGTATGGTGATATTTATAGTCGATGAATCTGAGAAACTCAAGCAATTCGAGTGTAATCTAGCATCTTCTTCACTTTATTTCTGATAGGAACAGTAAGAGGCTTCTACAATATTCCGGAGATCTTTTTTTTTTTGAAGGAATAATTGCACTTTTTGTTTTTATTTATATATATATATATAGTTAAAATAAAAGGCAAAAGACTAGAATTTTATATTTAAAACTCGGCACATTTATTTCATTTTTGTTTAAAAATGGTTCATTCATGTTAGTATTTATTAATCGAAAAAAATCTAAGTTTTGTAAAATTATCTTTTACACCTGGTTAATTATGATTCGGCCACATCATTAATTCAATTGTTTTTTTAAAAGGAAAAGACTCAAATATTTCATCGAAGTTTGAGAAAAATACATCTATGTCATCGTTTAAAGTTTGATTCATCTATGTCATTTCAGTTAACAAATAATGACATAAATAAACTTTTTCTCAAACAAAAATGATATAAATAAATCAAAATTTTAACGGATAACATAAATAAATTTTTCACAAAATTTAATAGCATATTTGAGCTTTTTCAAGGACAAATAAGATAAAATATGAATCGAACAAAATAATTTTAATTTATTTTAGTCAGCTCTAACAATTACTTTTTTTTTTCAAATAGTTCAAAATATTAGAACATATTTCACAACATCATACTTGATTCTTGTTAGTTTTCTTCCCGGAAAATTAATGACAATCAAAACAAAATTATGGAGTAGATATTTGTTGGTATATTCTTGTGCATATTTAAAAGAAATTTGTTTTAAAATTTTAGTTGAAATTAGGCATGTGCAAATAAAAATCTTCTCCAAATAAATTCAGTAAAAGATAGACGTAGGCAAATTGATAAAACATCGGCAATATAATTGTTTTTCTTTCATTCTTACTACCCATCTACTTTGGTTCCAATTTTTTCATTATTTTCTCGGTCCACTTTTAATTGTTATGTTGTGCTTTTTAAAAGTTAATTTAATTAATTTTCAAAGTTAAATTAGATTATATTAATTTGATATTTTAACCAAACAATTTAAATATTCAAAAACTATACGAAAAGTACTATAAATTCTAATTTTTTGCATATCAATATGATGAAAAATACATCGTATAATATTAGGCAAAGTTATTATCGTTTAATTCTAAAAAAAGAAACTATGACAATTAAAAATGGACGAAGATAATACTTATTACTTTACTATTGTAAAGAAGTGGCCAGAAGCAGATAACCATTCCTCGTCTACTTTTAACTGAAGACATTTTTAAAATTTTGTATTTTTTTTATATTTTAATTTTTTTATTTTATTTTTAATATGTGATATATTTAAAAGTTATGTAAAAGAAACTATAAATCACATTTCCATAAATAGATTACTCTCAAATTCTATCACTACCACATAAATTGCGACAAATGAAAGTAACATGCATAATTTGAAATGATATAAAAAATACTATAAATCACAATAATTAACAAGTTTAAAATTTATAAGACATTGAAAATTTAAATGATTTTCGAAATTCTATCAGTGCCATGTAATTGAGATATCGAAAGTAACATATATTATTGAAAATTACGTAAATGGTACTATAAATCACAATAATTAACAACTTATTATATTTAAAAGACATATAAAAGTTTAGTTGACTCTTGAAATTGTATTACTGCAATATCAATTTGAGACAAAGGAAGTAACATATATTATTTGAAAATGACATAAATAGTACTTAAAAATCAGTAACATACATTTTTTTGAAAATTATGTAAAAAGAAATATAAATCATAGTAACTAACAACTTAAAATATCTAAAATCATATTAAAAATTTGACTGACTCTCTAAATTATATTTGTATCACATAAATTAAGATATAAAATATATATATATATTGAACTCGTGCTAATATGAGACTCCTATATCTAGTTTCTATTTCTATCTATAAATAGAATAGCCATAACTAGAACGTTTAAGAGTTTGTTTGACATTACTGTTAAAAACTGTTTATTTTCAGAAGTATTTTTAAAAATAGTTTTTTCAGAAAAGTGCTTTTGAAAAAAAAAAAATTGTGTTTGACTAATTCATTTGAAAAGTGTTTTTTTATAGGTAAATTGTGTTTGACTAATCATTTTTAAAAAGTGTTTTGATGAGAGTCAAATTATGATAAAGGACAAGTATTAATGTACTTCTAATATATTAAGATTATTTTTTAGAGAGAAACTAGTTTAAACATCTATTACAAAAAAATAAATAAATTTTTTATTTTTATTAAATTAAAATGTTCATAGTCAAATTTTCAATCAATATTATACATTTTTTTGAAAGGTTGAAATCTTAGTTGTTATTTTTTCTTTTTTCTCATCTTGCAAAAATATCGTTGTTACCTTTTTTTTCTAGTTCTGCAAAATAATACGTAAAATCATAAATAAAATAATAATACATAAAAGTAAGATAAAATATAAATTATTATATAAAAATAAAAATAAAAATAAATTATTAAATGGAACTTAACCAAACATATGAGATATGTTGGTAACTATGACTATAACTATATATATATAGGGACATTTTAGTCTTGAAAAATATAAGTTTCTACTTCTGTAAGAAGCAGTAATTTTAGCTTGTTCTCAATAACAGAAAAACTGTTTCTACTTCCATTTAAAACCAGTTTTATAGGTTTGTAAAACACATAATTTTCAAAAAATAATGCTTTTTTTTCTTCAAAACATGTGATTCTGGGCTCCCAACAACAAATACCAAACAAGCTCTAAGACAAACTTATAAACATGCTCATTAGTCAAGTGTAATATGGTCATTATACATGACTAATTTATAGCAAATCACATGCTCCTTTTTCATTTTCCTTTAAGATCGTTCTCTTTCTTTCCTCTCAGGTTTAGATTAAAAGAAAATGAGATGTCTCAAGCAGAGCAATATGCAAAGTGCTTGGTCTTCTTCCTTAAATCTATTCTTCTCCTTTGTGCTCAAATTGGTATATGCACCCCTGATTTCTAATATTTACAAATCAAGAGTTCAATTAATGCACTATAGCTAAAACACGACCTCTTAATTCTTTAAAATGGTCTCTTAACCAGTGGCGGAGCCACCTTATCATTAGGGGGTCATCCGAACCCCCTTCTGCGGAAAATTATATTATATTTACATTGTTAAAATAATTTTTTTGGTATATTTAGTAGATTCGAACCCCTTTCGACTACTTCGTGTGTCTATTTCTTCAGATTTTGAACCCCCTTATCGGAAATTCTAGTTCCGCCACTTCTCTTAACAAAAGATGAAACCTAATTTTTGGAGACCAAAGTCCATGCCCTAGCTTGATTAAGATAAATATTTTGAAAATTACAAATTATGGTGTAAGGTGTTTGAAAAAATCCAAAGAGGAAAGGTTGATTCTATTATCAACAATCTTTGATAAATTTTAAATCTTCTTACATCCTAATTTTTTTATTTAGTATTTTATCATTTTCATTCCTTCTGGATGATCACTGAACTTTAATATCTGAAAATAAGTATATCTATCTTCTTTTGTTTTATTATCTGTTTTAGTTGTTGTTTCCTTTGGGTATATGTATGTGTTTGTTAAAAACAATTAGTACTTCCTTTTGAGTGTTCTTTTCTAAAAACATAAGAAATTATTTTCATTTGTCCCAAAAATTGGATAACATAGTGCTTTTGTAAGGTGCAAATTCTAGTGGAGTTAAAAAACACTATACGTAGTTTCTTTATATTTGTTGAAGGTTGATGGTAGAGTTATCAGATATACATGTGCTAGTGCATTATAAAAATTAGTGCAAGATAGCATAGACACTGACAATTGGGTAACACTCTGAACAATTTTGTCACATTATCCGACTCACCAGACATTCAGATTTCTCCTAGGAATAATATTACCTGAGTTATTGCTTTTGTTTTGAGCAACAATCCTATCCCTGTCTATTCAAGAATGAGAGAATGATTAGACCAATTAATTGTCTAGCAACTGAATATGTAGGAGGAACATTGTAAAATTTTGAGGTCGATTCACCCTATGTTAATGTAACACTCCGCAAATTCTAAGTTAAGATTCAAACCATTCTTTGTATGGATATAGGCCTGAATTTGATGATTTTTAATTGTATATATATATATATGTGAAGGTCAATACCTAAGTGTGTAGATGTATTGGATATGATTTAAGGTTATAAGGAACCTCTATTACAAAGTCGAGTTGAGAACTTCCTTAACGATTAAGTTTCATGTAAGATCAAATTAATATCAACTTCAATCAAGCATATCTCCTATAATACTAAGGGATTGTTTGGAAAGTCAGAATGAATTTGAGATTTGGTTAATTACACTCTTTGACATGTTTGATAGACCAAGTAATTACTTGGAAATAGAGGAATTATGTGTAATTGAAGGGGAGTAATTACACTCCCCAATTCCCTAATTCCCAAGGGATGGTAAGGAATTGAGTGTAATTACATGAAATTTTTTAAAATTCGTTTCTTCCTTTTATTTCTATTTCTATTTTTTTTTGTTTTAATTATCGAAAAAAACTCAAAATACCCTTAGTGTATTAATATTGGTTAAAAAAATGCTCCTTCCACTTGGTTTTTAAAATGTCCTTAACGTTTTCTTTAGATTTAAAAATGCACTTTAATTAACAAATATATGACATGAAATTTAACTAAACAATGACTATTTTTCATTTGTTCACATATTATCAAATAAAAAGACCCACCCAACCCAATACCTAACCCCATTTCAATGACAATTAAGTTGTTAGTACCCTACCCATTTCTGTTCCTACCCCCAACTTCATTTTTGTTTTCCTTCTTCCTGGTATATATTGCAATTTCCAAGGAAAAGAGTGTGTTGAGCAGTTCCTTCTCAAAGCTGAGTTCATCTTCTTTCTTCTTCACTTGTAATGTAACACTCCGAAAATTTCTAATTTAAGACTCGAATCATTCTTCATTTGTGAATAAGATCGTAACGCATAATTCTTAATTGTTCTTAGGTGTTAAGGTCAATTCTTTAGTGTAGGAATGATTTTGGATATGAATTAAAGTCACTAGAATCCCCTAGCACAAAGTTGAGTTGAAAGCATTCTTACCAATTGAGTTTCACTATGAGATTTTACTTAGGTAAACTTCAAATGACCATATCTCTTAGAATATAAAGAGTTACACGGCACTTAACCTATTAAATTAAATGTATTCAAATCTTCTTTCTAACGCCACCAATTTCACGTCAATCCGAGTTTCGAGTAAAAAGTTATGATCATTTTAGTAATCTGATACAGTGCAGTGACGAATTAGCCGACGGGAAAACATTAAAAAGGGTCGTTTTTGTCTTTTTACCTCTAAAAAGCCTTAACCAAATTGCTTGACTAATTAAAGACCCAAACCAATCAGATTTTCATCTCTTAATCCAACATTCTCTTCTCTCTCAACCCTAAGGCAAAATCCTAAGGAAAATCAAAGTAGAAGACTTTCATTCAAGATTCTTCTTCAAGGTAGGTCCTTCTCCAAGAATTACATTCTTTCCAACTCAAATATCTTCATACAATTATGAATTATTAATGAGAATCCTAATTCTTGGTCATAGAGTTTCAAGAAGCTAATTCAAGAATCTCATGAAAAGTTTTCTTGATTGTTCTTCTTCAAGCTAGGGTATCAAGGCTTCTAATCAAGTTCTTCTTCAAGGTTCTTCAAATACTTTGTTCTTACATGTATGTAAGACTATTCATAGTGTTGCACTAGTTCATCCTCACGCCCTACATCTTAATTCATTCAGTAGCAATTTGAATCTAGGATTCTTCCCTCACTTCTATGAGATTCCTATATTATGAGATTACTATACTTTATGCATTGAAATTGTTGAATTATTGGTCATGCTTGTAGTTCCACATGAACCCTATATATATTGAGTTTTACTAAAAGTATTTTGAGTCAGTGATTTTCTTTACATTGATTTTGGAAACTAAAGTGAGTTTAAGATAAAAGTTTAAAAGAATTATTTTGAAAAAGAGTTTAAAGGCACACAGATGGGTCCAAAAACACTATTTTCATATTGAGAAAAGAAATAAGATTCATGATTAGTATGACAGTTGAGTATGCCATCAATGTTTAAGCAGTACGACATCAAGATGTGCAATCAAAGGTTATGTAGTATGACTACCCGATCATTAATGATCAGATCACAATATGATTTCAGATATAGTTTTCATGATTACAACCTAAATACTGGTTATTTCAAAAGTTTTAAGGGAACTTTAACGGTCCCAAATGTATGATAAACGTTTAAATTCATATTTTGAAAAGAGTCTTTTTAAAGAAAGAATCAAATGGTTTCATATGTACTATTTGACAGTTGAGAAAAAGAAAGAGAATGATTGATGTTTCTGAAAAGTAATAGTCCCTTTCTTTGTAAAGGGTGATTGAGCAAAGTTAAAAGTAAAGTAAAGAAATAGTCCCTTTCTTTGTAAAGGGTGATTGAGCATAAAGTTATATTGATTATTTTGGGAGTCGTCTCGAGCAACGAATTAGGTAAGAGTCTATTATAACTCAATAGTCCTATAAAACTACATAGCCAACGTAGGATAGGAAAACACGGATTCTTCGTGCGACTCCTCACTTCCTCTGAGAAGGCCTATTAAATGGATCATAGTTACGGTATCATCCTATACCCAGGCAAAGTATAGGATGAACCTTGCAACGTGGGAGAAACGTTGTATAATTGATAGGCTTATAGTAATGGTTGTCGGTTAGAGAAACTCCCCAAAAAGTAAAGTATATTATTTTCATATTTCTTTTATTGCATATATTATTGTAAAGCTTAAATGGTTTTCACTTCATGTACATGTATTGATTCAATTGAGTTGCTTTCAGTCATTCAGTTCATTTATTTATTTATTCAGCCATATTACATATGCATACATTCAATGTACTGATGTCATTTGAGTTGCATCTTATTATGATGCAGATACAAATGTTCAGGATCATCAACAAACATTTCGTTGAGATTACTTTGTACTTCAAATAGCTTGGGTGAGCCTCCTTGCATTCCGGGGGACTTCACATTTATTTTCCAGTCAGTTGTCTTGAGATGTCGTGGGTCTTGTCCCTACATCCACCTTGAGTAACATAGATAGATAGAGTTGATGAGTCTTTCAATATTTACTTTTCCTTGACATGTTTTTGCAAACAATTATTTATACTTTATTAAGTATTTTCAGATATTTAATTGAGTTGAGTTTAATTTTGCATTTAAAGTTTCCTATCTGCTTGAGTAAGTCTTCTGCTAAGTAGTTTGCCAGACAAAGGATTCTTTTGGGGATCAACAATAGTTCTCAAGTGCCTGCCACGTGCAGTGTAACATCTCGCACCTAGATATGACTAGAAAGAGTTTAAAATCTGAAAATAATGATTTTGGAAAGAATAAAGAAATCTGGAAAATTTTATCTAAGTTAAGAAAGTGAGTTTTGGCCATTTTCAAACGGCCATAACTCCTAGCTCAGGATGAGTTAGGAGCAGTTGATGATATAGTTGGAAATCCCTTGGAGATATTTTTCCAACGCCGCCGAGTTTGCACGATTTCGGCATCGTATGAGTGAGATATGCCTTTCGGAAGTTGGGTTGTTGGATTGATGAAAGTCCCAATTCGGATTTAGGGAAGGGCAAAGTAGTCTTTTCTCTAATTTATTTCCTAATTCGTTTTTAGGGATTTATTGGGGTAAAAACAGAACTTAATTCAGTTTTGAAAAATACGCTTAGAGCTTGGAGAAGAGAGAAAGAAAGAAAGAATGGGAGAAGAAGACAAGAATTCACCAAGATCATCCAAGCTTGCGAGTGGAATTCGTCGGGGGTGATCCCTATTAAGGTATGTGAGATCTTTTCGTGTTGGGTTAGTTCACCCACACTCTCATCTTATTTCTATTCAGAGAATGGTTGTTGATTGAATGAAAAGTTAGGGAGTTCTTGAAGAGCTTTGTTGAAATTCGTTAAGTTCTTGTTGGTTGAATTGTTGATGCTTGGGGGTTGAGTTGATTTATGTTTCCAGGCTGTTTTCGAGTTAGATTGGTTGTGTATTTAGGTTTCAATTGATCCTAAGTGTTTGGGGAAGGAACTAGGGAAGATTGGAGGGCTTAGAGATGAAAAACAGAGAAGAAAAATCGAGAACACCTGGGTAACGAGGCTGGGGCGCCGCGCCAGCCAGCCTGCCCCAAAGCAGCCTCTGAAGTTTTGGCCTTGGGGCGCCGCGCCAGCCAGAGCGCCCCACAGACTTCTCTGAAGTTTGGGGCCTGGCACCCACGCCTCTCAGAGCGCCAAGGACGCCAATTCACTCCATTCTTCCCCCATCTTTTCGTACTAGTTTCTAATCGATGTACCTACGTTTTCTAGTTGAATCCAACACTCTAAGGTGCATCTAAACATCATGAAATCATCCATAAACATGAGATCATGAGCCTTGAATCCATAATCCAATTCAAGGAAAGTTAAGATCAAAGTCAAAGAAGTTAAGAGTCAAGTTTAGAAGTTAAGAAGCAAGTCAAAGCAAAGTTTCTTAAAGTTTTCAAGAGTCTTTATTAAACGTTTTAACTTCGTTTTAAGGATCAAGTTTCAAGTAAAGCAAAGAGTAAGAGTTGAGTTCATTTCTAAAAAGTTATTAGGGAACTATGTATTCCCAAAGAAGTTTATAAATGTTTTCACATTTGCGCAAAGAAAAGGGAACATCGATTCCAAAAGAGCCTTTGGGCTAAGCTTTGAGTAATTATCTCAAACTAAAGAAAGAGGTGTTTAAAACACATATGAGCTAAAGTATATTTTGGGAGTAGTATTGAGCACCGAATTGAGGATGCGAGTTCATATTAACTCAAATCTCCATAAAAACCATGTGGCCAACATGAGATTTAACGGGTCATACTTTTTAGATGATCACGTAAGTTAAGCTAGTGGATCCACTAAGTTAAGTAAGGTCCTATATCAAGGCAAGGTATAGGATGGTCCTTGGGCAACGTGAGGTAAAACGTTGGATCATCACTAGGGCTCATAGTGGTGGTTGTCGGTTAAAGAATCTCCCACTAAAGTTATATTACTTGTATATATAAGTAAAGTTGAGTTTGTTATTGCTTATCTTTAATGAACTAAGTTGTTTACACTTTTTTACAAGCTTTATATATATTGCATGTGTTTTATTGCCTTATATTGAGTTCAGTTATTCATAAGTTTAAATAGAGCCAAGGTAAGTGTTCCTTTGTACTCCTTTCAAGCTTAAGTTGTGGTTTAGCATTCCAACTCGCATACTCGTACATTCAATGTACTGATGCCAGTTGGCCTGCATCTTATTATGATGCAGACGCAGGTAACCAGGATCAGCATCCAACGCGTCGTTGATCCAGTTGAGCACTCCAGAGTCAGTGGTGAGCCTCATTACATTTCGGAGGACTCTTTTATTTCTCTTTCCTAGTTTTCTTTATTAGGATGTTGTGGGGTCTGTCCAAACATCCATCTCAGTATTATAGAGGCTTTATGGACAGTCAGACAGTTAATTTTGAGTCTCTCATCTATGTATTTGCAGATACTTTGTTTTGAGACATAAGTTATCATTTTGGCTAAGGTGTTATCATTTAAACTATTACTTGAGTTTATGATGTTGAGTTAAGTCTTTCGCTGAGTTAAGTAAGTCAGGCCAAGGGTTCGCTTGAGGCAGGAAATGGTCTTCGAGTGCCGGCCACGTCCAGGGTGTAGGCTCGGGGTGTGACATCCAGGGTGTAAGCTCGGGTTATGACATGTAAACCCTCAAAAAAAGAATAAACTTTTTATAATTTGTCTTTTGGTTTTAGCTAGCTAGTAAGTACACTCTCCTCAGTCTCTCTTTCGGTTGATAGTATCATGAATATATTCTATTACTGATACTATCATAACTTTATAAGTATAGTTTTGAATTCAAGAAACTCATCCCACATCATATCAAATAACAGCTTTGATAGATCAATGGAAAATGAAAAGTTGTTTAGTTAAATTTCATGTCATATTTTTGTTAATTAAAGGGCATTTTTGAACCTAGAGAAAACGTTAAGGACATTTTTAAATCAATAGGTGATAGGAGATATTTTTGAACCATTTCTAATACATTAAGAGAATTTTTGAACTATTTTTAATGTTTTCTAAAATTATATTTTTAGTTTTTATTATTTATATTTCATTTCTTTCTCATTGTCAACCTTTACTTTTTTCATGCGCTTTCATGCATTTTTTTGTATTATCTATTTATTTATTTATTGTTTATTATTTTTTCATTAGCATAATTTTATAAGTATTCTATTTTTTAAATTAAAGCAGAATTCATTGTTGAATAAAGTTAAAGACTTACGTCTCTCTTCTTTTTTTTTTTTCTAAAAAAAATCATAATTATGTACGTTATGTTGAAATTTGATGTATGTATTATGTTAATTTTGCTTTTGAATTTAGAACTTATCTTATATTTTCAATTACATTTGTTTTAGTAGATACTTCACATTGCAAGCCATTTATTTTTTTAGTTAGACTTGATAGATTATATTTTTGTCAAATGTTTTAATAATTTAAAGACATTATATTTATGATATTAACATTTTTGTCAAACATGCATTTCATGATGTTCACATAAATCTTGTATTTTAATTTTTATGATTAATTTAATTAAAAATATTACTCATATGAAAAATATAAATTAAATATTTTCATAATATTAGTTAAGAACACATGTTTATTTATTAAAATATTTTTAAAAGATAATATATATTTTAAATATTTAATTTAAGATCATTTATAAAGGCCCTTATTTGTCTAATATAAATATTTAATTTCAAATAATTAAGTTTTATTTTTAAAATTTAATATAACCTTATGATTGCACTTGTGCAACCAAACAATACACTTGCAATTATATTATGACAAACAAATAGGTCATCATAATTACTATGTTGTGTAATTACTAGGCTAGTAACTAATATCGTAGTAGTTACACCAATTTCAATTACCACGTGGCTTTGAAATTAACCCTATAAGTTATGTGCCTCATAAACTATAAAATTAAAGGCATGTGAGTCTACTTTTCAATGCATCAAATCATTTGTCAATATGATATTTGTGGAAGAAATTATGCCCATTCTACTAAGATTTACATTGAAGTCCGCATCGCACCTGTCACCAAATTTTAGAGGCTGAAAATCAACCTTAGTTCACAATGGGGTCTGCAGGGTAGGGGTTGTAGGGGCGCGATGGGATCCGTGTGGTGCACCCTAGAGTACGCGTTAAGCCCTACAACATACCCCTACTTCTAGATGAAATACACACCCAACTTTGTCCAATTAAGGGTATTTTGGTCCTTTTCCCCTAAAGAGAGGATTCATAAATGGACATAGAACGAAATACATTTCACTTAAATTTTTCTTCACACATGATCTCCTAAATAATGATGATATCAACGTGTAACAGACTCTTTCACGTGATGATATGACTAATTTATTGTAATGACCCTTCAGGTCATTTTCTCTGTTTTCGATACTTTTGACATTTAGATCTTTTCTATAGAGACCCCATATCATTTATCATTTGTTGGGATTGACAGTTTGTTCACCTAGTTGTTCGCTTGATTTTTATGTAAATTTCTGTGTTTTGGAGTTTCTGAAGTATTAAAAAGTTGACTTTGGTCAAAACTTTAGGTAAACGAGCTCAAAATTCAATTATGCTGGTTTCAGTAGCTCCGGAATGCAATTCCGCCATCTAGACTCATTTTGAGCACCTTGTGGCTTATGACTAAAATAAAGCCTTGAGTATGGAACCCATTTTTCATCGAGAGGACCATCGATGGAAGTTTTGACGTCTCTGTTGAGTCTAGATTATTGAATTTGATGGGGGTAGCATTGTTTGTTTGCATGTACGGGATTCTAAGCAAATCTCAAGCCCTCGTCGGGGCATTTTTCCAAATTCAAATTTGAAATGGTCCAGCCTTTGATGGTGTACCCAAATTTGTTCTTCATATCTGCGAGCCTTGAGCTCTGTTCCCAAACACTATCTTCTTTGGTCTTTGCATTCACGAGCATTGACCATGCAATCGCGGTTAAGGATATGTGGACCCAATGAAAAATTTACCATTGTGACCGCGAGAATCAGGTCTCACAATTGCAAAGAGAGTAGGTGGTAGTAGATCAGTTTCAACGTTATAAACCAACTCATTTCTCATTTCTTCCTACTAAGACAACCCTTAAGAGCTCGAAATTAGGTGTTTGTTGTTGATCATTGTAGGGAATCTCTAGAGGGTTATATTTGGGCATTGGTAGGATTATTTTCTTTGCGTTAAACTAATAAGTTTCCTTCAATTTTCTCCATTTTAACTCTTTAATGGTGATTCTCGACTTTTGGTACATGAACTATTTTGTGGCGTTTTAAAGCTCAGGACGTGCCCATTTTTTGGTGCATAAGTTCCTTGATCCAGTTGGGAACCATTGACGGAATAAATTTTGAAATTCCTTGTGTGGGTCCCATAATGCAATTTTCGGCTCACTTTTAGTTATGTTTTCGATTGTTGCAATTTGAGAGTCAAAACAACCATATTGACATTAGGATCAATAATTTGATACCGTGACATTATTTGGAGGCGTCTAGGAAGGGCAAAGCTCCAGTTAAGAGGCTTAGAGCTTGCGTGATCGGTTTTGAGGTGGCTATGGCTTACTTCTCTTAGACTTTGCTTGTCGATTGTTCTAACAGGATAATTAGCTAAAAGTGGGGATGGTTTCTAGCATGATTCGTTGTTTTTACCATTAATGTAATGCCTTAGCCTTATTTTTGGTTATTTTCGAGTATCATTGGATTGATCAAGACTAGTTTGAGGTTATAATTATTCGCGTGATCTATCTATAAGCTAGAATGACCTTAATATTGGTATGATGGAGCCTTAGCCTAGGTTTGAATATAGATGTTTTAAACATTGGCTTTCGAGGTTCGTGGGGCTTATTTTGAGAATAAAATTGGGATAAATGCGATCCACTAGACTAGGTGGTGACCTTCGAGTAGCCCTATTAGTATTTATGATTGGCTGGATGTGGAGAGTGATTACCTAGACTCGTTCAAGAGCCCGTTTATGATTAGAGTTATAGCTGACCCAATGTGAGATTCCGAGAGGGGCTAGCTAGTATTGTAGTTATTTCGATGTAAGATTCTGGGATATGTTAGGATTCTGTACAACTGATCTAATATAAGATTCTGGGAGCTACTAGGTGATTATGCGGTCATTCCGATGTAAGATTTTGGGGTGGGACTGACCTCTCCTATGTGAGATTTCGGAGAGTGTTGTGTTCTAATAAGGCTTTGCGACGTAAGATTCCAGGAAGGAATAGTTATTGCGAGGTAAGATCCCAGGATATAATAGGTTATATTAAGGATTTCTGAAATAAGATTCCATAAATGACTAGTCATTCCGATGTAAGATTCCGGATTGTGATAGCTTCCAATAAGGCTTTCTGATTTAAGATTTCATAAAGGACTAGCTATTATGATGTAAGATTTCGGGGGATGCTAGGTCGGGGTGTTGGTGTTCAATTAAAAATTGTGTCTTTTATGCCTTTGGTGTTCCCTTCAGGCATATGGGGGCTTGACCAGGGTCTTGTTTGTGTGTTTTATCATTGTTATGCCTTTGTATGTGTCCTCTGGGATAATGAGGGTCCAATTATGTTTAGATTACTTTATCGCCTTTATTAATTTCTATAACAGTTTTACTTCGATGCATGTTTAGTTATATCTTTACTTTCATCCTATTGTCTTGCTATACTCGCTTGTTATTATGTTATTACAATCGCAAGCTTGGTCGTCCTATGATACCTACTGAGTACTCATTGTTTTGGTACCCATACTTCACTCTGCATCTTTTTTCTTAATGCAGATTTGAGCGCTAGTCAACCCTATTGAGTTTCATGCCACTGTAGTCATGTTTCAGATATTGAGGGTAAGCTTATTCACATATATGGTTTACTTGTCTCCTTCTGTACATTTTGGGCTAGTCTTTTGTATTTTAAGACAACTTGTATATTCATTGTATATGTCTAGTCTGTACTCGTCTTTTGTTGTAGCTTTGTACTAGCATCCACAGGTTTTGAGTTGGATTATTTTACTTTTGTCCTCGTTCGAGGATTGTATATAATATTGTTCCTTATTCCGTTGTGCTTTCTTAATTATGCTTCTTTCTATTTTTTCCGCTCTCTAGGCCTGTTATTGTTAGTTCCAGAATAAAGGTAGGTCTTACCTACTAGTGGGATTTGTTAGGTTATCGTGACCCTGATTTTTGGATTGTAAAAAGTTGATATCAGAGTCCCAATTTCATCGGTGTTGTTAGTTCAACGCTAATGTCTTGTAGAGTCCTTCTGATCTATGTGAGGACGTTTGTATCCTATATTCAGAAGGCTATATGACATATTTAGGAAGATTCTTTCTTTTGATGCTATATCGTGTGTCCTTTATCCTGTTGGTTTTTGGAATTCTCATTTATTTTATTCTTGGTGTGCACAAGACATGTCGCAGTCGGGGATGATGCTCCCGGGCCGACACATAGAGCCCCAACTAAGGGCAGGGTTAAAGGTCGACCCCGAGATCGTGAACGGGTCACCTGTTCAGGATTAGGGTAGAGATGTGACCCCTGATCTAGTTGTTGAGCTACAGTCGACACCTATTCCTCCATAGTCGGTGGGGTCATGACCAAGCTAACTGCCATTCTAGCCGTTGTTAGGGGTATACAAAAGGCCCCAACGGGTCAAGGAGTGCAGCCTGTCGTTTCGGCTCCCCAAGTAGAGCTACCGCCAGCACATGTGGCTGCTCAGCTTGCGGTAGTTGAGGCCACCATGTCAGTACAGGAGAAGAAGATGTTAGGCCAATTTTTTAGATTGGCTCCTCCGAGATTTTCAGAGGCTACAAGCAAGGATGATCATGAGTTCTTGATCAGCTGCCGTGAGATTTTTTTATTTTTTTTCATATCTTACATTTAAGGGGCTACATATGATATATGTGTACCTTGATTTCCCATAAATCCAATCTCGATAACACAATTAATGTTCAACATTTTCTAGTAAAATGGAACTTTAGGGGTAATGCTAAATGACCAGAAAATTTGACAAGAAATTAAAAAAATCTATAATATTTTTTTAATTTTAGAATAAATTGATCTTTTTTTCATTTTTTAATTAAAAGGTATCAAAGTTAAAGAGTAAAAATGTTCAAAAAGGTAAAGTAACATAGATAAAATACTATTCTGGCCAAAAAGATTTTTCCTTTAGAAATTTGCAATAACTCGTTCACCAATGCTAAGAGCTAATTCGGATGCAACTATGCTGATAGATATACTCAACAAATCACGAGTCATGAATGAGAGTTCTAAACACTTATTCCTATTATCCTTTCAAATTGTAAGTAAATCTAATTTTTCATTTTCTTTGTGAACTAATAAGGCGCTTTCAAGTTTCAAATATAAATTCAATTGTGTCTTTTATAAACTATACTCAGATCGACTCTTAAGCATATCAAATTCATGCATATCGTCCACTATCTTACCATCACATTCACAACTACTATTTTCAATAATTTCAACATCGGCAATTGTCACATATTCTATGAACAAACTACGCAAATTATCTTCAGCAATTCTTATATTTTCATTGCAAGTCAAAGAATTAAGTTTCGAAAAGCAAAGCTTCATCAATTTTAATTTGTATCGAGGATCAAGAACAATGCTTATCGAAGCAATCATATTGTAGTCATCCTTAGGGGTGGCTCAAGGGTGAGGCTATTAAAACATTTGCTTTAGGCCTAAGAATATTAAGCCCCCAGAAAATTTAATAGTGAATTTTTTGTTTTAATTTCACTTAAAATAATACTGAAGATTTTGAAAAAGGTACATAATTTATATAAGAATAGAAAGAAACAAATACTATCTATTATTTATGAGAAATATCTTAGAACTTTGAATTAAACAACATAAATATTCATATTAACAAAATAAAGTTTACAACATAATCCAAGAGAATGTATCGTAAACAAATGACTAACATCATATTAACTAGATATTTTTCTTACTTTTAAATAATACTATTACTATGTGAAGTTAAATTTATAGGTCTTTTAAGAATACTACACTAAAGGTAAGTAATATGTAAAAAAAAAAAAAAAAAAAAAAAAACCTTTTAATTATTGTTATTATTATTGTATGTATGTGTAACAACCCAGAAAATTTTTCGAACTAAGACTTGAACCATCCTTCGTTGTGAGTAGGATTTTACCGAGGAATTAAAATTTCTTAAGTGTTAAGTGCACTAGATGTAGCTCCTTGAGTTCGAAAAAGAACTAAATTGGAAATAGCAAAATCTGAAATTTTGCAAGTTATGCTTAAGTCTGAGTTTTGGGTCGACTTCAAACGACCATAACTCCTAGCTCAGGATGATTTAGGTGTGCTACCAGATACCGTAGGAATGACCTTTGAATTATCTTTCCAACGCCGCCGAATTTGCTAAGTTTCGAGTTTGGATGAGAGAGATATGACCTTTTGAAGTTAGGCTGTCCAGTTAATGAAAGTCAAAACCGGAAATAGTAAGGGGTATTTTGGTATTTTCCATACCCAATCAGATTTAATTCATTTTTAGTAATATTTTAGGGGTCTAATCTGATTAGGTTCAGTTTTATAATCATAAAATTAGCCTAGGGTTTTAGTTGAGAGAAAAGAAGAAGAGAAAAGAGGAGAAAAGAGAAAGGATTGAAGCGTTCGTCGAGATGTTTGAGAGTTGTTGCGGATTGTCACCATGGGATTAAGCCCTAAGAGGTATGTAAGCTTCCATAGTGTTGGGTTCTTTCACCCACATACCAATCATGATTTATTCAGCGTAATTTCGTTCTTGAAATTTAAGGATTTAAGTTCTTGATGAGTTCTTGACAAGTGTTCTTGCAGTTTCATTAAGTTTTGATGTAAGATTCTACTTGGGTCAACTTTAAACGACCATATCTCTTAGAATGTTAAGAGTTACGTGAGCCATAACCTATCCAATTAAAGGTAATTGAATCTACTTTCCAACCCCACCAGTTTCACGTCAATCCAATATCTGAGTAAAACGTTATGACTATTTTAGTAACCTATACAGTGCTGTTACGAATTAGCCGACGGAAAAATATTGAAAATAATCGTTTTTGTCTTTATACCTCCAAGAAAACCATCAACGAATTTCTTAACTAATTAAAAAGCTCAAAACAATCAGATTTCCATCTTCACTCATGAAAATCATATTTTTTGGCTATAGAGATTTTAATAAACTAACTCGAGAATCTCAAGAAAGGTCTTCTTGATTGTTTACCTTCAAGCTAGAGTTTCAAGGCTTCTAATCAAGTTCTTCTTCAAGATTCTTCAAGAATCTTGTTCTTCTAGGTATGTAAGCTTATCATAGTGTTGGACTAGTTCGTTCTCACGCCCTACCTCTACTTTCAGATCAGTAAAGAGTAATCTAAGATACTTTCCCTAGATTTGAATATTCTTGAGATAAGTTGATTTTGAGTTCTTGAATTCACGTTTCTTTTAAAAGTTATATTCCTAATTATTGAATAGCTATATTGTTATTGAGATCCTTCATATCATGAATCATAACTCTTGAATTCATAATTCAAATTCAAGAGAGAGTTAAGAGTAGAGTTCAAGGAAGCTTTTGAGTTCAATTGTGGATCCTTTGAGATCAACTATCGATTTGAACTAAGTTTTGAGGAAGTAAGTCAGAGAATGAGAAGAGACACATACATGAGTTTCATAATGTTATGTAGACTTACGAGTCAAGTCGTTCATGCCCATAAATTTCGCATGAACTCCAGAAGTTGAGTATCTTTGAGAGGAGTAGTATCTTCAAGTTCTAAGTCTTGAGTATTGAGTTCCTAATCCCCTTTGAGATTATATTTCTAAGCATGGGACTATTACATGTTACCCATAAAGTCTTTGAGTTGAATTGTTCATGCCCATAATTCCGCATGAATCCTATAAGTCGAGCAGTCTTGAGAAGAGAAGTATCTTTGAGTCCTTGAGTTGAGTCGTTCATGCTCATAATTCCGCACGAACCCTCTGAGTTGAGCATTCTTGAAATTAGTAGTGTCATTGAAGTTCTTGAGTTCCAAGTATTTGAGTTCTATCTATGGTTATTGAAAACCTTGCATTGAGTAGTTCATGTCCATAATTTGGTATGAACCATATTTTAAGAAGTCTTTTACAAACGTTTTAACTTTGTTTTAAGACTTAAGTTTTGAGTTTAGTAAAGAGTAAAGAGTAAAGTTTGAAGTCCTTTTCTTCAAAAGTATATGGGGACTAAGTATTCCCAAAGAGTTTATAAATGTTTACATATTTAAATAAGAACGAAAACTGAGATTTCCGAAGGGCCTTCGGGCTAGTTTTCAGAAAAGAGTAATAGCTTTCTAAATGAAGCAAGCAGGGAAACTGAGATTTCCAAGATAGCCTTTGAGCTAAGTTTTTGAGCAATTATCTCAAATCAGCAGAAAGAAGTATGTTTTTAAAACATAAGAGCTAGTATATTTTTGGGAGTAGTATTGAGCACCGATATGGGGGAGAGTTCAGACAACTCACAGCCTCCATAAACCATGTAGCCACCATGGGTAAAAAAGGGTCATACTTTTTAGATGAACCTTTTTCGAAATAGACAAGTAGATCCATTAGGCAGTTCAGGCTCTATACCTTTGGCCGGGTATAGGATGCGCTGGCAGCGTGAGGTAGATCGTTGTATCATCACTATAGCTTTTATGTGATGGTTGTCGGTTAGAGAAACTCCCACAGAAGTTATTGTATTTTTATATACATCAGCTTATTGTATTTTTATATACATTTCAGAGTTATGTTGTATCCTTGCATACACACAGATTTGACAACATGTTTTTAAACAGTTTGTTTCTTTATTTGCACTTGTTTTATATTGAAATGAGTTCAGTCATATTTAGTTGAGTATTCAAAGTTGAGTATCCAGAGTTGAGTATCCAGAGTCGAATATCATATCTTTGAGTCGAATATCATATCCTTCAATTGAGTATCTAATCTCGGAGTTGAGTATCTTATCCTTGAGTACTTCTGAGTTGAGTAAGTTTGAGTAGTTTTGAGTACCCTTGAGTATTCCTTGAGTTGAGTAAGTTTGAGAAGAGGTAAGTATGTTTCATTTCTATCAAGTTTCAAGCTTATGTTTATGTTTTAGAATTCCTCTTACATGCTCGTACATTCCACATACTGAGCCATTTGGCCTACATCTTCTCATGATGCAGACACATGTATTCAGGATCATCAACAGGAGCTTCGTTGATACATCCGAGAGTCCGAGTTAGCTATGGTGAGCCTCCTTGCTTTCGGAGGATTTCATTTACCTTTTAGTTATATCAGTTGTTAGGATGTCGTGGGTCTTGTCCCGACTTCCATCTTTATCAGTTAGAGGCTTCATAGATAGTCAGTATAATTGAGAAGTCTGTATCATTTATTTTATTAAATGTTTTAAAGACTAAAGTTGCCTTTTTATGGCGAGTTGTATATATTTTATTATACAGAGTTTCCTTTGGACTTAAAGTTTGTATTTAAGTTTTATGAACTTTTATTTTAGTTTTTAAGCTTTGTATGCTTGAATCAGTTTTCCGCTTGTAGTCAGCCAGGATGAGGATTCGCTTGGGGACCAGCAATGGTCTTCGAGTGTCGACCACGTCCAGGGTGTAGGCTCGGATCGTGACAGTATGTGTATATATTTAAGATCTCTTATTAAAAGTTTGTTTAAACCACTAATTTTATTGAGATATCCTTCATCATCCTATCAATATTTTGCAAACTTCTTCTCTGTTTCAATAGCAATTTTTTTTTAATATTAGGATTTGTAACAGCCCTTTTTCTTTCCGTATCAACGTATAACTTCTCCAAACTTTCTGAAAATACAAATTAGCACTAGGATAATAATTCTTCGAAAATAATGTAGTGATTTCACAAAAAGTCTTAGAAACTTGGCAATTCATTCAACTTTTACTCAATTCTCGTTTGAAGGGCAATATTTAAAATCGTTGAATCATGAAGATTAAAATTCTTAACGATAAAGAAAAAGTATTATCAAACATCAACATGTAGTTTCAAGTCGTATGCATTTGTACTCAAATTTAAATCAAGAAAACATTCTAGAACAATAATATCAAAATATATTTTATACACTTGATAGGGACAAAGTCTCTATATAAAATAAAGAACCCATCAGCTGATAATGCTCAATCAAGCAATCCACAAAATTTTCATTATAACCCGTATTATCCAAAATAATAGAAAATATTTTCTTTTTGCATTTTTTCCAACAAATTAAACAATTTTGAATAAAAAAAAATAGCACTACTGTGAGGAGGACACACACGACGAATGATTAAAAATGTTTTTTTGTAAAATTCAATCTAAATTAACATTTTTTTTATTATTATTTTTTTTTAAAATCAAAAGATTGGGTCGAGCCCATTTATTATAAAGAGAGCCAAACTTAAAGACTTTGAGTCCAAAAGTGACTCCAGCCCAACTCTAAAAAGCAATTACTAAAAACAAAAAGAAAAACAAAAATAGACCAGCAAAACAGAATAAGAAAGTGCAGCCAAGAAGCAGTTCTTGCGACTTTGAAAAATTTCCATGGGAGAGATATGCAAACTGAATCGATGGTGAAAACACAATCATGCGGTCGAGTAGAGATCCACCTAGGGCGTTCACAAGTCCCACGAACACCGTGAGTTCATACTCAATGAAGACTTCTTCAACCACTAGACCGGGGGTTCCATGTCACCGATGGACAGCATCAATCTCTCGCATAAACTAATCGATCTTCTTAACTACGGAACGACCATAGGTAGTATCCATTTCTTCATCCCTAACAGGTTGAGCTCTATCGAAGCTAAAACCACTGTTTAAGACTCCGATTTGGAACGTATCCATTGCCAAAATTGATTCTCAGATTCAGGTAATATTTTCTTCAGCTTGCAAATCTGAGTTGTTGGTTTGTTGTATTGATTCCACCTGCAATTTACTCATCGTTAGGTATCCTTTTCTTCATCCCTAACAGGTTGAGCTCCATTAAAGCTAATACCACTGTTTAAAGACTCCAAATCGGTACCTTACGAGTGTTAACTTCGCAGAACGAAGTAACATTTTATTCAGTTGATTGTATTTGCATAACTGAGTTGTAGTTGTTGTTTGGTTGAATCCCCCTGCTATTTTGACATTTCCTTAACCCTATATTTGGTACCCCCAATTTTTCCAGTTGTAGCATCGCCCTTCCAGTATTTGGTATCTCTAACAATGAATTAAAATATTTCATCTGTGTACCTGCAAAACTAAAAATTATGTTAGTAAAAAAATCTGCGACTTGATTGCCCTCTTTGTATATGTGTTTTACTTGTATGCCATTTTCTGCCAACATCTTTCTTATGTATGTTGTATCTACTGAAACAATCCATGGGGTTTCCCAATCTCCATCTAAAACCCTTTTACAGACTAAAGAGTCTGTTTCCAACACTACAGGTAAAACATTATGAGTACAACAATACTCTAGACCAAATCTTAAGGCTTTCATTTCAGCAACAAGAACTGATTCCCTCTCGATGTTTCTTGTCTCAGCATACACAAATCTCCCTTCAACATCCCTAATACAGAAAGCACTAGAAAAGTTGCCTGTATTTACATCAAAGCCTCCATCAGAATTACATTTAAAGCCTTTTACAGGACATGCCCATCTCACTACCTTACAAGAGATCAATGGCCTGTAATTTTAAAAAAATTGGACCATTAAAGGCCATGTATCAGGAATATCTGCTAACCAGGGGTATAAAACCTTGGCCAACAATGATAAATTTCTGTTGATTTCCCCCACCATTCCAACAAAAGACATCCTGCCTCCATGTCTTATTTTGTTCCTTCTTTTCCATAATTGCCATCCAATAAGACTAGGTACAGCAACAATCAAAGGTTTGAGTTTAGGGGTACACTCAAACTTCCACCAAGTATCAAAGATTTGATTCATTTGCACTACAGGACATTCAATACCAGCAGCACCTGCAAACAAAGTCCATAGTTTTCCAGCATCAGAACATTGAACAAATAAATGTTCAAAAGATTCATGTTGATTACTATTGCAGCAACCACACTTCATTTCATTTACAATTTTGATTCTCACTAGTACTTCACCAATAGGAATTCTTTTTTTCCACAACCTCCATATGAAAAAGGAAATTTTAACAGGAAGACCTTTCTGCCATATGTATTTCACCACCTCCTGATTTGGACCTCTCTTTCTTAATGTCTCCCAAACAGATTTAACAGTGAATTTGCCTGTACTACTTAGCATCCACCAGGCCTTATCCCATTCATCATGTTGTCTAAGTGGCCCCAGTGCTTTGTGAATCTGATTCACTACTTCTTCATTAAAAATTTGCCCCAATAGGTCATTATTCCACCTTTCATGTATCATCAATTGATTGACATCTTCATAAGAATAATAGTGGTGATCTGAGATGGGAAAATAGTAAAATAATGCCCCTAATTGAGTCCAGTTATCAAACCAAATGCTTGAGTGACCACACTTAGGTTCCCACCATATATCTTGATCAATAACATCTTTAGCTTCCAACATATATTTCCATATTTGAGTACCCCCTTGCCAATTTACCACTTGTGGTCTATGTGATTTACAATATTTGTTCCATAAAAAATTAGCCCACAAAGACTTTTTGGTCCTAAAGTTCCACCACAGTTTTGCAAATAAAGCCTTGGACACATCAAACATAGACCTGAACCCCAATCCACCTTCATTTTTGAGCAGACAACAATCTCCCCAAACCACCCAGTGCTTATTTCTCCCATCTTCCTTGAAATTCCATAGAAACTTTGCAAAAATTCTATGTAAATCATGAATCACACACTTGGGAGGAACAAGAGAGGATAGAAGGTAGACTGGGATACTTTGTAGGACACTGTTAATAAGAACAATTTTCCCCCCAAATGATAACAGCTTGCTCTTCCACAGTTGAAGCTTAGATTGTACCTTTTTGATAAGTTCAGCAAAGTGAACTTTTCTCTTTCTTGCATGTCCAATGGGACATCCTAAGTATATGAGAGGAAACTTTCCTCTAGCAAATCCTGTAATGTCTTCCACCCTTTGTATGACTCCTCTAGCAGCCTTGCTATACATAAAAAACTAACTCTTCTGCTTATTAATCAATTGACCAGACTCTTTTTCATATCTTCCAAGATTCTGCATAATCAATCCCAATGAAATAGGGTCAGCAGATGTGAAGATAATAGTATCATCAGCATATGCAAGGTGATTGATGTTGTCACTCCACTTAGGCATGCCAAAACTCTTGAACTTGTTATCCTCAAAAAGATTATTTAAAGCCCTTGACGACACTTCAGCAGATAGGATAAAAAGAGCAGGAGATAAGGGATCCCCTTGTTTCACCCCTCTAGTAGAATGAAAAAAACCATGAGATTGTCCATTAATAATAATGGAATACCAGTTATTTGCAATTAACCTCCAGACTTTATCTAACATCATACTGTTAAATCCCATTCTTCCTAAAACTTGAATTAAAAACCTCAAATCAACTCTATCATAAGCTTTAGCCATATCCAGCTTAATAACAACATTTGCAGGCTTTCCCCTCTTCCTTATATCTGCAATTATCTCCTGGGCTAACAATACATTCTCAGTGATACTTCTTCCCTTAATAAATCCAGATTGATTCTGAGAAATAATCTTAGGCAGCAATACCTCAAACCTGTCATGAATAATTCTAGAAATTACCTTGTTCAAGAAATTACTCAAACTAATTGGTCTTAAGTCTGAGAAAGTTTGAATAATGTCTTTCTTGGGAAGCAAGATCAAATTAGTATGAGTAATAGATTTAGGTAAAGTTTTACCTTCAAAGAAAGCTTGAACTATTCTGATAACATCAGGGCCCACAATATCCCAACAGGTCTGATAAAACAGCCCAGAAAAACCGTCAGGCCCACTTGTACTATCCCCATTTAGAGCAAATACTACTCCTTTAATCTCATCCTCTGTAGGTAAAGTATTCAAAGATTGATTATCAGCTTCTGACACCAGCCTAGGAATATTTTGAAGAAGTGAATAATCCTCATCACTATTAGTAGCTGTAAATTGAGCTTGGTAGAACTTTATAGCTTCAGCAGTTAATTGGTTATCCCCCTCAGTCCAGCTACCATCCTCCAGTAACACCTTCTTCAACCCTAACCTTTTCCTTCTACCTTTTACCAAGCACTGAAAGAACTTGGTATTTCTGTCTCCTTTTGAAAACCATAGCATATTAGCTTTTTGTTTCCAGAACTCCTCTTCATAATGTAAATATTTCTTATACTCAGCCTGCGCTCGTTGAAGGACCACCCTATTGGATGCAGTAGGGTATTCTTCAAACAAATTTTCCTTCATTTTCATAATTTCCTCTCTAATATGAAGTTGTTTGAAAATATCACCAAATTTTTCCCTACTCCGTATAGTCAAAGCCTGTCTAGTTCTCCTTTGCTTAATTTTCAGATCCGTAAAGACATCACATGAATCAGCCACCCAATTGCTCCTAACAACTTCTTTAAAGTCCTCTCTACTAGTCCAAAATCTCATAAACTTAAATGGTTTATGGACATGTTGAGTATCACCTCCACAAGTAACTAATAAAGGTGCATGATCCGATCCAGTTCTAGCCAAATGTTGGACTTCCGCATTCCCAATGGCATCCACCAGAGTCTGATTTATCACCACCCTATCTAGTCTTTTAAAAATACAGGCTTCATCAGCCCTCCCATTCCACCATGTGAAAGGACTTCCACTAAAATGAACATCAAACAAGTCACAAGAATTTATGCAATAGGCAAAGTCCTCAACCTCTTGAGGATATACAGGCAGACCCCTAATTTTCTCTTCATCCCCCATGATAACATTAAAATCACCCCCTACAAGCCAGGGGAGAGTCAAACTCTGTCTTATTGAGGAAAGATCATCCCACAAGCTTAATCTTTCCAGAGCAGAACATTTTGCATAAACTAGAGTAGTAACTAATTGTATATCATCTTCCAAAGTTAACTGTAATGTTAATTGTTGTTCAGAATCAGCAATCACCCCAACATGAATATGGTCTTGTATAAATACCCATATCTTGCCATTTACATTATAATTGACATAGTTCATCCCCAACTTCCTTTTGAAGTTTTGAATATTCCTTGTATCCTGAAAGGGCTCCAATAGTGCAATCATGAAGAACTTGTGGTGCCTATTTAACATTTGGACTCTGTGAAAAGCCTTATGAGTTCTCACAGATCTAATGTTCCATACAAGAGCTTTGTACTTCATTTAACACCTAATTTTGCCCCTCTCTTCAGTGAGGTTCTTGTTATCATACCAATGTTTTCTGCTTTGATGTTCTCCACTTTATTTTTGCCTTTTTTACTTTTTGTAACTACATGAGAAGACAACCCTGCCTCCACTTCAACCATTCTGGAATTTACATCATTATTGACCTCTTCCTGATCCTCCACCCCATCTATACTACTTTGCAAAGAGTTACTCATTCTATCCTCACGTAAACACTGATGTGCTACAATTTCATGCAGGACCTGCATAGGAGAATCTTTCCCCGAATAAGGAGTCAAAGCAATATGTTCTTTGCAATTCCCATTTGTATCCATTGACATATCTAAAGGACTTGCAGGTGCCATCTGAAGTGGTATATGATATTCAACATCAACTATCTCCTTCATTAAAACAATCTCAGTTGATACATTTGTAAATGATGATTGTTCCCCTTCATTTCTTTCTCCTTTTTCTGTAGTCCCAATAGATGATTGATCTACATCATGACCAGTAGTGTGACTGCCATTATTTGCCATTATCTGCCAATTTTGCTGAGCATTGCTATTTGTGTTCTTTTCCACCTCATCTTGTCTTGTGTGTGTGCATTATCCATCCTCTAGAGTACTACACGTATTGCTACAAATATTGCTGCTATTAACATCATTAGAACCAGGCTTTTCTTAATCAGTCGTTGTCACATCCCTCCTTGTATCAACTTCGCTCTTTGATGAGAGATTAAAATTACTTTGTTGGACTCCCTCCTTATTTGATTGTTGCATTATAACATGTTTTGACTTGTCTACCTCAGGATGATCTTGATGTGCCTTTTCTGCCGGACAGTCAAAAGGATTACCCGTCATCATCACTGTTGTCCCCTTGGAATTTGTAGCCTGTTCACCATGTTTATCTCCAGTCCTATCCATGATGAAAGTCTTTTGAGTCGGACACCACCTTTTGACAAACCTTTTATAACTTTTCTGATTGTATCTCCTTTGTACCTGGTGCTGAGGTATTTCACCTTCCTCTTGATCCTCTTGTGCTTTCTCCTGCTTTAATTCTGGATGGATAACTCTACATTCTCCTTCATTGTGTCCTTGCAGCATACAAGTGCGACAATATTTAGGCAGGAAATCATACTGGATCTTGATCTGCTCAATCCTTGCGGATCCTGGGCTGACTACTGCAATCTCCACCCACTCAGGAAGTTCGGCAAGAAGATCCACTTGAACCTTTACTCTCGCACAACTTGGACGAGTCTTGTTAATGGTTGTCGAGTCCAGCTGCACTGGCTTCCCCACAGCCGATGCTAGTGAGAACAAGGCTTTTTTACCATAAAAGGTGGGTAACAAATGTGGGAAAGAAATCCAGGCCATAGCTTGAGTGGTTTCCTCATCTGGTTTGAATTTGGTATCGTAAATTAACGGGCGCATTTGAAATGCATAACCATCTTTATCAATAATGTAATAGGCATTTTTCGACATTATATTAACGAAATCATCCATTCGGTTTAATCGAATTAATATATGTCTATTCCTTAGAAAGCCAATATTACATTCTCCTTTGATATGTAATTGTTTAGGAATTTGAACTCTCAGATCATCTAGTTCTGGCCAACCATATGAAAATTTTCCAATCACTGCAAATTGTAAATTTTCAGTCACATTCAGTCCACTTCCTCCTCCGTCCATGTGATTCTTGGTACACCCTCTACATATTGAATATGTTTAATTGGGATGGGATGCTTTGGACCTTTCAACAGATCCGCATATTGTACTTTCTCCGTAGGCAAACTATTTGGAATGTTAGGTAACTGTGCATTGATCTTAATGGCATTAGGATGTTGAAGAATTGGGAATAAAGAATCAGAGAGGGCCTGACCAGCAGTAGGTGGCTGGCCGCCGGTCATATTGGCCATTCCGGTAGCTATAAGCAAGATTTTAGGGTTTACGCATGAGAGAGAAGAGAGTAAGTCCAAAAATCCGTCAATTAATCTAAATTAACATAGTGTGCAGTAACACAAATATATTTGTTTGATATGATTGGTGACCACAAATTAAATCTTAAACTATTTCTATTCATAAATGCTTTGATCTCTTTCTTGACAATCTTCTTTTTATCAGGATATAATCTAAGAGTGTCAACTTTAATCTTGCGGTACTTTTTGAATTAGTTTAATAGTAGAATTCATGAAAGCATGTGCTTTTTTAACTCCTTCAAATGCTACACTGTGACAACCCTCAAATTTTAAGCTATAATTCGAACCATCCTACATATGTGTATAGCTCCAAACCCTATGAATTTTATTTATAAATAGATGTTAAGATCAATTCCTAAGTGTGACAATGTATTGGGTATGAGTGAAGGTCATAAGAGAACTTGTAGCACCAAGTCGAGTTGAGAGGTTTCCTACCAATTAAGTTGTCGTGCAAGTTCAAACTAGGGTCAACATCAAACAAACATTTCTTTTAGAATACGAGGAGTTCATGGCCCATAACCAATTAAATTAAATATATGTGAGTCTAGTTTCCAACTCAGCAAATCGCTCATCAATCCAAAAACTCAAAACATCAGTATATTTTAGATACTTGTGAGCATAGACTCACCAGCAATACAATTTTACTGATTTGAGCAAAGACTCACAATATAATTTCAATTACATTTTTATTGATGTATTATGAGCATATATAGATTATTTGGGAGGATTATTTAGCACCAAGATGATGAAAATTTATAAAATTCCTGTCTTATAACTATGCATCACCGTATGATTTGACTATATTGCTAGTCAGTCAATTCCTTAGTGTGACCACCTAGATAGAAGAATCCTTACCACCCAATTAAAAATTAAGCAAATGCGGGATTTCAAAGAAAACATAAGAAATGCTTTAAAATCCTTTAAACAACTGTGTAACTCAAATACAAGGAAATCTTTTACAAAAAAAAAAACTGAAACCCTCTCTAGTAACTAGTCTAAATAGGTATAAGATCTTCTAAAAATATGCATAATGTAAAAAACATACACAATTTCCACCATAAGAAAGGAAGAAGTAGAAGTTGTCAGACTATATCAAGTGGCATAACAAGAGTAGTATCAACACAAACAACACATACTAGTAGGCATCATTGGCAATCCAAATTCATCACATAGTGCCATGTAATGTAAATATTAAAAAAATAAGACATATAACTTATGAAACCTAGTCCTAAGACAACCACCCTTACTATAAGGTATACTACGTACTCATAACTCATACACTCTATCTCAAGCCTTTCTACCTCATTTCACTACCAACTCCGCCATTAGGAGCCGTTCCCTATCTTGACACAACCTAACCCCCTATAACACCAATACTTTCCAAGTCACAACCAGAATTACCTTACTAATTCCAACTCTGAATTCAATTGACTATAGTCTCTATTAGCCAGTTGGTCATCCTCACTTAAGATCCCATGACAACACCCTTCACCTTTGTCCCTTAGACAACTTAGTAAACCACATGTAATTCTCTTCCTTAACCACCTTGACAAACATAAGTCGTTCCAGTTACTGAATATAAGTAAGCCCTCAGAATATAAGTAACCCTTAGTTAATAACCTAACTTAACAACCATATGAAACATGCCCAAAACACCAAAACAACCCATACATATTTTCAACACACCTTTCAGGTAAATCAGACAACCCAAGGAACTCTAAGAATTTTTCTTTGGTGTTTATATGGAATCTAGCATTAAACATAATAAACTGGCCACTCATGGACTGACATATAACAATACATCACAATAAATAAGCCCAGCCCACTCATGGAAAAAACAAAAAGATGACCAATCAAGCATATACAAAGAGTGGTACTCCATCCAACTGATAGATATTCCGTACGAAGCGTGGTATCCTAGCTAACCAATAATCTATACAAGGTGTGGTACCCAAGTCAATCGATAATCTGTACCAGGCATGGTACCCACGACTTCCAAAATTACAGACAACACACAATCACAATCACAATAAATACAATCACATTTGTAAGACCACAAGTAATTAAGACGAGTTCATTGCATGAGATTGACAACAAGATATATTTCACATTCATCCCTTTTCACCCCAATCACGTGTTGTACAAACAATACTAAAGAACAGTTAAACTGCACACATAACTTAGATTGGAAATTAATTCAACCATAACCTATATTACACGACCCACCCCAAAATAATTCCTAGCTGATAGTCTGATTTGCCATAGGTTACGACCCATAGAATAAACCTCCAATAACAGTCACAAGACCGACATCACCAACCAAGTACCTTACCACCCTAAACAGCAATACTCTACGCATTCAACTATTCAGACTTCATGCCTAAGGGCCTATGCATGAAATCTCTCATCAATCTACAATGTATTACACATTTAGAGATAGATCTAACTACTCAATTAAGTCTAGCCTACTTGGGCGCCAAGCAGCTGCTGCAAAAGTCTGAAACATGATCTTCTGACTCCATGAAGGTGAATTCTGATGGAAGTATGCTTGGAATGTCATGAACCAGACCGTTGTGAGTGCCACCAACACTAACCCACTTGGGAGAAATAAAAACTACTAAACTAAACCCAAAACCTTTTTAATAAAACAAGTCCATCATAATAAATATTAAAACAATTTAGAGAACTAAAAAATTGAATCCTCATAAACTCAACTCAATGCTTAAAACAATTAAGCGGAAATAAACGCCTAAGAACTGAAAGTCGTAGTATCAAAACTCTAAATAAGTCAAGAATGAGGATGCAACCACGGAAAACTTAAAAAATTTATCTACTAGTCTAATGAATGTGTCCAAAAGGATGGTCAAGAAATGATAGAAGAACCCGATACCTGAAAGATTAGTTCACCCTTGGATTCGAAGTCAATCGTCCCTTAGTTGAGGTTTTGGATCAGCTGTTGGAAGATGTCCTGTACTTAACAAGAAAAGAACAGGTGCAATATCAATACATAAGCCACATTGTACCGGTAGGATCACACGGACAATTAGAGATATGAATGTAAACAATTAACTATATTATAGTAACACAAACCAATACATATAATAACAATCATCAATATGTGTAGACTCACAGTCACAATATCATGAAACAATGAATACTTGGATGCATGTCCCACATTATCACAAATGGAAATGTCGGGTTCTCTCAAGGAACCATAAATAGATACTCAATCCTCTCATGGAATCCCTACACACACTATTAGTGTACCGACGTCGTACTCAAGCCAACTATTGTTAATGCATCAATGCGGTATTGAGTCAACCATATGATATCACATATCAGACGTGGTACCTGAGCCAACTGTTAGTAATTATACCAGGTATGGTATCCAAGACAATCATCACCTACATCAAATCAAGCCTCTTAGAAACTCTAAAGAATTCAAGCTTTTGCCTTTTAAAGTGTCTTGGAATTTCTTAGTCTAAAACAATAAATAATTTCAAAAATCAATCACAAACGCCTAGTTATACCCAAATTATACTTAAATCCTAACCCCTGACCAATTCATGATCATATTCCCTAACTTAAGGCTTTTTCCCACCAAGAAATCATGCCAAAACCCTCCCCCAAGTGTAATATCTTAGATTCTAAGGCTTAAGAATCAATTTACAAGAGTGGAGAGTAACAAACTTACCTTTACCAATGAATTCCATGGGAAATTGAATGTAAACAACCCTAAATTCCCCTTCCAAATTCTAAGAACCGAAATGCTGAAAATAAGAGGTTTCAAAGCTATTTTTTCATAAAATCCCATTTTACCCCTTTATAGCGACACAACTCGCTATAGCAAAAATTACCCTGCTATAGAACCTACATACTCCCTCTATAGCGCCTGCACACTCCTTCTATGATGGTCTGATTGTTGATGTGAGGCCAAAAATACATATTTATAATCATTATTTGCCTCACATTTATTATTTATATCAGTCCTTTTTGAGCATTAATTTTATGGATTGTGCTAAATAGTGTATTTTATTTGTAGGAGTAAATTGACATAAAGTTGAAGAAGGTTGGAGCTAAAACGAATTAAAGATGGAAGGTTGAAGAAAGAAATCAAGCAGGCAGCTTAATGAAATAAATTCATTATAATAATGTATAAGGAAAAGGTGCAGCAATAGCGAAATTGAAGATTACTGCTGCTGCTGCCACATGGCAGCCAATAACGGCAGCAACAACGCAACATGGCGGTTACAATGTTTTACGCACCGGAGGAATTCCAATTCCTTTTGGTTTCGGTTTTGGGTTCCTAATTGTTTTGGACTCAATTATTTTGTTTAGGGTTTACTATATCTATAAATAGTCCATAGAAATAATTATTAGGAAGACCAATATAGAAAAAGGAAGAGAGATAGATCAATCAGAAGGCATCAAGTAAAAAGTTGTCAATACTGTTAGGGTTATTTTCTTCTTCTTATTTTCTTAGAGATTAGTAGCTAAAGCTTTTGTTCTGGGGCTGTAGCTACAGATTCAATGTTGATTATTTAAGGTTATTGAATTAATTCTTGGATGTCATTATAAGTTACTTCTATATTCTTGCTTTAGTATTTTGTGCTTGATCACCATGAGATAAATATATTGTCTAATCTTAAAATCGGGAGAGGAGAGGTTAGATAGACCAGAGAATATAGAGAGCTCGATCGATCCATGTAATTGAGGTGATTTGTGTTCAGGAGTGATGCCCGGACGAACAACTCGCTTGGTTACGAAATATGATGAAATATAAATACTCGTCAATTAGTTTACTTATCCCCGCTCAACGATGTAGTTAGGTATCTAATTGGAGTAGGCGACGAGAGGTGTGTAGCCCGACTCATACAATTAACCCTATAAACCAGTAACTTGACAACTAAAATTAGTTCTATGCCAAAAATATGATACATGAAATCCAATATATGCTGCAGCCCTGGGATTTTCCAACTATTGTAAGTAATTTTATTATTTTGTTCTTGCAGTCTTCTCTTTTGGCTCTCTTAAATAAATAATTAGATCAGTATAATTTAGTAAAAATAGTTAATTGACAAGTCCTTTGGGTTCGATAATCTGGTTCTTTTAAGAGCCACTATATTACTTACGCGGCCACGTACACTTGCGTGTGCAATTGGGAGCAACAAGTTTTTGGCGCCGCTGCCGGGGACTTAGAAATTAACTATTCTTCTAGGTTATACCTTTTCTTTTTATTTATTTATTTACTCTTTTTTATTATTAGTTATTTTTTCTTCCAACAATTATTATTTTTCTCTTTCTTTAAATAATTTGGTACTCTTATTGATATGGATGATTGGGATAAATCGTGGTTAGGTGATGAAAGTCCTTTATGTCATATATGTGGTCGTCAGTATATTCATTGGAATGGTTGTCCTAAAACTTATTCCCTTCCCCCAAACCCCTATTATGATTCTTCTGTTATTTGTGATGTTGGTAGGGGCGATGAAACATAGAATACAAAACAAGAGGCGCTTGAATGTACAGACATGTTGGACAAGGTTAATTTAAAAATCACCAGAGAAATACTTGAATGCACAGAAGAAATCGTGGAACTACAATATAAGGTTGATGTTCTTCAATCAAAAATTACAATTTAAGCTGAATTAGAAGAGATTGGGGCCCAACAAGGAGAAAGTTATGGAGAAAAAGAGATAGTGAGCCAATATTGGATATATGGACGAATTCAACTTCTAAAGATTGTAGAGTCTATCCGTGATGAAATTACATACTTGGCACCCTACCTGATCGAAAGAAGAGTTAAACTCACACAAGAAATCGATTAATTTGGCTCAGATATTCATGACTTAAAGGCTCACTTGAACAAAAAGATTGAGGCGTCTGAAGCCCAATTACCAATTGTTGTGGATTATGACCAACTAGTGGAGCAAAAAGAGGAATTCCAACCATTCAATTATATTTTATTCCTTAATATCGATGTTGAAAAAGAGTACAAAAGTGAGAATGTTGTAAATAGTGCTGCTTTAGAATTAAGGGAACTTGAATCTTATTCAAAACACTTTTCTATAAAATCTGAACTAATGGATGAGTGTATTGATGAGGAACAAGGCCCCTACATTCTAAAGTTTTTTAATCCACGTAGACAAAACGACATTCTTCACTTAAGGGCCAAGAAGTACAAGATGCGACATATATTACTTGGTTCCTTTATCTTTATACCGCCACCCCTTGAGAGGAGTAGAAAAATTGATGCAAAGTTAGGGGTAAAATTCATAAGTTCAAAGTGGGAAGAAAAGTGATGAATATATTTGTGTCGTGCCGCGAAGTTAAATTAGACGCTTATTGGGAGGCAACCCAATTTATAGTGTAACTTCTTATTTTTATTTTTATTTTTATTTTTTATTATTAGTATTATTTTTTTATGTTGTTCTTACAGGTTTTGGAGAAGTCTGAGTATCCAAAATTTGAAGCTAAGGAGCACGTTGGAACCTAAGTGTGGGGTGCGTACGACCCTTTATGAAAATAAAGAGAACATGCTACTAGCTAGACCTAAAGGCCTCAAAGAGTTTTTTTAACCCTTGTTTTTAAATTTTATTTGATGCTTTGGGGACATAGCATCTTTTTAAGTGTGGGGTGGAGGAATAAATTCCTATTTTTTATTGTTTTATTAAGTCTTTTATTTTTTTAGGATGAGTTCCTTGGCTTTTGTTTTCGGTTCTTTTCCTGAGGATAGTCCCTTTGAACCGAGTGTCTTTTATTTTTTTAGGAATAATTTTTTTTTTTTACAGAAAAAAGAAAAGACCCTTTTGATTGGTGTGCTACTTTCTATTTAGGTGTAATTTTTTTTTAGTAGTACTTTCTTGTGAATGCTTGATAAAAAAAATGTAGACTCTTTGACACCTAAGCTCATGGTTGTGACTTTGTATATAACTTATTTTATTTTGTAGTTTGTTATGATCCTGTCTCTCTTAGAAGTGGAACTGATCCATCTTGATTGATATTTGTGCCATGTGTGGTGAGAATTTGTTTATTTCATATTTTGCATCTTAGTCTAGAACTTGTCCTGCATGTTGTTGAAGCGAAATAAAAAGTGTTGCTTTGTTTAGGAGATGATAATAGGTTTTCTTTGATTTGTCTGGTAAATTTTAGCCTTTTCAGATATTATATCACTAGTTAGCATTTTTGAGTCTGTAGCCTTTTGTTGGTAGCCATATTTTGCCCTTGACTATTTTATTGAATCCTTAGTTTTTGCACCTTGCTTCCTTGAGCATTATAGCATAGACTTATTCTAATTATCAATTCTGAGAAAAAGGGATGGTTGAGTGAAAAACTAATCAATGATAGCTACAAAATGCTTAAAGAGCCCTCTTTGAAAGAATGTGATGTGAAAAAAAAAAGATGAACAAAAGAAGTTACCTTGATGATGGCCTTGGTCCTTCCAAGGACATCGTGCACCTTAACACATGTAAAATATGTAAGTTGAGGGTGGCTATTATGAAGGAAAACAAAAAAAAAAAGAAAAAAGATTGAAGCATTCTTGAGATGATGAGAATTACTTGTGAAATAATTGTTGAAGAAAGGGTTGAAAATAAAGAGAAGAAAATAATGGGTGATGAAGTCTTAAAGTGAAAAGTGCTTAAGGAAGTGTAAGTCACTATTATATAGTTTTCCTACCCGTCCCCTAGCCTCTATTACAATCCGTTTAAGTCCTATTTGATTCTATTCGAGCATGCTTAATTAGTGGAGATGTACATAATGGGCAAGCATATGGTTCTTTGTGCGTACATGTGAATTTTATTTGTGAGTGTGAGAGTTGTTCTTAATATGAAGTCCTTAATTTATATTCAATCTTTTAAATTGAGTGTGTGGACTATTTCTTCTTGTGAGGGCACTTGTTTCACAATAGATAGGTGATTTTATTAACTTTCTTTGATGAGAGTAGGGGAGCAAGCTTAAATTTGATGAGTTTAAAGTTCTTCCTTGAGGTTAGGAGGTTAGAGATTTGTTGTTTATTTGGATGTCTTGCATAACGATTGAGAAGAGTACTTGATGTTTTGAAATTGGTATATGACCTAATTGTTTGTATTAACCAAAGGAATGGCATTCCTAGTATGATATTTTGAGATGAGCTTTAATGCTTGCTCGAGGACGAGCAAAAGTTTAAGTGTGGGTGTTGATGTGAGGCCAAAAATACATATTTATAATCATTATTTGCCTCACATTTATTATTTATATCAGTCCTTTTTGAGCATTAATTTTATGGATTGTGCTAAATAGTGTATTTTATTTGTAGGAGTAAATTGACATAAAGTTAAAGAAGGTTGAAGCTAAAACGAATTAAAGATGGAAGGTTGAAGAAGGAAATCAAGCAGACAGCTTAATGAAATAAATTCATTATAATAATGTATAAGGAAAAGGTGCAGCAATAGCGAAATTGAAGATTACTGTTGTTGCTGCCACGTGGCAGCCAATAACGGCAGCAAAAACCCAACATGGCGGCTACAATGTTTTACGCGCGGGAGGAATTCCAATTCCTTTTGGTTTCGGTTTTGGATTTCTAATTTACTTTGGACTCAATTATTTTATTTAGGGTTTACTATATCTATAAATAGTCCATATAAATAATTATTAGGAAGACCAATATAGAAAAAGGAAGAGAGATAGATCAATCAGAGGGCATCAAGTAAAAAGTTGTCAATATTGTTAGGGTTATTTTCTTCTTCTTATTTTCTTAGAGATTAGTAGCTAAAGCTCTTGTTCTGGGGCTGTAGCTACAAATTCAATGTTGATTATTTAAGGTTATTGAATTAATTCTTGGTTGTCATTATAAGTTACTTCTATATTCTTGCTTTAGTATTTTGTGCTTGATCACCATGAGATAAATATATTGTCTAATCTTAAAATCGGGAGAGGAGAGGTTAGATAGACCAGAGAATATAGAGAGCTCGATCGATCCATTTAATTGAGGTGATTTGTGTTCAGGAGTGACGCTCGGACGAACAACTCGCTTGGTTACGAAATAGGATGAAATATAAATGCTCGTCAATTAGTTTACTTATCCCCGCTCAACGATGTAGTTAGGTATCTAATTGGAGTAGGCAATGAGAGGTGTGTAGCCCGACTTATACAATTAACCCTATAAACCAGTAACTTGACAACTAAAATTAGTTTTATGCCAAAAATATGATACATGAAATCCAATATATGTTGCAGCCCTGGGATTTTCCAACTATTGTAAGTAATTTTATTATTTTGTTCTTGCATTCTTCTCTTTTGGCTCCCTTAAATAAATAATTAGATCAGTGTAATTTAGTAAAAGTAGTTAATTGACAAGTCATTTGGGTTCGATAATCTGGTTCTTTTAAGAGCCACTATATTACTTGCGCGACCACGTACACTTGCGTGTGCAATTGAGAGCAACACCTGCTATAGCAAAATGCACGGACTTCAGAGACTCTAAAAATCCTATTTTTTACAACATACCTCCTTCCCTTGACGTTTGGAACTATCCCTTTTATGCTAAATTTGATTACGGGAGTTATACTCCTCTGAATTCAATTTCTTAAAGCTCCACAGTTTCCTTAGTATCTTGGATACAAAAAAATAACAACCAAGCCTATACATTACATACCACTCATTTCCGGATGATCCTAGATCACACCTAACTCAGATTCTGTCAAAGACTAGCTTAGCCTAAAGTTTTTAAGTCGTTATCTGAAAATTTTTCTGGCCCAAATTCTTTAACCATTAGTCTAGTCATAACGACATGGATGGATCGTTACATGGAATCCATGAGTTTTCACCCTCTTTGCGAATGAATCTTCCCTCTCTATTGTTCCCAAGTTTGGAGCATACCAGGAGGGTGTTTTGAGTAACCTCTATCCCTTTTAAACTGAAGAGGAAGAGTAATATTATAAAATCTATGTTTTCTAGGTTTTGGCCCCATAACCCTACTTTAGAAGCTTGATAGCCGTTATAGTGGTGGCACTAAAGCAGAAAAATTCTCACTATGACAACGTCAGCCCAGATCAAATATAATTTCCAAAATTATTGTTATGTCACTCTAATTTAATTTGGTAATGTATTTCAAAATTATCTGGGATTCCATACGAATTACATTTTGAATAGCGATGGAATATGTCGTTCAATAGATATTAATTTATCCATCGTTAATCCCCGGATGATTTTTAAAATGTAAGGAAAGAGAAGTCGTTCATGGAATTCTATTGCTTATTGATATTAATTCAAACTAGTTTAGAATTGAGAAATTTCTCCTAAACTCTTCTTGTTTCTCTAACCCAAAACTAAGGCATGAAAACTTCATACAATTCCTTTGGAAAACATAACTATACCAACCCAATAGGGTTCATGTGATTCTAAGCATGAACAACACGATAAGATTCACAAAACAAAAGAATCAAAATCCCTATTGTTAAAAAACCAAATTCAAATATCAAGAACTGCGAATGGATCCCTTAGATGTGATGTTTCTTGACTACATTGAGATGTAGGGCGTGACGATGAACAAGTTCAACACTGTGAGAAGCCTTACATACCTGCAAAGAACAAAAATTCTTGGTTAAAATCGTTGGAATCTTGAAGAATGCTTGAAACCTAGTTTTTCTCCTCTTGGAACCTTGTTCTAATTCCCCTAAGTGTTAAAGAACGTGAAAAATTGAACTAATGTTGTTTTAAACCTTAATTGGGTGAAGAAAACGTGGTTAGGCTTATAAGGGATGTGAAAAGACTAAACTACCCCTTCTAAAACGATTGAGCTGCCTTAAAAGATAGACTTTCACTAAAACAGGCATAACTTTGTACTCCAAGCTTGAAACTACGAAAACTTGGCGGCGTTGGAAAGAGGACTCAAAGGCATTTGATTTTATAGGACATGGACCACCTAATTCATTATGTTCTAAGAGATGTGTTCATTTGAGGTTGACCCAAGTGAAATCTTACATCAAAACTTAAACGGTATGAAAGCTTTCAACTCAACTTTGTTCTAGAGAATTCTAGTGACCTTAATTCATTTCCAGAATTATTCTCACACTAAATAATTGACCTTTACACCTAAGAACAATTAAGAATCACTATGTACGATCTTATACTCAAATGGAGAATGATTCAAGTCTTAACTTGAAAGTTTTAGGATTGATACACTAATGATCACATTCCCTACTCTCCTACTTTATTGTGCGCATAACGAGTTTTGTATGCTAGAAATCAGTTGAGTAGAAAAGAGTTTGAGTTGGTTTATTTAAAATTTTGAATATATTGCTTTGATTTTATGAAATTGTTGCAACATGGTTGCGTCCCTTACATTTACAATGCTCTTATAATGCTCTAGGGTGTAAGAATTATGAATTTTATGGTCGGAAATAGGTTTGAAAGAGTGGAGGAAAGTGAAGGGTTGCTCTTGGTTGAAAACATAGATTCAGGCGACATTTGGGAGTTATAATGCCCAATTTTTTGCATAAAGTACTAATAGGGTACTTTGGAAACACTGATATGATGTTATTTTATTAGAAACATGATTTTTGGCTCAAAAGGCACCATTGAAGCACCTCTTGGAATTCTAGGATGAAAAAAGCCGCTATAGCGACCATGCTCCACTATAGTGGGAGCCGATATAGCGGAATAATTTTTGCTATAGTGATCATGCTACAACGGGAGTGTGCCAGTTTGTCACATCCCGAGACTATCCCCTAGACGCGACATGGTGCTTAGATCCACAAGTAATTTTAAGCTAACCTCATGGCATGTCATGACACTAAGATTAATATAAATCAATGATAGAAGATAGTTTGTACATGAAAGCTAACTGAAATAGTCTAACAACTCAATAGACAAAATATTTGAGTACATATAAAAAGAAGTCTAAATTGATTGTCTAAAAGTCTCTACTACTATGAGTTGCTAAGACAAGACCCTAGTTAAATCCAAATATCTGAAACTAAAAGTAATGAGTGAATAAAAACGTAAGTGTTGTCCTCTGAATAATAAGGACTCACCAACGTTGTTACTAGCTTATTAGAGATAGTACTAACCGCAGACTAGATACTGAACGTCAGATACTATGTTATCAAACAATATATGCAGAAAGTATGTGGTTAGTACTTTGAATGTACTGAGTATGAGGATTATGCATAGTAAACATTATATCTAAACATACTGAATCTGTAAAATATGTTGACGTAATGACCAAGTAAAATATCATGAAACTGAATTATACTGAACATAAATACATAAGTACAAGGTCATTCAATAACTGATACTAAATCTGGCATAAATCATATGAGCTACTACATGGTATTCAGTGTACTACCCTCACACCAAAAAGATAGTGACCAATACTTTACATAACATCGTAAGGACATGATAACTGAGCTAATATTTATCTAAGACAAGTACTATAGTGGTATGTAGTTTTGGGACTTAGAGATAGCTACTAAAGATCCACAAATACTGACCAAAAACCTTCATTCCTATGGTTTCTCGATGCTAAGTATACTACCAATAGAAACATGCATAATCTAGAAATAGTAATAATATGATAACATGGAATCATACTGATACATACTAAATAGCTCATAAGTTATGATAGTTGAAATTATATTGAGAGATACTTTATCGGAAAGAATCTAATATCATGATACTGGAAATAATTTAGAAGATACTTTAACCGAAAGCATCTAAATTATGAAAATCTGATAATCTGAGATATGCATCTGAAATAACATAATTTTGAGTCATGAAAATACTTGCCTACTATGGATTTATGGAATTGTCATTAAAAATATGGAATTATAATTGAAATTATAGAATTTATGAGTAAAACATATAACTAGGGATTGATCATGAAGGAAAACTAATTTACAATGAAAACTCATGAAGATCATAGAAAGTTATAACTTGTAGTAATCTTAAACTTGAGAAATTGGGGTTTTCTTTGGACTCAATGGGTGAAGGTATACCAATTAATGAAATCCCACATACCTGGAGTAGAAACCTAGCTTGAATTCCTTCAATGGAGACTTGGAGATTAAACCCTAGTTCTTGCTTCAGAAAAGACTCTCGAGAGAAAAAATTAATTTTGGGGAAGTTATGAGTGTAAGGGAGGGTTTAGCCTAATAAAAGTCTTCTAATACCACTTAAAATAGGTCAAAACAACATAGTATAAGAAGTAAAAAAAGTGGAAAAAAGACAAAAATAACCCTAAATTAAAATTGATGGAGGCCCTTTATGGATGACTTTCACGGACCACATAACACTTCATGGTCTGTAAAGGTACCGGTAAAAGTAGAGCAAATCTTGAGTACTAAAGCTCGATGTCTATGGACCCTGCTACGGCCCGTGGACACTTCTATGGTCCGTCAAACTTCTCGTGAGAAGCTGAGTTTAACTGAATTTCTAAGGGTCGACTCTACGGACCCTTGTACAGTTCATGTATCATTACACGGCCCGTACAAGTTTCCATAAAATTCAGGAAGTTCTGGGTTCTAAAGTGTTGATCTAAAGATGAAGCAATAGAAGCATTTGGGAAATACAAAATTGAAGTTGAAAATTAGTTGGATAAAAATTATTAGAAGTGTAGAGGTGGAGAATATGAATCTCCTTATGCAGAAATATGTGTGGAAAATGGAATCATCCATCAAATTACTGCCCCTTACTCGACTCAATCTAAATAAATTGCGGAAAGGAAAAATCAAACTTTGAAGAAAATGATGAATGTATTACTTATAAGTTCAGGTTTACACAAACTTGTGTGAGGAAAGCTATCCTTACAGCAAATCGAATACTCACTAGAGTTTCCCACAACAAGACACAGTCTATTCCATATGAGAAATGGAAAGGAAGAAAACTCAACTTGAAATATTTCAATGTGTGGGTGTGGCTAGCCAAAGTCCAAATTTTCATACCTAAAATAGTCAAAATATGACCTAAGACTTAAGAGTGTGAACTGTGTTTCCATTGAATATGCCACAAATAATAAAGCATGTCGATTTTTGGTTCATAAGTCCAAACATTCAGATATCATGATAATACGATAATTGAATCATATAATGTTGAGTTCTTTGAACATATTTATCTGTATAAAACTATACTTGAGTTATGTAGTGAAGGGTCTAAACGGCCTCGGGAAGAACCTGTAACGACCCGAGAGCACCCCCTAGTCGTTACCGATGTATTCGACCTCAAAGAGGTCTTATACAAGCCCTTAGCCTTCATCATAGCATGTATCATAGAATAAAATTACGGAAAATTTAAAACTTTTACTTTGGAAGTTCAACTTCACTTCATATATGGAAAATAGAATCTAACTTCGTCACAATGTACCATCTAGACATAGAAGTATCGAAAATGGGACTTAGCCCTTACATCAATTAGAAGCCTAGAATAGGAAAGTACAACAATGTCTTTCAACATAATCAAAGGACTAAACATAGAAGCTAGATCATATGGTCTCGTCCTCGGACTTGAGGACTCACTAACTTGGGGAAGCAACTCCAAGTGCCTTGTAAAGTAAGCTTAAATCTTCAATGGCCCGAACCTAAATGTGTGGGGAAAAGGGAAAAATATGGGTTAGTACAACACACGTACTTAGTATGGCTACTATGCATAAAAACCATTTGAAACATGTATAAAATGACATTTAGCCAAACATGCTTTTTACCAAGTAAATCCAATATGCACACAAAGTAAGCATCATGGTACCACCCAACATGATATCATCTCAACATGTAGACAACCCAAGCAATACTAGTGCAATGCAAAGAATAGAATCCCATAACCCTACTCAAAGCCAAGTATCACATTAAGTAACCTACTTCATGCATACATTCATAAGGTCATATTTCATCATAACTTGCCATATTCATAATGATCATACATAACATAGCTTCAACATACATAAGTCATAATCATCATAATCATAAGAGAACACTACTACAACCATCTCTTAAGATCCCACAAGTGCAATGTGCAAGAGAAGTCACATACCCTCCCTTACACTATGTAGAAACCCTCGAGAAAGTCCTAGTAATAGTTCACACCTTTCATACCTTCATTTACTTTTACATTAGGGAGATATTGCCATAACCGACATAGACCATGAGAGCTACATGGAATCCGGTGTTGTACTCCCACACCGAAAAGAGAGGGTTAACACTTGCCTAAGGTGTAACCATTCGTACATAGCTATCTAGGTGGATCCACTAAGCTAAAGTCCTGTGTGGGCACATAGTTAAGGGTCAAGGAGATTGCTCCTAGAAATCCTAACTTACTAAACGTGGGGATTTCCATCTCATGAGACAACACATATCGTGGGTAATCCGGACTTGCTAAACGTGAGGAAACCCATGTGGGTAGCCGAACTTACTGAACGTGAGACCACCATCTCATTTACATGCCCTTTCGGTGCTAAGCATCTAATTCCCTTTTGTAATCATCTTTAGTCATCACATAAGTTCACATTACCCTTTACTAGACTTTTATGAAAACATCTTACCATAATAGCTCATATGTGTTCATAAGTGAGTAACAATCCTTTCACTTTAGAAACACTTAGTAAGTGGTAACCCTTTCACTTCACATTACACTATAATCATGAGAACTACCTTTCAATCATATAGCAATCATACCATAACATACATACATATTTCGTAGCTAATTCAAGTGTAAAGGGTTAAGGATGAGGAAACTAGGTCATCAACACCACGACAACACATTAGGTATAGCATCATTACAATCTAAGTAATTCACCTTCCATACTTGAGTTCAAAGAAGAACCAACCTTCATACCTTCTTGACCTTCCTAGGACATTCATACTTCAATCACCAATCAGTTCATAACCAATACATAATACAAGGTAATTCATGAAGTAATAACATCATCAACATCAATATAATCAATTGACATATTCCATTCATAGCCTTCAAGGCTTTATTCAAAGACTCAGCCCTAATTCCATAGAAATTATACATAACCTAGGGTAGAATCATCATACAAACATGAATTATATAACATCACCTTCAATTCATAGCCTTCAATCAATATCCAACACAAACTAGGGTTAGAATTAGGAAAGAAGGAGAAACATGGGTCTCATGGGGAATTCTTCAAGAAACCACAAATACAACATAAATTCATTCATAATTGTTCATATAACATCAATCAAATTCAGTTTATAACATCAATTTCACTTTAGAAAGAAGACTCACGTTTTTGGATTGAAAACCTAGAAATTGGAGATTTTGAAATTCATCTTGAAGGGACCTCTTGGGGAAAGGAATCCCAAGAGTGATAAGCAACCATACCTTAGTTTATTCCTTGAGAATTGATGGGGAAAAATTGAAACCTTGCTGCCCTAGATGAACCTTGGTCTTCTTCTTCAATGGGGTTCTTAGTTGAGAGGGTTTTGAGAAAGAATGAGTTTGACTTGTGGGTTTAGTTGTGTGAGTTAAAGTCTTAGGGTTAGGGTCTAATAGTTAGGTTTAGAATGGTAATTAGTTAACTAACCACCCATCTTAACCCTTAATTAAATAACTAACTAAAACTAAGACCCCTAAACTAAAACTAAAAACTTAACAACTGCCAGGACTTACGACCCTCCACCTACAGACCGTAAGTGGAGTTACGGACCGTGATGGTCATCCGTCGTTTGGTACTGAGGCTCCCTTTTGGGGGGTCAAGTCTCCCACGACTAAGTATAGGCTCACGGCCATGACTTACGGTCCGTCGACCAGTCTACGGGCCGTGAGTCTTGGTCTCGTCGTTTGCTGCAGTTTTGCCAGCTTTTGGGTCCATGTTTGGGTCCTCCTCAAGGACCTCTAAGGGGTCCTTGGGGGGTCGTACCCGGACGTTTTTTACCCTATGAACATAACTTACCTAATTTAAACCTTTTTACAAAATTTTACCATCATACAACACTCCCAAACCTACCCAAAACCTAAGGACACACTAGAACACATTCTTCTCTAGTTTCCGGATGTCGTGGTCATTTTCTTGACGTTAAGACTTTTACTCTTCCAAACCAAGTCAATTACATTAGTTTAGGTTTATAAACATCATTTTGACTATATTTTAAGTCATTATTCATAAGGTGAGGCTCTAACTTAAGTCATAGAATTTCCGGGGTGTTACAGAACCAAAGGAGAATGTACCTAATAAATAGATTTCAAGATGCAGTAAACGTCAAAGGACATCAACTTTCTTTGGATCTGATTTTGTAGCATTCCTCTTTGAAAATGAGCCTCAAACAATCAAAGAATTTATGTCCTTTACGGGATCATCCTTTTGGAAAGAGCATGTCAGTAGTGAGATGGATTAAATCTTGAGCAATCATATTTGGGAGTTGGTTAATCTTCCTCCGGGAAACAAACCTTTGGATTCAAAACAGATCTTCAAAAGGAATATGAAAGCCGATGAAATTATTGAAAAATACAAAGCAAGACTTGTCGTCAAAGGCTTTAGACAGAAAGAATGTTTTGATTATTTTGACACATACTCGCCAATAACCAGAATTTCATCTATTTGGATATTAATTGCACTAGCTACAAAATATATGGCCTTGAAATCCATCAAACGGCTGTAAAACAACTTTCTTAAATGGATATTTGAAGGAAGAAATTTACATGGAACTACACGAGGGCTTTATGGTTCATAGTAAAGAAAAGAAAGTGTTTAAGTCACTTTATGGACTAAAACAAAAATTCAAACAATGGCGTGTGAAATTTGATTAAATCATGTTGAAAAATGGATTTAAGATTAATGAATGTGATAAATGTATTTACATTAAAGACACTCCAAATCGAGTAACAACATTGCTAACATAAATGTTACTAATCGTGCTTGCTAGTAAGTTTGATATGAAAGATTTAAGAGTTGCCGATTTGATATTAGGAATTAAGATTCACAAAACTCCTCAAGATCTAGCATTGTCTCAATCTCATTATATCCGAAAGGTACTTGAAATATTCAAGTACTTGAACTTCAAAGTGCAAAAATATCAATTGATATGAACCTTGATCTCGTTAAGAATAGATGTGAAAGTTAATTAGTCTCAATTAAATTATGCTAGAATGTTGGAAAGTTTGATGTACATCATAAATTATACACGACCACACATAAATTGTGTTATATATAAATTAAGTCGATACACAAGTTATCCAACCAAAATCATTGGATAGCAATGAAATGAGTTTTGGAGTACTTAGATCACACTAAAAAAAATTGCATTACAACAAGTATCCAACAGTTGTTGAAGAATACAGTGATGCAAATTTAATTATTGGGTCAACTGATACTAAGTACACAAGTGGATATGTATTCATAATTGGTGGAGGATAAATATCTTGAAAATCATCCAAACAAACATGTATAGCTCGCTCTAAAATGGAGTCTAAGTTCATAGTATTAGAAAAGGCAGATGAAGAAGTCGAATGACTCCGGAATTTCTTAAACGATATTCCATTTTGGCCAAAATCAGTGGCCCCTATATGCATACATTGTGATATCCAAGCTACAATAGGAAGGGCTGGCAATGTTATGTATAGTGGTAAGTCTCGTCACATACGATGAAGATACAATTCTGTTAGACAACTATTCTCTAGTGAAACTATTATAATTGACTATGTAAAATCAAAGAATATTGTGTTGGATCCACTTACAAAAGGCCTAACTAGAGCGGGGGTTGAGAAATCATCAACGGGAATGGAACTATGGCCAAGGACAAGTCATCATGACGGTATCTCTTCCTAGAAGACTGGAGATCCCAAGATCTAGGTTCGAGAAGATCAAACAAATATGAGACAACAGTTCAACATTGTCAAAATAATTTTTATGGTCCATTCTCATATGAGACAATGTACAATAACACGGATAAGGGTATTAAGACTTTTAATGATTTTTAAGTTTGATACAAGGTATATCAAATGGTGTATCTATGAGATAAAACATTTAGAAATCACTTATATAAGAGTCCATTGGGATTGACTTTAAAAAGTAGCTTTTAAGCTAAAAAAAATAAAAAGTCAAGCTGAAATGACTTTTAAGTCAAAAATAAAACGTAGGTAGAGACCTACTTTTGGTTTTTAATTTTTTTTAAGTCATTTTAAACTTATTTTAAGTTATTTTAACTTTGTCAAACACTCCTCAACTTATTTTAAGTCATTTTTTACTTATTTTAAGTTATTTTTATATTTGTCAAACACTTCCAGAAAGTAAAACTGACTTAAAAGTAGGTTTGACCAACTTTTAACTCAATCCAAACACCCTCTAAGCGTGAAGTGTAAGTCACTTCAAGGAAAATCCAATAAGGTGAGTTCTCTACACACTTATGAACTAGGAAGTATTCATGGTAGAAACGAACAAAATAATGAGAACCAAAAGTTGAAGGGTTGATTGTGTGACTTATGTTGTCTAGGTATACATGAAAGCTCGACGGTTAAAATATATCAAATCTACTAATTAATGGCCGAGTATATCCGATATATGTTCACTATGAAAAGTTGAAAGGGAAACCTACTTATCCAGACGCAATTAATCCTTACTTACGAATCACACAATTTTCATGCATATGTTTTAACAATATCTATTTCCCATTCATGCGAGGGATTGTTGGGTTTAAGTAAGGTGTGAATTGGGAAATGTGGGGGAATCAAGTCAAGGAAAATGAAAAGTCAACTCCCACATTGGTAGAAGAAAGGAAAAGTTTTGTCCTTATAATATTAGCAAACACTTTCTAATTTAACTCTCAAAGGGTTTTTTTTTAAAGGGTGTCCTCCACGACATCGTCGTCGCTCGCTTGCTCGGATTGACTTCGACAATGACAAATAATGTTATTGACTAATAATCTATTTAGAAAAATAATATTTATTGATCTCATTAATTTATTTATTTATTCTTAATATTAATTCGGAATTATTAATTAATTAATTTGAATTTTGTGGACTACTTCGGAAAGGGCATGTTCCTTTTGAACAAACATTTCTTTTTTCAAAAGACACCATGACTGTTTTGAACATGTGAATTTGTTTTGAACAAGTTAATTTGTACCTATAGTTGGCTATAAATAGAGAAGTTTTCTCTCATTTTTTTTAATTGAATTTCTTCATTCTTTTGTATACATTTTCTTACAAGCAAAGTAAGGTCTATGTGTGATCTCGTTGCTGCTTTTTGAGTTCGACGAAGTTATTGAAATTTGAGGTACCACTACTTCTTTAATATGTTATCCATTTTATCTCCGAGGAAATAATTCACAACCTCGAATACAACAAGGAGATTAAATTCTTTAAGAACATAATAAATTTTGTGGATTCGAATTTTTATTTCTTTTAAGCTTCATAATTTTCTGGTTTACTATTCTTAGTACAGGGACAGCAATGGTTTAATTGGGCCACAACCCTTGTTTATTTTTACCCCATACTAAAATGGATTTTTTTTTTGGAAAAATCCTTTTGGCCAGAAAATTTGGCCAGAATGATATTTTACCTATGTTATTTAATTTTTTTAAATATTTTTACTTTTTTAACTTTAATACCTTTTAATTAAACAATGGAAAACAGATCAGTTTATTTTAAAATAAAAAAATATTATAGACTTTTTAAATTTCTAGCCAAATTCTAGCTAAATTTTCTGGTCATTTAGCATTGTTCGTTTTTTATTATTTGTGATCATTAAAGATGGATTAATGATCTTCTTTTCTGCCATTTTGCTTCTTTCTACCACTAATTACCTAAATTTGATAAATCAAAAGATAAGTTCATCGTAATCACGATAAACTTGACGTCCCTCTTATTGAACACAATTCTACGAGTTCCGATGTTAATAAATTTCACAATAAGATAATGTTGTGCAAACTCTTTTTACTTCTCTGCCTAATAATTGTGTTGTCCGTCTATTTTACGACATGTTTGCCGAGTTTACATAGGTTGATTTGGTTTAATTTTTCATTAAAAACCTAAATCAATTATGTCGGTTTATTAAATCTAAAAATCAAATCAAACCACATAAAGTCATGTCTTTCGATTTCGGCTTTAGTCGATTTTTTACAATTATACGGTGTTTGAAAAAGAGATCAAATATACTTTCACTTACCTATGTGATAAGCTAAACTTTAAAAATGTTAAATGAATAGTCTTTGAAAAGACGGTAAAATTCACATGAGTACAAAATACTTTTATTGAAATATGAACGTTCATTATGTTAAATTAATAAGATTAAAGGCTACAGTCAAACTGAATACAAAACAAAACATTTACAAAGTAAATTGTTAACTTCGTATTTGAAAAACTATAACAATATAATTTTAACTTTCAATCTTAATACAAAATAAAATATTTACAAAATTTTACAAGCCCAAATTTGAAGGAAAAACTTAAATATACAAATTAATTACCTAAATTACCACTATATAGCAATAGTTTTTTTTTCGCCTACATAACAATAGTTTTTTTTCAAAGTTAGATTTTAATATTAAAAAAAAATGTAATATTAAAAAAAAAAAAACGTTTCCATGATTTTGCTTTTTCCTTTTTTTTCTCAAATCTTTTATCTTCCATGATTTACTCAAATTGGTTATATATATTCTCTCCTATCACTAAAAGGTTTCTTACCAAAAGACGTTCAATCATGGATACCAATAATTATTCAATCCTAATTCAACATAAAAGACGTTGGGACGCATTAGGTATTATTGATAATTCAATTTTTAATTTGTATTATTTTATGTGATTTTTCTAATTGAGAAATCATGATGATTATGTTGTAGTATACCATGTTTGATATGGGTTTTTTGTGTAACAATCGAAAAAACAACTTAAAAATCAATTTTATAAAATTGAATTTTGTCAATAATAAGTCGTTTAATTAATGGTGAAAAATAGGTTGTTGTTATTCACCAATTCCGTGTTTTGATTTTATTTTTTTAATTCTTTGGTTTGTTTTGTATGGTTTTGGGGTTTAGAATAGAAATCATATTTACTGATTATGTGTTTTGGTAAGTGATTTGGTGAAATTGATCGTTTTTAGTACATAATGATGGTGTAAACATCAATTTTTAACCATATTATACACCATTTCGTATATAACTTTTTTTTTGGTGATATAAGAAAATATGATTGTATATTTCAAATTTGATTTTCAAAACTGTTGTTTAGTAGGTTCTTTAATTATTTTTTAAATGTATTGCAGGAATGTATGCGGATTTCAAGATTGAAGGATTGATATGTGACACAAATACCAATTGAAAATAATAATTCAAGAAATCTAAAGTAAATTGTAGAAAATGTGTTATAGCCTATGGAGGATCACAACAAAAAAAACTTGTACCAAATATCCATATGAAGATTAGCATTGTTGAGTTGATTTTTTTTTAACACTTTTTTCATAATCTAATTGAATGATATTTGTGGATTTGAATATTATTTGTTGTTTATTAAATATATATTTTTTCAGAATCATATTTAATTGTATGATGTAATTAGTTCTATTATTTATATATGTTGGTTTTCCTTGTGGTGTAAAATGTCATTTGAAAAAATAAAATGACACGATATATAAACTAAAATTGGTATATTACATGGGGTAGAATTCAATAATTGTTGGTATATTATATTGTACAATGTTAGTATTATTATATGGTACAATTTTGATATTATAAATTTTCAATGTTATTCGCAAATAGTGTCATATAGTTCTAGTGTAATTTTAAGTTCCCAAGTTTGTACTAGTGTTAATTGTAAAAGATAATATTATCAAAATAATAATTTTCATTATGTTATAAACTGACAATTTGAGAAAAAAAATAATGACAAAAAATATCAATAAGTTCAATTTATTAAATGGTGCAGATGTTGCTATAATATTTGTATTTCACATAATACAATACTGATATAATTTTGGTATTTTAGATGATACAATGATGATATAATTTTGATATTTTAGATGATTAAATATTGGTATACTTTGGTGGTTTAGATGATGCAATATTGATATATTATATGGTACATATATTTTGTTTACACAAATTTGATATATTATATGGTATATATTGGGGTGTAATATAATATTAACATATTATATAAGACTTAACACCAAAGTTGTATGGAAATCTAAATAATATTCAAGTTTTTAATTATTTTATTAAACTTTCTAGATTTAAATGGTTATTTAAGTCATGCCATAAAAAAATAAAATATTTTTTCAAAAGAATAACGTAGATAAATTTTAGAAATTTCAGGAAAAAAAATTGTCATAATAAAAGAAAAAAAATATTAGTATGAAAACAGTTTTAAAGAGGTGAGAGAATACTACAATTAATAAATGATATAATTATGGTTGGAAAGTCAAAATAAACAATAATTATCAATTCCATAAATTTAGCACATAACCCCCAAAAATAGAAAATCAATCGAATACTAAAATATATTTAAAAAAATAATCGAAAATTCAATATATGAAAAAAAAAAACAGCATAATTATGATTAAAAAGCCAAAAAGTAAATAATAATTATCACTACCATAAATTTAGCACATAATCCCCAAAAATAGGAAATAAATCGTATAATAATTATTATTTAAAAAAAAGGGAAATTCAAGATATGAGTAAAAAAAAATACAATATAAGAGTAAAATTATGGTTGGAAACTCAAAAGGTAAACAATAATTATCAATCCCATAATTTTAGCACATAACCCCCCAAAAAAGGAAATAAATCAAATATTAAAGTAATTTTAAAAAAAAAATCGAAAATTAAATATTATGTCATGTTTTTAATTAAAAACTTAGTTTTGTAAATAAAAAAGAGTATATTTATATATTGTTAATTAAAATCTTAAATAGTATATTCTTGTAATTTTTCCATAATATATCTAAACATTGAAAACTATAAACTAACTAAAAATATATTAACAAAGTAGATTATAAATAACATTTTTTATCTATAAATAAAATAAAATAAATATAAATAAAATAAAATAAAATAAAATAAAATAAAATAAATATATATATATATATATATATATATATATATATTTATTTATTTATTTATTTATTTTAATACCAAACCATGAGTGATCGATTTTTTTTCAACTCCAAAGCAATAAAACCAAACGACAAATCATTTTTTTCAATTTAATTTGATTCCTCAATTCGATTTGATTTTACAATTTGACTTGTACACCCTTACATTGCCCCCTCTTACAATGCCCCCTCTTACAATTTGTCTTGCAAGTTGCAATGATTAGTAAGACTGTCTTATATTTGCAGCAGATGTTATTGATTATTTTTCCCCTCTTCTTAGAGGGAGAATAGATTTTGCCGAGAATTAGAAGTCTAATCGAGGATCATTTGGTAGAGTATATAAGAATAATGTTGAATAGGGTGTATTAGTAATGTTGACATTATATATATATATATATATTATTTCTTATGTATTATTTAATTTGGTGTATTAGAAATAACATGTACTACATAATTTCTAAAAAAAAATATATTTTATTATAAAAATATCCTACACAAATAGTGGAAAAGATGTAGAGAGGTCATTTTTGAGAGGCAATTATGTTTTTAATTATGCTAATGCATACATTAAAACCCCTTGCATTACTAGTACCATAGATTTTTATGTATTCGTTATACATACTTTAATATCAAATAAAGTGTGCATTAATTATATATAGATTGAAAAAATATACCAAAAAAGATACTATATATCAAATAAACTAATATATGCATTATTTTTTTCTAATGTACTCTATCAGACAACCTATTGGTATTCAATATTTACGAAAGGTAGGGGACAATAAATGATCATAAAGTTCTTTAAATATATGCGGTAACATGTGCTACATGATTCAACATTCATGTGTGTGTGGAGAAATTTAGTTGATGTACTCTTCGATTTAAATTTATTTGTTTTACTCTTTTTTTTTAATGTTTATTTCTTTAAAAAGAATGTTTCTTTTTTTTATAATTTTTTTATTCTAACTTTTCCCCTACCGGAAGATTATAAAAATCTACATATTTTAAATTTAAGACCATGAGAATCAGATCATCTTCAATCCACTTCTATTTTACTCTTCATTCTCTATATTTGGAGAGTAAAATAGAGAATGGGCTCTCCAACCATTTTCTAAATGACTCTCTATCCTCCATTTATAGAGAGGTGAATAGTAGTTCTCCAAATTTGGAGAACTACTATTCACCTCTCTATTTCACTTTTTTATTATTTTATTATTATTTTTATTATTTTGTAATTAACATATTATTTTTCATATAAGACCATTAGTTATATCTTTATTATTAGTAATTCATTTTAAATGTAATATAACATTTTAAAAAATATATTATTTAAAATATACTACTTTCATCCCGAATTAATAATGTTTCAATTTTTTTAAAATTTCGTCACTTTAATATAGTTTGATATCATTATTAATTTTCACTATGAAGAATGCACAAAATTAAAATGCAAAGATGAAAATTTTAATTTAAAAATACAATACATAACATAATAATTTAAATACAAGATAACAATACATAACATAATAATTTTATCACAACAATAATTTAGTAATCCGGTTGGTCGGTTTTAGATTTAACAATATTCGGAAAAAATTAGTGTATGATCCACATAATTAGTGTTGTTGTGATTGCGGTTGTGCTTGTTGATTTCTTTTTTCAATTATTCGTAATTGTTCTTGTTGCATGAAAATCTCCGTTATGAACAATCTTTAGCTAGACATAAATAATTAAGGATAAATATGCTTATTTTAAACTCCGTAATGTATTAATAGAGTATTTATGGGAGCAATATAATAATCTTGAAAGTAGAGTATTTATGTAATTATATTTCATTATTAATTTCACTTTTATTTGAATTATCCATTAATTTGTATATTATATAATATTAACTTGCAATTTATGTTATTTAGAAATTTAAGGGGAAAATATAATTTTATAATAAGTAAAGAATTTGAAAAACTAAATTTTTTATATTAGATGAAAATTATATAAAGTTATTATTTGGAAAAAAAGAAATAAAGGATGCATATTATGAAATAAGAATGAAATAGAAATAATAATATAATGTTGAGGAGAGAGAATTTATTTTTTTAGAGAGTAAAATAGAGAATTGGGTTGGAGTTGGTTGTCTGAAAAAAAAAACTTTATATTTGGAGAGTAAAATAGAGATTAGTGTTGGAGATGCCTCATAACTCTTCTTTATTTTTTAAAATTTCGTGTCAAATTAAAATTGGAAGGAAACGATAAATGAGTAAAACACACAATTTCTCTTTTGAATATTTGTGTATTTATCGAATGACTTCTTGTCATATTACTTTTCTTTGTGCCATCAAATGACTTGACAAAAGAAAAGAAAAAAAGATCAAAATGCTGACATGGAATCCACGTAGGACCCACTCAAAAACAACCCCAATCACCTAGAACCTGACAGCGTAAAACCGTCACAACTGAAGTTCGTTACTGACAATCTAAAAAACCGATCAGATCAAATATAATTAGGCAATTTTTTCAAATATAATTATTACCCACTTCATAATTATCAACAATTTTCTTTCTAATTCTAGAATAATCCAAAAATAGAAAAGACAAAATTAAATTGTCAAACAAAAAGATTGTTTCTTGTTTCAAATTTTTAGGACACTTTACATTTTCCTGTGGTTGAATATTTTTTTTTCATTTTGAGGAGATATGTCAGATCCAAACAATTACAAGGCAACAGCTGTACAAACACCAACGGCACCTCCATGCTCTGTAGACACGGAGAGCCAGACTCCAGCCACCGGAGGTACACAGACACAGAATCCTCCGGTGGCTGGCACTGGGGTGGGACGATTCATCGAGAGATGGAAGAGAGAAGATATGCTGAAGAAGGGTTGTTTCGGCTTACGTTGTATTGCTTTGCTTTTCTCATTGTTTGCTTTCATAATCATGGCTAGTAATAAGCATGGTGATTGGAGAGATTTTGATAAATATGATGAATATAGGTACATATTTATGATTTCACATGATATGAAGCTAGTGTTTGACCATAGATTTGAATTTTGAAAATTTATCTTCAGATATCTGTTTGGACATGAAAATCTTCAAATATCCTCAAGTTTCAAAAAACTGTGTTTTTGGAACTTCCACTCACCAAACTTGGATCTTTTTTTTCAAAGTAAAATGCATATCCAAACACAAATGATCAAAAACTCAAATATTCAAGTTTTCAACTTTAAGATCTATGGCCAAACAGGAGCTATACTAACATGCTAAATTCGCCTTGTTTTATTTGTTTTATGATCTTTGTAATTGAATTGTATTTTGGGATGCTGGCAAATGCAGGTATTTGCTAGCTATAGCAATTCTATCTACATTGTATACAATATTGCTAGTGCTGATTCAAGTTTACCAACTTTCAACTAACAAGGAAATATTTTCGCGGAAGAATTCAGCTTTTCTCGATTTTTTTGGTGATCAGGTTTGTGATTTCTTTTTTTTACATAATAGAACTGTTAACTCTGTGAATTATCCATTGATTTGGAATCGCGATTGAATTGCAGTTGATGGCATACTTGTTACTATCAGCTGCTTCATCTGCTGTACCGCTGACAAACAGAATGAGAGAAAATAATGACAACATATTCACAGATTCTTCAGCATCAGCAATCGGCATGGAGTTTGTGGCATTTCTAGCTATGGCAGTGTCAGCTATCGTTTCTGGATATAAACTTTCGAAACAAACCTACATTTGATAAGATAGATAGCACTCAAAACATACTGTTTCATTGATAATTCTTTTGATTCTCTACATTTCCTTCATTTGTTACAAATGTATCCACCTTTTGCTCATTGAAGAAGTCCTCTTTCTGTATCTTTCTCTGTGTTGTTCGTTTGGTAAATCAATTAGTTGAGGTGTAGAAATTTCCACAAACTTCTAGAAACATCATATGCAGACGTAGTCAAATCTGATTTTTGCATCAAGAAAAGATGGTAACCAAATGTTGATACCAACTGAAGGACAATGCTTACTGATAGATGTAACTACTCGCGTAGAAAGTGATCATTTTAATAATGCAGTTTATCGTCAAAGTCTAGAAATGAACTCTGGTATGGTTGGTGGAAGTTTCTTCTTGATTTATTGTTAAGCAAAAATGAGAAACTCAGAGGGATACAACTGAACGGTAACTTCTAAAGAATGAATATTCAACTTCACACACGAAAAAAAAAATATCAACTTTCAACCATGAAACCTCAGTCCCACCTTACACTGATAAATTTGTGTATACAAAAAAGAAAAATCTTAATAAGAAGTTACAGATGCTAAGAAATCCAGAGCTAGGCTCGAAACAAATAAAATAATGGACTAACTCTTATTGTGGAATCGTAAAACCTAACTACGTATTCTAGAAGGAAAAAAAAACTATCATAAGTTACAACGAATACAGTGACTTGAGAAAGAAATCTCTATCTTTTGTATTTTGGTATGGAGGAATTTCAGTTAAGGAAAGAGCTGAAGAATAAATCATCTTTAGGTTCTTCTTTGCTTATCGGCTTGGAATTGTTCGTGTGCTGCATTTGATTCATGTAAGATCCCGATGAGTTACCAAATCCTGAATAACTTGAACTTCCAGAGCTCTGTAGCATCTGCAGGGTGATTGGTGGTTGGATCTGCGTTGTGTTAAAAAATGTGTCATTAAAATTCATTCCCTGATTAGAATGATTAGCCAACACTGTAGGCCTAGGAACTACTGGCATGTTGTTGTTGCTTCCAGTTGGAGGTCTATTCATTGCATAGCTACCACTACCACGTGCTGCAGGAACATCATGGTTGTGTTTTCCTTCATAAGTTGTGATAACTGCTCTTAGATCATGAGATGCTCGTTCCACATGCTTCCTAACCGGACATCCAGTAAATGTGCACTTGTAGTAACTCCTATAAAGACATAGCAAAGACACACATTTAGACTTACTTTTCATTCAAAATTTCAAGGACATGACCTAAGAACGGGGAACGTGTGTCATAAGAGATTTATGCTAACTGATCATTCAATTCTTTGCATAGTAAGATGTATTAATGAGAAAAACAACTAATGTTATATGGTGTAGGGATTGCTAACCTTGGGTTTGGATTTCCTTTGACAACTTTTTGTCCATATTTTCTCCATCTATAACCATCATCAAGAATATCAATGTCGCTTGTGGTTTGAACTACGATTCTAGGTTCACGTACTGTTCTACTTGCAGATGATATAACCTCATTTTCATTGTCACCCTTCCTGAAAGGACAATTAACACGACAGAACATTTAGGTTTCATATCAATTAGTATCAACAAAAGGAAAACATTTGAAAGATTTCGTGTTAAAAGCTTACCATCTCTTTGCCTCGGGTTCATTTTCATCATTTTCTCCTGACTTACTGATAGGAGAGCCTTGATCAACATCCTCATCTCCAAAAGAAGCTGAAGAATTGTCTGTGACAGCAAAGGAGTCTCTTTGACCATTTTCATGAAACGCGTTTGGCTGATTTGTTACATCCAAGTTGGAGTAAGCAAGGGTTTGAATCGATTGTGAAGATGATCTTCTAGTGGATTGAGGTTTTGGATGATTATGGCTCCCCTTATAAACTATCTCAGTAATGTGTCCATCCAAGTTCCTTTCAACCTTCTTCTTTGTAGGACAATTGGGAAATGTACACTTGTAATAACTTCGCGGATTCTCACTTCCTTTCACTTGCTTTTGTCCATATTTCCTCCAATTATATCCATCTTCCGCCTTCTGTTCTCTAACATATTGCGATGGTTGACAGTAATGCACCGGAGCAGGATTATTCGGCATGTTCTCTTGAGAAAAGCTTTGAATTGGAGCCACTTCTGATTTCACTCCAGTTTTTGCTGTGGAGAATTCAGTTGTCTGTTGTTGCCTTGTCATTAAGTCTTCCTGTTTAAGTCAATTAATTAAGATTAGAGAAAGAAAAGAAAAGGCAATTTGTGGTTGTTGGTCTAAGAAGACTTTTATTAGTATCTATATTTTATTGCAAATTGCAATCTTGCTTCCATGTTATTACCAGGAAATGCACAACATAACTTCAAACCAAATATTATTTGCAAATTAATGTTTATTATACTGTTCTGTTCATTATTTCAACTTCAAACTTAGAATTTCGGAAATTGAAGTTTGATTACATAACCCTTGGAGAAAAAAGTTCAAAACTTATTAGGTGAGTATTTGGCGTGAAATAATGATTCTCACTCACAACACATCATTCATGTGTAAACACAACTTCAAACTTCCAACAAAATATTTCTTTTCAACTTCAAAATACTCTTGTTTTTTCAACTTCCAAATTGTTTCATTTTTATAAACTAAACTTTTCAGCAAATTAAAGAGATAGACATGTTATGGAATTGGAATATTTGAGGGGAATATTCTTGGACAGTTCACACTATATATTATTAACTGTCAATAAACTTGAAAAGTTTGACATTTCTTTAAAGGTTGATAAAAGAAATGGGGGTAAATACTAGTCAATGCATTACATATTTTACACAAAACCCACCTTTTTAGTTGTCACAATTCTTCAATTAACGAAAATCAATTTGAATAATTTTCGAATCGGAATAGTTCAATACTTTAAATTCCAAATACAAATATTTAAAAATTATATGAAAAATACCATAAAAGTCACAATATTTTTCATATTACATGGTCAAAACTCAACATTCACCCGGTTTGACTGAAATGTAAAAAGAAACGGAGGAAAATAACTTGAAATTTTCAAACAAGTTCTTACCAATGAGTTTCTTGGAGCAGAAGATTGAAAGATTGAGGATGAAGTAGCAGGCCTACTTTGGAAAGAAAATTCAGAACTCCTTGAATTCCCCTCTTTAGAATTCAAATTACCAAAACTCCCTGTAGTTGGTGATGAAAGAGTCTGTTCAAAAGTAAAAACAAAATCCCGATCAGACAAGTTAACAAAAACGTAATATTTTGAATAATTTTCTCGTAAAGAACAACTTACATTTGAATTGTTGAACAAAACAGGGGAGTCCAAAAGCATTGATGGACTTAAAGAATGCGGAAAAGCAAGATAAGAAGAAGGCGAAGCCGGTGATGAAGATGAGTTAATCATTGGAAATGACTTAATTCTGTCATCGCTAAATCCCCAATTCTTATTGTTGTTATCATTATTATCAGAAAGAAGATCGCTAAACGAAGAAGTCATGAATTGAGAAGAAGAAAATGAGTTAAATGAATTCATGATACTGTTCATATTTCCACCTGAAGAAGCCATTTAAAAAACAAGACAAGAAAATTCAAACTTATTGAAATGTAATTTGAACAAAAAATATTAAGAGGAAAAAAGATGACTACTTAGATTTTATAAAAGAAAAAGGAGGGGTGTGGTATTTGTAGTTATAAATTTTTTGGTGTTTTAGGCTTTTTCTAGGAAGCTAAAAGGTACTTTTGACCGTGGAATTTTTAGAAATCTTTTTTTCTAGTTTTTGTGATAGTCAAAGCTTGTGGATTTGACCAATTCTCGGCGGCTCATTCAGAAGGGAGCTGAGGATTTATCCTCTATGGTTAATAACATCGTACACCCACATGACACACACGTCAAAACATCTCCAACCCACCTCTATTTTACTCTCCATTCTCTATATTTGGAGAGTAAAATAGAGAATAGGCACTCCAACCCAACTCTATATCACCCTCTATTCTTCGTATTTAGAGAGGTGAATAGTAGTTCTTCAAATTTGGAAAACTACTATTCACGCTCTCTATTTCACTTTTTGAATATTTTATTATTATTTCTATTACTTTCTAATTAACATATTATTTTACGTATAATGTCATTAATTAAATATTTACTATTCATACTTCTTTTAAAATATAATATAATATTTTAAAAAATATATTATTTAATATATACTACTTTCATCCCAAATTAATAGTATTTTGTTTTTTTTTTTAATTTTCGTCGATAATATAATTTGATTTTATTATTAATTTTCACTATAAAAAATACACAAAATTAAAATAATAAGATGAAAAATTTAATTTAAAAATATAACACATAATATGATAATTAAAATACAAGATAGCAATACAATACATAACATAATAATTTAAATGCAAGATAAAATACAATACATAACATAATAATTAATTCGCGATGAAACAAGAATCATGCTGAAAAGATGTTGAACGTGCATTCGGAGTTTTACAATCACGTTTTGCAATTTTTGCAACACCGTCACGTTTTTTGAGAAAAAAAGTGCTACATGATATAATGACTACATGCATTATACTGCACAACATGATAATTGAGGATCAACGTGATCTTAATGCACCAATTTAAGATGTCGTAGAGGCTCCAACTCCAACGACACAAATGGTGGTAGATGAAAATCTCCGATTTAAACAACTTCTAGCTAGACATAAAAAAATTAAGGACAAAAATGCTCATTTTGAACTCCGTAATGCATCAATAGGGAATTTATGGGAGCAACATAATAATTTTGAAAATTGAGTGTTTATGTAATTGTATTTCACTTTTATTTGAATTTGTCCATTAATTTGTATATTATATAATATTTTCTTGCAATTTATGTTATTTAAAATTTAGAATAAAATATAATTTTATATTAAATAAAAAAATAAATTTTCATATCACATGAAAATTATATAAATTAATTATTGGGAAAAAGAAATAAAGGATTTATACTATGAAATAAGAAAATAAGAATGAAATAGAAATAATAATATATTATTGAGGAGAGAGAAAAAGATTCATTTTAGAGAGTAAAATAGAAATTTGGGTTGGAGTTGGTTGTCTGAAAAAATAAAGAACTTATATTTTGAGAGTAAAATAGAGTGTAGGGTTGGAGATGCCCCAAGGCAAAATGCAAATACATACTACCACGTCGCGTTTACACCAGATCGGATAATTTAATTTTGATAGATTTAAAAATAAAGAGGGAAATGCATATTGTTTAGTTATAATTTAAAAAAATGTCATCTGTTTATTTTTACTTGTCGTATTTGATTCTCGAGAGTCAAACTGGATGAACTTTGATTAATATTTTTAAGATATGTTTTTTTATTACATTAATACGAAAATGATTGTAATTTATAATATTTTCCGTGTACTTTTTAAATATTTAATAAATTCAAAATTTAAAATATTAAATTAGTCTAATTTGATTTAGCTCCAAAAATTAGTCGAACTGGCTCTCATGAAGCGAAACGTGACAAATAAAATTGAACGTATGGGATATTAATGTATAAAAAAACATATCTATTATATAGCAGGTGATCCTATGTGTAAAACCTTATCGCGGGAGAGTTTTTCTCCAATGAGTAATTTGATGTGAACGTATATATTTATTTGTTATGTTGAAATTTATGTTACATTATTTAAGTTATCACAAAAATTAAGAAAGAAATGAAAAAATATGAAATTTATGGTATATAACAAAATTTAAAAGGAAAGCATCGCATAAATTAGAACCAAAGGGACAAATTTTTTAGCCACGGATTATGCATACTTAAAATAGTAATACCTCTATCCTTTAGTTAGTTGACATTTTTCATAATTAGTAATAATATTAATTCAAATCTTGTTGTTGGTATTATTCTAACATTAGTGGAACTCTAGTCCATGGGATACCTTTCCTCTCTCTCTTTTTTTAGCATCTTGGATCCATTATCTTTGTAGATTAGCTTGGAAAAGTCCATATAAGACATGTGAATTATGGTTAAATATCAAATAGTTTCTTTTGTTACTTTTGTTGGGAACAACTCGATCGGCCACATAAAAGTCATTCTTGGTCTTAAAAAGTAGTATCATGTTTTAATTTACTTTTTAAGAAAAACTGATTTGATATAAACTTTAAGAAAACAAATAAATAAATTTAATATTCTGATCATAATCAAAATTTAAGAAAGTACTCCGCATCTGCCTCACACTCGCATATAATTGATTTTCATTTCAACTCATTGCACTCCCACACACCCCCCCCCCCACCACCCGCACCTTCATTTAAACTCGCCTCGCCTCACTCCGCCCTTGCTAAAAATATGCCAAGTTTGGAATGCATTTATTTTTAAAATATAATAAAAATAAGACAAACAAATTACAATAAAAGAGTATAAAAGATTAATAGTATATTAATATTAACGTAAAAATAAACAAATTATTATATGGGCATTCTCTAAATATAGAAAGTTCAACCTCAACTAGTTTGGAATAAACTCGTTATGCTTATGCTGTAATGCTTTTGTGAGCTAATACTTCAAATTAGAAGAGAAATTAGTTTTTGTCCAATTACTCATCTTAGTGAAAAGTAAGAAAATAAAATGTTAATCTTTTGGTTACTTCAGAGTCGCTACTCAAGTGTTCTTCAATATTAATGACCAAATAGCTAGTATAAATTATAATATAACTTTGAGCTAATTTCTGAAATTTATTTTTGCTATTTTATAAAAGATGGAACTGGAGTAAGTTTGTGCTTGTGGATAAATAAATACAACAAGCTCATTTTATATTGCAATATCCTCTTTGCCCCTTTTTTTTTTGGCTTGACTATATAGATGAACAAGTTGATATATATGTTGGTTAATTATATAATGAGTCGTGAGCATGTGTGGTCTTATAAATTAAGGGTAACGTGCATACTCGTTACAGATATTAATTAAAACTATTATTTTAGAGTTTTGTTTGGAATTCCAAAATCTTAGTGAAGGATTGATTCAACGGCGAAATTAGAAATTTCATTAACGGCATTTTTAAAATTTAATATATACGCATGAAAAAATAATTTTTGACCTATATATTTTGTATAATTTTCTCTATATATAGCATAGTTTTTTTGACGAATAAGATTCGATTTATAACCCGTGTGGCTACGCCAGTGGATCGATTTTTATAAAAAAGCAAACAAGGTAATAGTATATAGTAGGTGGACCAAACAAGCCTTATAGTGTGTACGGGACTGCTTGGTCAAAGTCATTTCTTAGAGTTTCAGTCCAAAGGGTACGATAAATATTTAAGTTTAAATAAATGAAGAACCTATAATAAAGGAGAAGGTATCTTAAAATATTAAAATGACAAGTGAGCAACAATAATACAATGTTTTGATAAGAATGTGTTGCTATCATCCCCTCTAAGGTCCAACTGTTCAATTTATTTATTTATTTTTTTCATTTGCAGTTCTAGTTTTGGCTGTTGGGTGTTCTTTATCTAAATTTTATTTATGGTTATTGTGTCCTTTCATTTTGCCAAATATAAGATTTACCATTGTACTTGGACCCTTTTTTGTACACCTCCTCGAGGAGGTTCCCACTCTTTTGATCTCTTGGTGATTCAAAATTACAATTTTAAAATTGAAAGTGACTATGAGGGTGTTACCATCTGAGCAACTCCATCTTCTCCATTGTATTTGAACCTTTAATTTCTTGATTGTTGATAAAAATCTCTGTTTTTATCTTGTGGGACAATAATTTTGTAGTATGACGAGTTCAAATATTACATGACTTAGTAATTACTAGCATTTTTCTCTTTTTGGTTTCTCTTTATCTTACTACAATTTAGCAAAACAATAAAATAAAATAGAATATTCTTCTTGTTGTCTAACATGTGATTAGAAATAAGATTGCAGTACATCTTTTACAACTTCACTTTGCACAAACTTGCGTGTACAGTTTTTTTTTATACCACTAGATAGAGCATCTAGCGGTCTTTTATTAATAATAAATAAAATCCTCAACGTGAATAAGTACAAGCAAGGGGGCTAGGCCTTACCTTATCAATCCTAATGAGGTAACAAACCTCTACTAATTAACAAGCATGGAGAAAATAAGATCTAGAGAAAACTAAGCATTCTATGATCATCAAAGAGTTTATATACACTCTATGATGATATGATAAATGAAGATACTTAAATAATGCAAAAATATATACGTCAAGAAGAAGGTTGAGTTATCAACCTCAAACTTCTTTTTATATATGTATGAACTAAAAAAGATAGTTTGCCCATCTAGAGTAACCTGAAGTATTTTCCTCTTGTCTTCTTCTTCATATTCATCCAATAACACTTGATAGTTCAATTTCAATTGGAATTGAACTATTGGAATTTTCAGCTTGCAAGTCAATAGGTTTTGAAGCTGCGGTAATTTCAATATCAAGCCTCGAACCATTAACGTTTTTATTTCCAACACCATTGTCATTTGGTTGCTGCCCAAAATTGACATACGACGCTATGACCAATGCTTTTGTAATTGTTTCACTATTGTGCTCCTTAACTGTAACGACCTGATTCCGTTGTTAGGGAAAAACCAATGGGAAAAGAAATTGGGTCAAAAAACTTTTTGGTAGTAACTTGAAAATCCCTAGCCTAGTCCAGATTTAGACGAAATCGGAGTCATAAGAGGTCTAGGAAATCTGATAATGAAAGAGAGATCTAATTATGATTTTGATCACATGAGTAGATAGCTAAGACGTTAAGGAACTCGTACGACTTTACGAAATCAAATTCGAGCGAGCAGAACTCCCGAAATTGATCTTAGCGTGAACGGGTAGTTTTTAAATGTCCTGGGTTGAAGGTGTGTTGTAAAATATGGGGTTTGAGACTCTAAATTCGACTCTTTGTTTTCGTGCAAGCCGCCAGGGCGGGGCCGTTGTAGCGGGTTAGGGTCCGCCACAGCGGAATAGACTTAAGTCGAAAATAAACCCCAAAAATGTCATTATTCTGCAAACTTCGTTCTTAAGTGTTAGGAGACGACCCCAGGTGATTTCTTGAAGGTTTCTCACAACTTTTGGTGCTAAAGGTAAGGATTTCTCCCCTCGAATGTGTTTTTCGATTCGTAGAACATAAATTGTGGGTAATTATCATTAGGGGAGAATTTTGATCTGAAATTGATGGTGGAAAAAAGCCCTAGCTGCACCTTAGGATCATGGGTTTGGTCTTGGGTTATTGGGTTGCTGTAATCTGGGTAAATTAGACCTTAATTATTGATCTTTATGTTATATTAATTATTTGTAGACCAAGAACAAGCGGAACGAATCCAGAAAGGGAAAAATTGAGTATCCTATGAGGATTCAAGATTGGTTTCGAGGTAGGTGATGGTTTGGTTTCATGTTTGTGTGATGTATGTTAGTATTTGGTTCATTGTAATGCATGTAGTATACAAATGTTGCACTATTGATCACAACCAATGTAAATGAGTATGAATGAATAATTGTAAGTGTTGAATCAACACTTGATTGTATGATTATGAGAATGGTGGTTGGTTAGTAGTAATGGATCTCCCACCGGAGGGTTAGTGTGGGTGTCAATCACGACAGTCTGGGTCATGACATTAACTCCAACACGATCAACTATATCAGCAATAACCACACCTTGTTGATTATTGCAGCCACTTGAAACATCCATTTGGTGATGCAGTATCTCTGGGAACAAGAATTTGATTCTCTGTTATCGCTACGACAGAGGCATTTAGTTCTGAAGTTTTAATTTCAGTAGGTTTGGTGATTTGATTTACACCAGTTACCCCCGCAACCATAACCAAAGAATCATCCTTGTTCGAATTAATATTCTCAGTCAATTATTGCGCAATATTTTGATCACCTACAACTTTTTCAATATATTTTTACCCAGTTCTCTTATCATTCAAAAAATCATGTGCATCTCCCTTTAATTGTTTCGTATTGTTAGCCTCAAAATCAGGGTGCATAAGTGCAACATCTCTCCCAACTTCATCACATTGAGACACTGTTTTCCCCATCAACAAGCGACATTTATTTTCTTTATGACCTTGATGTTTACAATGAGTGCAATACATGAAAGATTATCATAGACAATTTTCTGATAATGTTCAATAATTTTACATGATTCTTTCTTCAAAAAATGTAGTCTTACACGATTTGGATGCTTATCTAATAAGTCTAGAATTATCTTAACCCTAGCAGTACTTGGTCTGTTGGATCTTGTGTTGCTTTATCCACCATAATAGGATTTTCTGCAGCAGTCACAATCGATAATAAGGACCTCCTCGCAAAGAGATCTGTAGGTGATTGTGGCAATGAAATCCATACCCAGACTTTAGGTGTTTCTTCTTTAGGGTTGAATGATGGCATCCATAGAAAAATTCTGAACAAATACTCTTCACCATCAAACTTAAAATATCCATAAAAGCTTGATAGAACCTTTACAAAGTCCTCATATAAATCAAACCTAATCAAAAGGTGACAAAAATCAAGCTGTCCAATATTACAATTTCCTTTAACATCAAATTGCTTTTGTAAAAGCTTTCGCAAAAAGCTTTCGCAACTCGGAACCGATTTTCCATAAGAAAATTTGGTAATCACGGCTTGATGTAAACCTTCTTCCCTAGCAAACTGCTCTCTTTCTTCCATCGTTAATCTCACAGTGGGTTCTCCATGAATAAACTCAATGAGCTTTAGTACGTTTTTAAACATATTTTGGGTCGTTTGTTGTGGTTTAAGGATTGCTGCATAAGGTGTTTTTGTATTAAGGTTGATGTTTGTCTCTCCCATAGCCAAAGGCTGGAGAGAGGGTGAAGCAGCCATGGATGCTATTCAAGTCACCATAGAGAGAGGAAAAGGAAGGAGCGGGGGCTAGGGTATTTTTAACCCTTTTCTAATTAAGAAAATCTATTGGTTAAAAGTAGAGTTCGTTTTGGTTTGTATTTTTAGGGAGGGTTCCTTTTGGTCTGTGACTAGGGGTGTATAAAATCGAATTGAATATCGAATCAAATCGAGTCACATCGGGAAAAAAACTCAACTAATGATTTGGTTTGACTTGGTTTGGTATTGGAAAAGAAAACTCGACTATACTTGGGTTGGTTTGGTTTAAACTAAAAAAAAGTCAACCCGAAACCAAACCAACCCGACATTATAAATATAATTTTAAAAAATTATTTTATACATAAAAGTATTTACTTTGATGTAATTTCTAAATATTACTTATACATTTTCATAATTTTTATCTTAAATATATTTTTTCAAGTTTTTTTGAGACTTAGAATTTTGAATGGTCCAATAAAGGTTATAGTCCATAGATATTAGTAACTCTAGTAAAGCTCGATTCAAAATCAAATCAATACTAATGCTAACAAAAACAAGGATTAATTCAACACTAAGAATGACAATAATGTTGAATATTTGTTCTTTAGTTTTACATTGATTTAGACATTTAAAATATATAACCTAATTTTAATTTTTCTTTAATGTTTAATCATGCAATTAATACTTATTAGACTTATTTTAGCATGATTTAGTACTTTTAAATTATGATCATTTTCATTATGACTTATCAATTTACAAAATTTATTTTATAACGATTTCATTATTACTATTACACACCGGTGGAATTGCGTAATAAGGCTTTTAACTAGCTTAGTGAATCGATTATTGAATATTTTAGTGCCATCACTTATCTCATATTTTGTGATATTTTCTTAAGAAATACCTTAGATAGTTGTATTTTTGTTGGGCTAAAGAAATATTTGGAGCACAATTTATTTATATGTTTGTAAGAATACTTTACTGGAAAAAAAATCGAGGTTTATTACTTTGATTTGATTTTAAATTTAAAAATTCAACACACATGGTTAGTTTGATATTTAAAAAATTCGAACCAACCCGAAAAAAATCGAGGTTGTAAAACCTGAAAAAACCCGAGTTTTCTTAGTTTGGTTTGGTTTATAAATTTAAAAATTTGACACAAATGGTTTGGTTTGATATTTGAAAAATCCGAACCAACCCGGTCATGTACACCCCTATATGTAACGTTCAAAAAGTGTCTATTTTAAGATCAGACTCGTGTAAAGTGTTATTGTACTCCGTTCAAAGCAGAAACTTAGAAAATATTTATTAACTAAGAAAACAGAAATCACAAATTCTTTAAGAAGGAAAAATAAATATCCAAGTAGACCACAAATTTTAATGTGTGTCCTTAAGAAATTTAGTCTCCTTACTGTACTTGAGGTTATGCATTACTTCCTCCCACAATAAAATGGATATACATGTTATTGAAATAGTGGTACCTCACATTTCAGTAATTTCGTCAAACTCAAATGTCAGCAACAAATCATAAAAAGACTCGATATTTGTTTGTAAGAAAATATATACAGACCAATGACGATGTAGATTTGATGCAGAAAATCGAGAGAAAACATCATTATTTATAGCCAAAATCTTGGATTGAAAAGGTACGAACTCACGTGCTCAGAACAGATTTTGATATTTGTTGGACAAATTTTAAATAATTTTGTGAATTAATAAATTAATATTAATATAAAAAAACAAAATTAAATAGTGAAAATTAAAAATAAATGTTGTCCAAAAAAATTCTCAATCAATCATATCAAAAGTTGAAGTTGAGCAAGCAAGGGGAAATAATCATCTTCTCAACTCTTTAAGAGTTAGAAGGAATGTTTCTATTTAAAAGCACAAAAAATCTCCTCTTCGACACAACTGAGAGAGATATGAACTTTATTTTCCCACAACATGCATGAATCAATTAATCATGATAATCATCTTTCAACTCAGTTAAATCATGCGTCATTATTTATAGACAATGTTTGATAATCACATAAATAGCTAAGACATCAGCTAATTAAATATCCATACATGTCACCTAATCCCCACATATATAGGTGTTCGATCGTCATCTCACCTAAATGGTATCCCTCATCCTCAACCATTATAGCATTATTACAAAAATATCTCTCAAATTGAAATCTAAGAGATCCTAATTATCTTAATTCGAAGCATCGTAAATCACAAGATAGATTTTTCTTTCCTCAAAGCCTCTGAACGCTCTCAATCCATCAATGATCAAATACAAGTACTACATAAGTCCATTAATACATGTATTGATATAAAAAATAATCAGGTAAAAAATCAATAAAGAGTAAACTCCGGGTGCCAAAAGGCAATGTTTAAACGTCCAGGTAAACTTTGACACCTAATTAGGCTATCTTGGTTAAGGATTTGAACCAAATTATTAGTTAGTCTAACTTCGAAACTAAATTAACATAATTACTAAAATATTTGTTTAATTACTTAAACGGACAGAGGATCTTTTAGTTGTTCTCACAAATTTGAAACTATTCATTTTACAACTTAAAGGTATGAATTACCTAAGTTATGTATATGAGACTATGAGTTAACATTTGAACCTTAGTGAAATCGACCTAAACAACTTCCAAAATCAAATTAAGATCCAAAAATAAATCTATTTAGTTAAAATTAAAACGTCTAAATTATTAGTTTTTGTGAGCCAATTTTTCCAATTAAATATTTTGGTTATAATATTCTATGTGATTACGCAGTCCGGTCATTTTTACATGTAAAAAAAAATTCTAATGAAAGTTAAAGAAAAAAAAAATTCATAAGTAGTTTTCCAACCTCATTGTCTCGGTTTCATTTAGTGATGGAGTCAAAAATTTTATTAAGAAATGTCACAATATTAAAAAAATAATATACACGTCAAAAATTTAGGGAATCAACATGCAGTGTATATACCTCAATTATGTTCCATAAAAATGTCATCGTCGTAATTTTTGATATGTTTGAAAATGAAGGCCAAAAGGTTGTACTCCTAATTACTTGGGGATTAAGTTGATTTAATTGCCTGACAAGATGGGGAGCTTTCTACTTGCCTCTTGAAGAAAAAATAATTCAAATTTTCACATAGAAATTATGGTCAATAATCATGCAAATTTCTTTGCCATTGAGATGTATGTCACTATTTGCAAATTAGCAATAGGAATAATACATCAAATTAAATGTGATCTTTTTTTTTTTGATAAACTAATTAAATGTGATCTAATTTGGCCGTAGTTGCTATTTATGTCCTTTTAATTTTGTGTGTATCAATAGATATTTAAAACAAAATTAAATATCTTACGTGACATGATACATGTTGGACATTATATAGGATGTCGCGTGAAACACGAATTGTCAATTTGACATGTATGACGTCAAGTAGGACGTGTGTGTCAACTTGCTCAACTCTATACAAATTTAGTTGTCTATTTGTGCTCACCCAGAGTTGAAGCAAATAAATGTCAGGTAAAATAAAATTAAAGAACATATTTATATATTATACCTAATATCGGGATGAGAAGATATCAAACATGTGCATGTCTTATTTTTATTTTTTAAATTCCTCCATAGAAGCTCTCATCTTTTTACCTTCTTGGTGACTTGAACTCACAATCTTAAGATTGAAAATAAGAAATCTTTACCAATTGAACAAATCCCTCTTGTCACCAGAAGATATCAAAAACTTTGCTTCGATGCAATTTTTTAACTTCACTTTCCTAGAAAATTCAAATATCAAAGAAAAGAACATAAACAATAAAGTGAGGGAAGGGTGAAAACTGAATACATAAAGACTAAAGTCGATGTATCCAATACGATTCCCATGCTTCATTAAACTAAATCTAGATGTATCGATGAACACAAAGTTGCAAATTAGAGTATTCTCTTTTCAAAAAGATATAATACATAAATATGTTTTTTTTTTAATTTGGTCTTATTTTATATTTATGTCCTTCAATTTTGGATCACAAGTTGACACTTAAAATTGTATAAAATTGAACAAGTAGACACATATGGTCCTATATGACATAATACAAATAGGACACAAATTGTTAAATAGGATGTCACATAGGACGTGTGTGTTTATTTGTTCAACTTTATTAAAGTTAAAGTGTCTATTTGTGCACATCGAAAATTGTGAGACATAGATGTAAGTTTGAGTCAAGTTAAATGACATATTTATTTATTATGCCTTTCAAAAACTTCTCAACCATTTTCAAATATACATAATACTCTCTAATTTTGGGTGTGCATAAATAGATAACTTAAACTATCTAAAAGATAAACAAGTAAACAACACGTCCTATGTGGATGTTATGTATAGCTAAAATATTTATTTGTACACATCTAAAATTAAACGATATAAATACTAATTAAGACCAAATTAAAAGATACATTTATATATTATGTCTTTCAAATTCTAAAAGTATCAATTACTATTGTTTTACATTCATCTAAAAACACAATTCCCGCTGATTACAGCAATTGGATAAAATTCATGGGTATTGGTTGTCCATATTCTTTGCATATGTGTCAAAATAATCAAATCACGTTTTCGTGGAAATTCAAGGAGAATACCTTAATAAGCAAACTCTTCAACAATTTCAGTTTGACCAAAATAAAGCACATAAATAAAATCAGAATCCCTGAAAAAGAACTGAATTATTTATAAAAATTGCACGTAATTAATATGATGATCCACCACGTCATCATGCCACTTAGGTGTCACGTGGCATAAATTGTCCATATGAAAACTTACATGATAAGCATTTGTGGAAAGATTTTACGGTCACGGAGAGTTTGTTGAAAATATTCTAGAATATCTTGGAAGAATTTTTAAAAGGCCTTAGAATATTTTAAGTAGAGGTGTATAAAATCGAATCGAAAATCAAATCAAATTGCAAATCAAGTCAAATCGAACAAATATCCGGACTAATGATTTGGTTTGATCACTTAGCTTAGTATTGGAAAAAAACTCAACTATATTTGTGGCTTTAGTTTTGACAAAAAAAAAAAAGTCAACCTGTGACAAACCAACCCGACATTATATATATAATTTTAAAAAAATATTTTATACATAAAAATATTTACTTTGATATAATTTCTATATATTTCTTATACTTTTTCATAATTTTTATCTTTCAACATATTATTTCAAGTTTTTGAGACTTAGAATTTTGAACGGTCCAATAAAGGTTATAGTCCAGGGATATAGGTAACTCTAATAAAGCTAATAAAGCTCAAAACTAAATCAAATCAATACTAATGCTAACAAAAAAAAAAAAAATCAACACTAAGAATGACAATAATATGTTGAATATTAATTTATTCTTTGGTTTATACATTTAAAATACATAACTTAATTTTAATTTTTCATTAATATTTAATCATGTAATTGATACTTAGAGTCTCTTTGTATTGACTTAAAAGTTACTCAAACTTACTTTTAAGTCATTTTTAGTTTTAGTCAGTGTTTGGCAAAGTTAAAATAAGTTTAAAATAACTTTATAAAAGTTAAAAGTTAAAAATAGGTACTCCCCTGCTTTTCATTTTTTAACTTAAAAAGTTACCTATGGACCCGTTCGGCCCCAAGTTTAATTTGGGAAATATTTGGGAACTTTAAGAAATTTAAAAATTACCCCAAACTTTTATATTTTTTATAAAAAATATCCATCATTTATTATTTTATTACTTCCTACTAATATAGACATATCTCTTTGCGTAATGTAATTGAAAGAACATTTGGTGCGTGGAAAAGTAGATTCAGAATACTATGACAAGGCATGAACAACTATGAATTAAACATGCATGTGAAAATAGTAGTTGCTTGTGCCATATTACATTTTTTTTTTCGTGAAAATCAAAGTAGCGATGAAATATTCAATGAACATGAACGTAAGGATATGGTTACTGATGAAGATGAAGAACAATCGACTCAGAGTAACAATATTATTTCATCTTCTCAGTCATCTGATCTAGAAATGAAAGCTTGTCGGGAAGAGGTTGTTCGTAGAATGTGGAAGATTATATAACGAAATAGTTTGTTACTACCTCCTCCGGAGGTTGTTATAATTATAATCGAATCAATGACAAGTTTGAATATGCATTAATGTATTGCTCTTGCCTATATTGTTATTTTGTTGTTGTTTATTGTTATCAATTATGTTATAAGGTTATTTTTAACGGAACATATTCATCATAAATAGATAATACAAACTTTTGGGTATTTTTAATAGTTTTTAGAACTTAAAAATATAAATCATATTTTTTGAAATAAGTCAAATATTTTTGGGGAAACTTGGGGCCATGGGTGTTAACTTGGGAAAAACTTGGCCCAAGTATTATTTGGCAAAAAATACTTGGGAACTTGGGGTCAAACCTTAGCTAAATGGGCTCTTATTAGACTTATATTTTGGCATGATTTAGTACTTTTAAATTATGATCATTTTAATTATGATTTATTAATTTGCAATATTTATTTTATGCAATTTCATTATTATTTTTTATTGAATATTTTAGTGTAATCACTCATCTCATATATTTTGTATTATTTTCTTAAGAAACACCTTAGATAGTTGTATTTTGATAGGACTAAAGAAATATTTGGAGCACAAGTTAATTATATGTTTGTATGAATACTTTACCAAAAAAACCTGAGGTTGAAAACCCGAGTTTTATTAGTTTGGCTTGGTTTATAAATATAAAATTCGACACAAATGATTTGGTTTGATATTTAAAAAATCAAAACCAACCCCGCCATTACACCCTTAATTCTAGGCATGTAGAGTATTTTAGGGAAAAAAACTTATTTGTAAATATATAGGGACTTGTATAATAATTATTATTTATATATTAGCCCGTAAGTAAGTATTGATATAGGGGTGTTCATTTGTAAAGTCATCCAGAAAAAATCAATCAAAGTATTCTACAACACAATTCTGTTTAGCAATTCTATTGTGTTCTCTCTACCTTTCTCTTTAAGCGATTCCTTGAGTCTTTGTTTGGATGGTTTTTATGTATGGTTTCATACTGTATCGTATTGTATTGTATTGTGTTGTCTTATGTCGTACTGTTTTGTTTTAATAATACAATATTTTGATAGATTGTATTGTTCTTCGTCGTTACATAATGAATGTCACGTATTAATTTGGATGATAAACTTATAAGAAATTGTAGGGTACAAGGTAGAGCTACTATGAAAAGGCAGAGTAAATGATAAAATAAAATTATTGAATAATAAGTAAAAAAAAATGAGAAGAAAATATTAAGGTAATGATGTGATCACACCAAATCAGTCGTTACACAAAATGGTATTTTCGTTGTTATCTAACGATGTATTTTAACGATACAATAAAACATAATTTAATACCTTGTTTGGATGGTTGTTACTCGTTGTATTGTGTTGTATTGTACTGTTAGTTTAAATATAATGTTTGTTTTGATTGTTATTTAAATTATATTGTATCATATCGTTTAAATTCATAATTAGGTAACGACGAAAAGTCTCATTTTATATAATAACCAATTTGGTGGGATCGCATCGTTACATTAATATTTTATTCTCATTTTGTCTTTATTAATTGTTTAATAATTATATTTCATCTTTTAGCCTACCTTTTAATTTCATAGTAGTTCTACCTCGTGCATTCTTTTTTTGTAGGTTTATCATTCAAATTATGAATATGTACACATTATGTAATGATGGAGAACGATACATTCTATCCGAATTGTATTCATTAAAATAAGGGAAAAGGGTTCAAAATATATCCGAACTTTGACCGAAATTGTTGTAACAATCCCAAACTTTAGGCATGACCTATTAACCCCCACCACTATTTAATAGTGTATTAGAATGATATATAGGTGTCCACGTGGACATCATAAATAATGCATCATTATAAATAGTAACTTGTCCAGTTGGGCACTTACATATCTTTAAAATACACTATTAAATAGTGCAGGGGGTAATAGGTCCTGCCCAAAGATTGGGATTGTTACATCAATTTCGGTCAAAGTTTGGATATATTTAAGATTTTTTTTCCTTAAAATAACATAATATGATACAATACAATACGATATATTATGAAACATATATAACAACCATTCAAATAATCAAAACAACCATTGCATTAAAATCAACAATACAACGGATAACAACCATCCAAACAAGGTGTCAATATTTTTTTTTAAAACAAAAAAGTTACTCTCTTTCTTCCGTTTCATATTATATGATATTTTATATTGACATACTTTTGTAATAATCACTTATACCTACAAAATAAAAAATGTTTTCATTAAATTTTCTGTAATTAAATAATATCATTTTAGTATGATTTTTTAGTCAGGTAAAAATTTGATTATCTAAATAAGATGAAATAAAAAAAAAGTAATATATCTTCTTAATTATATAGACACCATTATTTTGGATTAAATTAAAAATATCATATTGTTTGCAACAAATTTTAAACATATGGAAAATAAATAAACCACAGAAATAAAACCTGAAAAAACATGAATATTTTATTGATAATTCAATGCGGTTACAATTCTGTTGATCCTTGATTCTTCTCTCATAAGATATTTGTCCATAATTCGAGGGTCGTTTGTGCATATTTCTCGACTTAGGATGATTTGGACTTGATATTCATAATTCGAGGGTCGTTAGTGGTGTATTTCTCGAATTAAGATTATTTGGATTTGATCTCTTTATGAATATTCCATGAGTTTGTGGAATATTTGAGACCTTGACCTTTAAAAATACCCAAGAGTTTATGGGATATTTGAGATGTCTTTTAAAGGAATTGTGTACCCTTTATATAGGCGTGAACTAGGATTTAGGGTTGAGTAGCCTCCAAGAATCCTAATTTGAATTGAACACACCTTGTTGAGTCCCAACTCGAATTGAACGCATCTTGTAACGTCCCGCAAAATTTCAATGTCTACACATATAATATAGACCGAATTGAGAATTACATATTTCCATTATTGACTTATCTCTATTTACCCCACTAAAGAAAATGTAGGCTAGTCTAAACAATTAGGGGTCGTTTGGTATGATTTATTAGAAAAAATAATGTGTGTATTGACCTTTATATATTGTTAATATTTTATTTGGTATGCTTTTTAAATTTATGTAATGATAAATTGTGGTTTTAATAATGTAAGGGTTTTTTGCGCATGTATTGGCATGAATAAAAAGAAATTGCCCTCAACTTTTTTCACATCTTTTTCAAAACTGCATTTGATTGAGATCAATAACTCAACCAAATTCAAGAAACATGTGATCTTCATTTGAAAAGTGATTCCAACAAAATTATATGAAGACAAGGTTGTAAGTATAGCTCAACTAAGAGGATGATACATCAAAGGGGATAAAACAAAACATATTTCACCAAAATTCTTTTCTACTCATGATCTTCAAAAGAAGGGTGAAACGGATGTTCAACAAGTTTGTCGTTCAAGTGATAATTATACAGTTATGCTCACCAAGGCAATAACAACTTCATTCTTTGAGAAGCTAAGATACAAGATTGGAAGTCGTCTTTGAGATATTAAGTGATGTTTTCATCAAATGGAGTAAATACGTGTTACACACCTTTTTCCTTAATCGATGTTTTGTCCCACTGAATCTTTTTAATATGATTTTTAATAAGACAACAAACAATGTGTATTACTGCACTTTTTCTTTCACTAGATTTTTTTTTACATGATCAAGGGAGAGTGCTATAAAATATGATGTCCACATATTTTTCCTTTGTGTCCAAGAATATGAGTCCCACATATTTTTTGAGCCCCGGTATTTTTGACTTATAATAAAAGTAAATTTCAAGAATAACAAATATAATAATCATATCAACGCTCTATAGCTACAGTTTTGCTATTTGCACTCCATGGCCAAATTATGTTTGCTATGGAATATCTGATTTGTATAAATCACGACGTTTGTATAAATCAGGCACTAATTTGTCTGTGTCAATGAAAATTGTGTTTGTATTTGTATATGTTCTTTGTGATAGGCTTATCAATTGTATATGTATACATATTTATGTGGAATTTTTATATAAATACATTTTTTTATGTGTAAATGTCATATATGACATATATTATAGTACTATTTTCAAACTATAGCAGTAGATTTAGACTTTCAAGTTATAGCATTAAATATTTCAGGTTATAACAAATTCACAAAAAAAAATGTTTTTATTAATTGGAAAAAACTTAAAAAATAAATAAAAAGATAAACGAAAATTTAAAAAAAAAATGGAATTAGAAATAATAAAGTAAAAAACTGAAATTGTGGCCTGTAATTTAATTTGAACTTATTGTAGATAATTAGTGATTAGCATGAAATAAGGGATCCAAACAAATTAACAATATTTTTTATCCTTAATTCACTCAAAATCAGTTAAAATAGAATAAAAAATCAGATCATATCCTTTTTTTCTTCAACGTTTCTCTCTCTTAATTCTTCAGCCTAAAAAATTAGCAGAATCAAGTAATTAAAGGTTTTTTTCATTAAAAAAATTAATTTTATAGAGATGGACAATTACGTATCAATTCTAATTAAACATGGTGGAAGATGGGATCCTTCGGGTTAGTATTTATTATTGTTTAGTGTTTGTTTTTAAATTATATTGAAATGACAAAAATAAATATTAAACTGTAAATCGTCTCTATGTTTAAGATGATATCATTACTTGTAAACTATTGTGAAATGTATAATATTAGCGATTTTCTGTTTTTGTGATTGTTTTGTGTACTTTTTTTTCTTAAAGTATAAAGTAATTGTATATTTATGAATGAATTTAATAGAATTATTGGAAAGAAATTTGTAAGAAAATGTGTTTCATAAGATGTAAAAAAAGTTATTTAGATTTTTGACGAATTGTATAACAAGTGTTTTAAGTTGGTATTAAATTATAATTTTAGTGTGTTATATTAGGTGTTGTCATTTCTGAAGTAATTAGTGAGTTAGAAATGAATTATTTGGTTCGATAAGATATAGATATTTGTAATGTATGATTATTTGTTGTATGAAATGTGTATTAAGTGAGTTTGAACGTTGTTATGAAATAAGTTGTCTTAATGATATATGTATGAAATGTATATTAAGAAAGTATGAAATTTGTATGAAAGCGTGTCCAGTAATCTGGAAAAAAAAAGTTATTTGAAATTTTGACGAATTGTATGATAAGTGTTTTAAGGTTGTATTAATTTTGAAATTTTATTGTTGACATTTTTGTATAAATTTGAGTGACATTAATGAAGTATTTTCGTTAAAAAAAATGTACATATTTGATGTATGAAAGTTGTATTAAAATAGTATGAAAGTGTTTGGAATGTACTATTTGAATGATATTTCTATGAAATGTTTTTTGATTGAATATAAAAATTGTTTTGTAATGTTCTGTCTGTCTGAATGATAATTGTATTTCGAATTGTTTGTTTACAATGTGAGACTAATTTGTATTTTTTTAATGAAACAAGGAATTATGTCGATTTTCAAATGGAGGGGGTTATATACGATTCTTCTAGTCTTTATCATTCAGTTATCATACAGAATGCATATTGTTATAAATTTAGTGCTTGGAACAATTTTTAGTAACAATTGTATGAATTTTGTGTACTTAATGAATGCATCGTGTATAAATTAAGACAAATGTGACACAGCTTGCATATCGTTAATGATAAAATTTGTTCCATAGTAAAGATATTGTATATATTAGTGACTAATTTAAGTTGTTGTCGGACATATATAAATCATATTTAATTCAATCGAAAATAAGACAAAATACAACTATAAAAATTATACCATGACTAAATACAAATATCCAACATTTAATATTGAAGTCATAGACATAAGCATATAAAATGTATTTCATACATGTTTCATCCATTCGTTATACAAATTAAAAACACAGTGCTACTTTAGAAAATAGTGTATCAGAATTGTATGAAGTCTGTATAATGTTTTTGTCCTGAACTTATAATATTCAAACATTATAGGTTAGTACATGCCAGTCACCATGTGTATAATTAAAAACACAGTGTTACAATTTTTAGAACATTCAAAAGAGAATCAAAAGGTGCAATCAACTATTTTGATAACATATTGTAGTATATATCATCAAATACTTAAACAAAAAAGAATCATCCAAAAGTTAAACAGAAAAAAATTATCCAAAAGTTAAAAAAAAATGTAATTCTTAAAAAGTAGAATGTGCAATCAACTATTTCAACTTTCTAGTCAGTGGTATTGGTGTAGGATAATTAGTGGTATCCAGAACATGTTCTTTTGCTATCCGAGGTCCACCAAATTTGCTAGCAACCGTACCAGTAACTTCACTTTCGCTGATCGCGTCATCTTCATTCTTTGTTTTTCCATAATGCCACAGGATTGTTGAAATCTCTCTTGCCCAAGAAAAGTCAAAAGATCAGCAAACACATTCATGTTGGTACATGAAGACCAGTGTGTGTGTCTCTTCATTTCCTATAAAATAAAATTGTGTATACTAATTAAAAGATACTTCATACACATATTATTCAATTTCATACAGAAATATCATTTTCATACACATATTATTCAGTTACAATACACAAATCATACATAACTTAATAGTTTCACACTTCACACACATAGAATTCAATTTTCATTCCAGCAGTAACCATAGTTCACATTTCACACACACTTCATATACAATATGTATAAAGAAATGACATAAATTATATCCACAATTCACACACACAACATAAACATATTATTCACACACACTGTATACACAATTTTCTTTCCAGCAATAACCATAGTTCACATTTCACACACATTTCATAGACAATATTAATAAAAAATATGGCATACATTATATTCGCATTTCACACACACTGCATACACATATTATTCACACACGCTCCATACATATATTATTCACACACACTTCATACACTTATTATTCAAAAAAATTCAGGAGTACCTATACAATACAGAGTAGTTAAATAAGATCATAAAATTTGAAAACAAAATTAATAATTCATATGCATATCAATGTTGTATCATAATTCATACAAAATACATCATTTAAAATTTATAATCAAATGCATAAACATTTTATTCATATTTGGAACAAATTTCAGAAAAATAAAAATTTGAAAACAACAATAATAATAATGTGATATAAAAAAAATAACTATTTTGAGTAATGTGAAAAATAAATTAAATAAATTACTTACCTTAATCACTTTTTTGGGCTTTTTGGATTTTGATAATTTCGGTTCATCCTTTTTTGTTTTTCTTCTGTATAAGGTTTTGATGTTTCAGTGACTTCAACCTTTGTTGCTTTTTTTTGTTTTCTTCATTTTTGTTTGACCAATAAAATTCGAATCCGAGTCGGAATCAGACTCTGGAGGGGTTTCAACAAGTTTTTTCCCCTTCCTCTTCTTCCCCCTTTGATTTGCCTTAGTCGCACTTTGGTTTGCTTCATTATTTTTTATCATTTTGATTCTTTGAACGAGATGGACCACCGATGGCCCGAATTTGAACAGTTTTAGACGGAGGTGTTTGAGATAATATATTAAATGATGGAGCATGAGCATCATCAGTTGAAATTCCGTCAAATATGGGGCTCTTTCGTGGAGTTTCAATTTGTTTCTTAGACATGATGATGAATAATTGTGGGTAAGATGGGTAATCGGTTTTGATGTTGGACTAGATGAGAAAGAATGGAGAAAGTTTGATAGTGGGTTGTGGGTTGAGTCGTGTGGGAGTGAAGAAACGTGTGGGATGGTGGTGTGATCGATGATTGGGGATGGTAATGGTAAACAAAGAAAGGAAATCCCTAAAATTGGGTAACTGAAAATTTTAGTTTTTAAAAAAAGGGAAGTAAAATCAAAATTAATTATCTATTATTAATTAAAAATAAAAAACTATAAATAGATTAATAATTTATTAAATAAATATAATTTAAGTTTAAAATAAAATAAAATTTAACTGATATGTCATAGCCCGTAAATAATCTGTTATAAGCAAAAAAAAATTAAAAGTAGATATAAAACCCATAATATTTACTCTTAAATGTGTATATGAGGTGATTTTTCCTTTTTCTATTAATTGTAATTTGTATATGGATATGTTCTATATGTTAGGCTTGTCAATTGTGTGTGTATATATATATATGTGTGTGTGGAATTTGTATATAAATGCAAATGTATATATTCTTTGTGTTAGGCATATCAATTGTACATGTATAAAAATATATAATCGTAGCCGAATGACAAGAAAGTAAAATATTTGCTACAAATTGGAATTAAATGCTTGCTATTAGGTACAATTTCCCCTATAATAAGTAATAACCCCTTAATTTAGTGAAAAACATATAAATAAGTGAAAAGGTTATTACTCATATACCCTTCTTGAATCCTCTCTCTAAGCATCCTTAGAATATTAAAGTTGGTACTCTATTTTATTTTGTAACAGTTTGGACATAATGCAAATTAGAGTTGTTTTTTTGAATTCTTATGAGAAGTTTGAAGTGAAAATTGTGGAAATAACTTTCAAAAAATTTCCGAATTCCAAAAAAAATTGGAACTCAACGTCAAATTGAATTCCGAAAACTTAAAACAATTCTATGTCCAAACAAGTTCCTGGAATAAAACTCCAAAAAAGTGAAAACTATCAATGACCAAACGGATACTGATTTCTTAAGCTCCATATCCAGCAGGATAAATTATTTTCCTGTGAACATCTTCATATGCAAATGACAAATGCTTTTCCAGATTTACTCCCTGCCAATTTTTTGCAAGTTGAAAAAAGCAATTGAAGATGCCTGCATTCCTATCAAAGTAATAGAGAGCTGTCATCAAGTCCAGGAACCTGGGCATAATATCAGTATTTTTATACACAACAGAACTGTTTGATTAACGTATACAATAAATTTCAACACTTGCAGCGTATATACTCTCTCAATCTTGGACAAATCAAAGCCACTACTATATTGTAGATACAAAAATTGACCAGACCCTTTACACTAATACTTGTAAACAAGAAATACAATATATAGCTACCTTTACATGAAAAATGAATAGCAACGCGCTTGCACGTAATCTCATGATTGAATATACTTACCATACTATGACTTGGAGACAACACTATCAAATATCAATTGGCTACATGCTACAGACAGAGAGAGAGAGAGACAGGAGGGAAAGAGTATTTTACAAGGGGTGAGAAAAGCATGGAAAATTCTGTGAAGAGAGACTTCCAATCTATTTCACTATCAGCTTGACTCACTGAGAATGTGGTCGAGATTCTTCTGAATCCATGGAACTAGGAATGTGTCCAACAACTTATCATGGTGCTAGATTTTTCATGAATCACTCCAAGAATCCTCATCATCCTCTTCATCACTTCCAGCAAAGGCCTGTAATAACATGGAAAACCTTAGCACCAATGATATGCAGATGCACATTTGATTTGCATTTATGCCCTTGTTTGTGTGCGCGTGCACACACACATATCTAGAGAAAGAGAGAGAGACCGACCTGGCGAATTGTTTTTGCTTTCTCCAAAATTGCAGCAACTCTCAGATTAGTCTGAGGACCCTGAATACTAGGCCTTGTTGCAACCGTTGGTTTCAGATTGAATGACTGGAAAACAAAGAAGGTGTTTTCAGCTCAGAGAAATACTTCACAACTAAGAAAATGAAAAACATACAACTTAGAATGCAAAGTTAAATAAACAATAATAAAATTGATATCTTACCTTTTTCCTTATTTGTTCCAAGAGAGAATCTCTTTCATCAACCTTTGGTATTTCAGGCATGGCCCGCTCTGTAACCTTCCTCAACTGCAAGAGAGAATCTCTTTCATCAACCTTTGGTATTTCAGGCATGGCCCGCTCTGTAACCTTCCTCAACTGCAAGAGAGAATCTTTTTCATCATCCTTCTGTATTTCAGGCCTAGCCCACTCTGTGACCTTCCTCAACTGCAAGAGAGAATCTCTTTCATCAACCTTCTGTATTTCAGGCCTAACCCGCTCTGTAACCTTCCTCAACTGCACAACGATTCAAATTTCAAATTTTAGAGACGTGAAGTTTACCAACATTGCAATCTCCTAGTTTGACCAAAATGAACCAAAACTTACTTTGCTTTTGTCATGCGCAGCAAGATCATCAATTAATGGAGTCCGTGGTCTTTGTAGTTTCACTATACGAATCTCATTAGTGTTTCCTTCCTCCACAGCTGGCCAAATAACTTCTGCCTCTGTAGTTGGAACGCTATGATCAGGCTTTGCATTTTCTGTATATGATGGGATAACAGTACCATGAGTCACCACATTTTTCTCCAAACTTGTGAGGGTCTCTTCAAGATTGGATTTGTTTAAGCAAGTCTCCGGTGCTAACTGATGGAGAGGTTGATGCTGGGGCTGGGATGGTTCATGGAATAACGACTCAGAAGCATCTGTAATCACTGTATCTGTAGGAAGTGCTTTTGGCTTTATTCCATCACCAACTGGTAGAGGCAGATTCCCTTCCAAATGAGCAGAGCCTTGTTTCTCCGGAAGCAATTCTGGAGCGACTTGGTTCTGTCGTTGGATGAGTTCTTCACTTGAACCCAAAACATCAATAGAAGGTTTATCCAGAGAAGTTACATCTGGGATCCAATTAATAGGCTGTGCCTCCCCTCTTCTTATAGAATGCAAACTAGGCAGCTGCACCTCATGATATTGACCTGCCAATGGAAAGTGAGTTTTTGTGGAGTGTTTATCAACTGGATCAATAAACCTAATATTACTGTTTCCACCAAGAACTGTGGGTGGCAAAGTTAACAAACCTGATTGTGCCACACTATCAGCAGAATACATATCAATAAGTTCTGAACTCTCTGTAGCTACAGCTGACAGCATGTTTTGATTCACAGGTTGAGCATTCTGATCAGTCCTAGATGCCAGACTTGATTGATTGGCACCTATATAATGCTGTGTTGGATCCCCGTCCAAATCCGGGGAAGAATGTAGTTTCCCCATCCTCCATTGAATTGGAGGAAGAGGAGGCAATGGGGGCATTTCTGCCAGACTGATCTGAGGTTCATCGGGAAGCAGGGAAAAGCCAGGAGAGGTAGAAATATTCCCGATTTCAAAAGGATTGACATTATGACTGCTGAGAGGTAAGGGATTTGAAACCGAAGATTGACTAGGAACATTTATTATAAATGGTACCGAAGAAGCATCGAGGGCTCCTACTATGTCAACATGATTGGAGAGGCGTGCCTCTTCAAATTGAGGTAACAGCACCTCTTTAGCTGTATCTTCATCTATCACTCTCTCGTTATCTGGTACTTTAGATGCTATCTCTTCATCTTTTTTGTACAAAGATGACAAACTATCTTGGTTGCTCTGTGATAAAAGCTCGGGGAATGAAGGATGACAGGGGCCCACTGTTTGTGAAGATATTGAAGAAGCTTCAGCAGATTGTTCAATGTCAAAGCAATCTACCAGTTGTGACTGGGTTAGCTGAGGTAATGGTTCTGACTTTGCCTCACCATTATCCAGCACTTCCCTTTTAACTTGCTCATGAATGGCTGACTCAGCCCTCTCTTCTGCACAGTAACCAGTTAGCAAGGGTTGAGGAACTTGATTGATGTTGTGGGCGAAAACATCTGGGATTGCATCTTGACTCGGAAGGTTTGCCAGAAAAGATAGGGAGGACGCATCAGACACTTGGTCAACATGACTTTGTATCTTCTCCAAATGAGGTGATTGGTCCAAATCAACTTTGTGCAGCAATTCCTCATTGGGTTGATTGTCTTCTAATTCATCCTTTCCTTCTTCCGGAGAAATTTGCAAAGATGAGGCATCTTCAGTGGAATCGGCAACATTCCTCCTTTGGGAGAGTACCTCTTCAGTATCCAAGCACCAATTTTTTAATGGTGCTTGGCTTGGAGCAGTACTCGAGTCCACAGTGTTTTCAGCATCAAACGAGAGTTCGCTTCCAGAGAGAGTATCGAGAACTGCTGACTCGGGATGATGACAGTTGGATGTATCAAGCACAAAGGAGTTAGAATCTGGGGTATCAGCTCTCTGTATCATAAACTTTGATTCTGCATGACTATTAGGTGGATCAATTTCCAATTCATTCTGGCTGGAATGTCCAATTGACCAAACAGATTCTTCTGAAAATAATTTGTGATCTAAAGATGAGCTTAGATCATCAAAATTTTCCTTATCAGCCAAGGCAGCAAGAGGTGAAGCTGTCTCATCTGTGACATCAGACCTATCTATCTTATTTACTGTCTCATCTGACAGTATTCCTTCATTGGTCAATGATTTGAGATGTGGAGAGGTAATTGAACCGGTGGACACAGTTCCAGACAAAAGCTCACTGGGAGCAATACTACCCTTTTCATCATTTTTTGTTAAACTCGAAACTTCAACAGGATTTTCCTGCCTAGAACATGAAATATCCAATTCTTCAGATTCAAGTGGCTGAATATCAGTTGCAATTTCTGAAGTCTGAGGGTTCAGCACGTCAACAAAATCGAGGCCATCTCCCCCACAGTTCGTACTGAGGTCCCCTGGCTCAGACATAACTGCATCGCTGAATGCCCCACATGTCTCTTCACGATCTTTATCTGTATTACCAGCTTCAATATCTTTGGTACTGATGTTATGTGGCTTCATGCATGCATCTTCTGCAATTTCATCATGAGACATGGTAAAGTGCTTGCCACAATCTTTATCAGAAGAACCCAATACATCCAGTATCTGAACTGAACCAACAGAACTACCATTTGAATTCTCATTGTCTAGACCATCATCCACATGGTTTGGGTGGTTTACAGCCAACAATGAAGGTGAGGTATCACCTTCTTCCGATGAAGGACAATTAGGAAGATTATATAAGGAGGCTGAATCATCACCTACCGATGGATCCTCACCATCCAAATTGGGTAACTGCTGATAATCAGAAGACAGCACTTCACGCCTGTCTTCAGAAGGAACGTTAAGGAGCTCAGATGTAAAGGGAAGATTGTTAACCAGACTCGCATCATCATTATATAAATTGATCTCATGCTGGATTTCAGGAGATTCTGACTCTGGCATGTTATCTCTGGCGTGACAAGGAACATCAGAATGACTTGATGAACAAGACACATTTTCATCTAGCCTCAAATTTCGATCAACCAAACCATCTGTTAGCTTGACGTCAATGGATGCTCTAGATGGTGAATCATCTCCATTCCGTTCTGGAGCATCAAGGATAACAGGAGCATGGGGTAGACTGACATGCAAACTTGATGCATCTTCTGCAATGGTAGTTAAAGGATCTTCACTCTTGCCATGAGTGACGAAATTTTCATTTGTTTCAGTTCTCATCCCTGCAACTTCAACAAATATTTCTGTATAAGCATGTATCGGCATAGGAGTTGAATCTGTAAAGTTTAAGGTAGTAGTTTGCTCACCAGAGTCACAACTGCCACTGGGTTCCCTAGCTACTGTAATGCATTTTCTATCATAAACACTGTCTTCTGGAGGCTGGGGTAATTGAGTCTCCTCATTAACAGATTGCTGCTCACATGAAGTATCAGAGGTCTTAGCTCCCTTACTAGAAACTTCGCTCTCCAAGAGGACACTCTCAACAGAAGTGCTAGGGGAATCAGAACAAGAAAAACTAGATATTTCTTTCTTAGAATAACTATTCCCGTCATCAGATAATGTAGAGTTCTCAATTGAATGAGAATCTAAAGATTGAGTTTGAAGCTTTTCACTGCTAGAAGACAGACATAACACTTGCTTTTTGCTGTTCAAGAAGTGCAAATCCCTTCTGTCTCTCTGCTCAGAGTCTGTTTCTAATTCTGCCTCCATTGTAGTTAGGGCATCAACGTAATTATCTATTTCACTAGCAACATCATCAGACTCATAACCAATACCTTTTTCTGTTCGGCTTTCTCCATCCACTGTTATTTCCTTTTCATCAACCACGCTATGAATAGAAGGCAAGATATCAGTTGTTTGTGATTTATGGCTTCGTCTGGAAATTCCTCTTACACGATAGTGGGAGAGATCCTCATTGACTTCATCTAAGCATGGTCTTAGACTATTATTCTCTTCACTTTGTGGTGGAGATGGCGATAAAGATGCTCTCTTATTTCTCCGCATCACCTCCTTATCAGGACTCGGTGGTCTAATATCTTCAGTGTCCGCCAAAGTTTCATAGGCATCAGTCGATGGCAATCTCAAAGGTGATGAGTCAATACCGACTTCATGGACTACTTTATGTTCTGGTGAAGAAGCCTCCAAGAACTTATTCATATAGCTTTTCCCAGTTTTTGGGTCAAATGGAAATCCATTCAGCTTTCTTTTCAATTTCAAACGATGTGCAGGAACATTTATACCGTTTTCAATGCGTTCCTCCAAGAACAGCTGATGGAGTCTGTAGAAACGTGAGGAACACAGAATAAGATACTCAACTAGAACAATCATAATACATATTTTTTACACTAGGCATCAAGGATCTCACTTGGCATGTGATGTAGGCAACACCTCAGGTGTCTCCCCATTCCTCCAGCGTGAACCTCTCTTCTGCAACAGCAAGATGAAAAAATATTTTGAAGCACCAGAAAGATAATGCAACTTCATCATCACTGATATTATTACTGAAAAGAAGCTGCTTGCTGATGGATGAAACAGTAAGAACCCTCCAGAAACAGTAGCCAAGATGGAAAGACTATGCTTTAGCAAACCCCAATTTCCTTGCGCGAAAACTTCTTATTAAGAATGCAGGTTTTCTCTACTACGTTTAGTGAAAGTCATCGTTCTGCCTATATGCTAAAGCTAAAAGAACTCCTCTAATCTATAACAGACATCAGATGCCTCCTAGCTGAAAAAATAAGCATATTAGGATACACAACTTTGCTCAAGTAGCAAATAATAGATTCACTTCTCAGTAAAGGTGTCAAGTTAAAATTAAACATTTTAGGGGCCAAGATCAGTTTGCTCCTTTTTCCCTTAACACTTTTCTGGGTCAAAATGGAGCTATGAGGGGATGGTTTCAGAAAGCTTCAAGAAGGAGATAGACGGAGACTCAAGCAAATAAGCACATGTTACCACATGAAGAAATAAGTGTTCAAGTAATTGGAAGAAAGTATCAAGGACTTATCATAATACCACTAATAACCTTCCCCAATTGTATCCCGAAGAAAAAGAAAAAATGTCATTTCAAATATCAAGCCATGGAAAAACCACGAAATCAACATGTCACTCATATAAATTCCAAAGTAAACCAAAAGGTTGCAGAGAAACAGGAGTAATAGTTTCTCTCCTTTTTAATTACCTTTGTCTTGCGAGTTTTCTTTTCCCTCTGAACATCTGAAGTTGTGAATGCATAAGAGGATGTCTCGACTTTAAAGGATGAAGGGTCAGTATAACGTTTCAGACATGCTCCAGCTCCAGCAACATCAAACCTGTTACAATACATTAAGTTTGACAAACGCTGTTCTAATGAAGTTTGACACTCTATGTAATTAAAGCTGTTAAAAACAGAACATACTTGTCTAGAAGAAACAAGCGAGGTGGACCTCTGCATTCTTCATATGAATCCATCACAAATCGAGGTAAATCTCCCCTTGTAACCATATTTTGGTCGATTCGCAGATTAGGATGCCAATCAGTACCTGAAATAACATTTGTATTACTAATACTTTCACTCATAGGTTATATCAAAACTCAATAAATTGCTTAAATACTAATATCCATTTTTTTCAAATGCAGAAACACTAATATTCATACACACCACATTCTATGTTCAGGAAAATAAAAAACAAATATTCCTTTGTATGCTCTCTCTCTCTTTCTCTCTCTCTACACACACATGCACCACAAACATGTATAAAACAGTTAGGAAGGACAGTATCTTTTGGTACAGAATTAAGAAGAAGCAAGAAGAGTTTATCAAAGTGCACGAAAAAAGCAAGTATACTAAGTTGTCCAGAATTTCTATGGTGTTATTGGCCAATGAAATACTCTTAGAACTTACCAGCATTATAGAAGAAAGACGAGTGATTGGTCTGTGAGAGGAATGCCCTCTCAATCAAAGGAAAATCAGCTTCAAGCTGCTTGACCCTGGCCGTTAGACTATGACCTCTTGCAGCAGTTGCCATCACTTCTTCATGCAAGTCATGGAATATCTCAGCAGCAAACCTTCAATTTTACAATAAACAAGAAAACCAACATTTTAGTTGCTACCACAATTAAACAGAACTTCAACTGCAGTACATTCTTTACAAAATAAAGTGATCAGGAATCACTTACAGGGAGAAAGTGTATAAGCAAAGAGACCCATATTTGGCACCACATTTTAATGATACTACCAAATATTTATGCCTTGCAATTAATTGATCAGCAACTAAATAGATTAAGCTCTACATACTCTGAACATTTTTTAACAAGCATACAACAACAACATACCCAGTGAAATCTACAAGTGAGGTTTGGGGAGGGTTAAATCATAAATGTACGTAGACCTTACCACTACCTCGTGGAAGTAGAGAGGTTGTTTCCAAAAGACCCTTGGCTCAAATGCAACAAATCCAGATACAAAGAAGAAAGAGACAATGAAAAGAATATAGCAAGTAACAAGGAAACAATGCAAAGTCTACCAGAAAGGAGCCAAAAAAACAATTAAGTAATGTGATAATCGAAACACAATAAATAACATACTAGGATAGATTATTGCGAACTACAATAAACAATGATAAAAATAAAAAAACAAGAACTACAATAATATAACTAGTATCATGGCAAACATCAGTCATCCTAAGCAAGACAGCAGTACACTATCTCACCTTCTGCCCTAATACATGTCTCCACACCCTCCTATCTAAGGTCATATCCTTGGTAACCTAAAGCTACGTCATATACTGTCTTATCACATTTCCCCAATACTTCTTCCCTCTCCTCGTACCTCTATAACCAACCTCTTACACCTCTTCACTGGTGCATCTACACGTCTCCTCTTCACATGTCCAAACCATCTCAATTCCTCATCTTCTAAGAAGCATAATCTAGTTGAATGATTCAAATAATAAAAAAGAGGAAAATTCCATAAGAATTTACACAGAACAGAACTACGTGTAAATGCTAAATCAAACAGCCGAAAAAAGCAACAAAAAAAAAAACAGTCACATTCTACAAATGCATTAATTGTCAAAAAAACAAAAAACAAAAAAACATTCTACAATGCAATCCAATAACAATTCAAATAATTTGCTCACAAATTCAAATTTCCATTTTCAATAACTACAACGCATCTTCTAACCACCAAGTTTCAATAGATTTCAATACTGAGTATCACAACTCACATATTTCACTATATCGATCCAAAATTACGAAATAAAGGTGGATTTGAAACACAAAAATCCAGAGAGCATTCACTTGTAAAACGACAAAATTCTAAAAGGAAAAACGCATCAGAAAAAATCGAAGCAAGAAAAACAAAAAAGAAGATACTGACTCGGCGAGGTCACCAAGCTGACGCAAAACACCAACAAGTCCAGCCATGGCAACGCCTTCAAGTAGAGCTTCTGGATCATCTTTATCAGCAGATTTGTACAGTTCCGGATCAGCCAAACTGTACTCGTTCCTAATCTGATACCTATTCACAGGCATTTTCAACAAAATCGAAACCCTAATTCATCATACGTTTTCTTCAAAATAGCAACATTACATTTTCGCCATTGAATTCATACACATGGTGTATCAATGGAGTCTCTGTATAGCTGTATCTTCGTTGGTAATTGTAGCTATAGAGAGAGAGAAAGAGTTGGAGGTGAATGTGAATGTGAATGTACAGTTGAAAGAAGAGGTGAGGACTCAACAGAGAAGAGGGTCGGTTGACTATATTAAATACTCATTTCTACTGCTCTTTAATCACCGTTATTTAATTGTTTTTTAGATATTTTTATGACTTCTGTTGATTCATTTACGGGTATTTAATTTAATTAATTACCAAACAAAATTACCTACAATATAACAGGTAGAATATTGTCAACTAATGACATTTTCAAATATAAAATTAAAAATAAATTTACAAAACGATACAAAATATTCTGTTTTATCTTTATGTTTTAACCTTTAGACTATTTTTATTTTGTTGATATTTGATTATAAGATATTTTTGAGATAGTTATAATATGGGTATTAATTTGAATTACTATGAATTCTTAGATAATAAACAAAAATTGTTAATCGATAACATAATTAAATCTAGAATTCATGTAATTTCATAATTTTTCTTATATAATTATTTGTTTTAAATATTTAGTTCCAACAAGCTATATCATTATTTAGATTATGAATAGAATTGAAGTTATAATTAAAGTTACTAACAGAAAATCAAAATAATCAATTACTATATAGGAATCATAAATTTGAAATTACATATAAATTTTTTATTTTTTATTTTTGTTAGAATCTTATTTAAGTGTTGAATAGAACTGAGGTGATAATTAAAATCAGTTGTAGAAAATCAAAAGAATCAATTATGGTTAAATTAAAGAAAGTACTATATTATTTAATTAGATTAAAATGTAAATTTTATGTGTAAAATTAAATATGAACTCCTCTTTATTTTTTAGTCATTGATGGTAGTTGAAAGCTTCAACTACGATTTAGTATAATTTCTTTTAAAATGTTTAACTCAAAAATATTAGTATAATTTATAATAATCTGTTGTAAAAACATTTGTGTTTGGTGACTAAAAATGTTGTTTCACTAATTATATTATTTTAATTCTTAATTTTATATTTTATATACTTGTAAGTTGTATGTAGGAGTATTTTTTTAAATATAATGTGGGAATTTTTGGAAAGGCAAAAACAAATAAAATATGGTATACAAGACGCGGCCGAGCTTGTCATGCCGTTTATTGTAGGCCTCCTTTGTTGTATTGGATCCTGCATCTAGTCACATCGCACGTATGGTGTATTAGGGCAGTGTATCGATCGGTTCGATTTTAAAGTTTATCGGTTTAACTTATTGGTTATTGATTTGTAAAGATGCCAAATCGTTATAGAATAATTAATATATTAGTCTTTCCGTTATTGATTTATCGATTATTGATCGTTATCAGTTTAACCGTTAAGATTTGACACAAATTTTTTTTATCGAAAATCACGTAAAAACAAGGTGACAAACCAAATAAATCATGCACATGAGTACTTCACAAATTGCATCTTTCTAAAAAATAAACATTTTTACATTGTAGAATAGCCAAGAATTTAACACAACCAGAGGAAACTAAATTATAATATAAGGAGTTTATATATAAAATGGTATAAATATAATTATTTAATTTACTATCGGGTTATCGGTTAATTCGTTAAGAAAAAATCTCAAATCGTTAAGAATCGATAACCAAAAAAAATCAAAACAGTTATTAAAACCGCTATATCAATAATCCATTACTAATAAATCAATAACTTTTTATCGATTCGAATTATCAATTTCGGTTCGATTTTGAACTTATTTTTCTCTTTATTTCGTAGCGTATGAATCCAACAAAATTTAATGCCCTGGTCTCAAAAAAAAAAATCTTTTCTGTTTTTGGTAACAAAAAGTTATGACTTACGAGGTTAAAAATAGGAAAAATTATGTAATTAGATAAATTTGCCTACTCCATCTAATTTATTTAAGATGATGAATATAAAATGGTACAAAAGATAATTTATTAAATAATTATGTTCGAACATAATTACGATCTAAATTAAGTAGATTTGTTAGTATTATTTTCTCCCGTTTGTCATTACATTCTGTATTAATAGTTCGTTCATGATTTACTCTAATGAACATGTTTTTCTAGTTCTCTTTTTCTCCATTGGAACAATGAGCAAACATTGTTATTATAATTTTTAATTTCTAATTATTTGGATGGCAAACGATAGGAATGAGAATTAGCACAAGTTGAGTGTATGGTGGGGACCAAGCGTGATTGTTTTGGCTTTCAAAAGGATTGTCATGTCTTCCATAAATTCATTAATTAAAACGAACATGTTCCAATGCCTCATTTATTTATCCTAACTTTGGGTGCACCAATATAATCAGAGACGAATTTATAATTTAAAAATTTTGGTGCATTAATATAACTTTAGTTCAAAAATGAGCTCTAAGCTAAACTTAAAATAAAAAGAACAAAAGGGCATTAAATCCAACAAAATTTAATATTCTTTCTATGTTGGTCAAATGTATATCTTCAAGGCTAATAACTCATAAGGGTAAAATAGGAAGAATATTGTAATTTATGCATTGATTTTATGAAATGAGAAGTATTATGGACCAACTATTTATAGTAAGGATGACATATTAAAAGAAACGGAAGGAGTATAGTACTTACTCATATTATATTCTCCTGTTTAATTTGATTTAATCTTTATATTTAATAAATAGATATTTCATGTTTTTTGTCTATCTTAGTAAATTAAGAGAATTTTATTTATTACTTTTTCTTACTATTCGTTGGTTTAAATAACTATATAAAGTAGTAGCTAGTAGTTAAATTTAAAATTTCATAATATCATTAATAAAATTAATTCAATAAAAATATACCGCTAATTAAAATTTTCTTTAAAAATATATCAAATCAATTGGAATCAAACATAACGCTAATTTCTTAAAAAATATGTCAAATCAATTGGAATCAAATACAGTGAATGTTGTGTATCATCCCGAAAAGATAATGACATAATAAAATTACGACAGCTAACATATTTGATTTGATATACTCATTCAATGGCCTAGTGACTAATAATGTGAATGTAATTAAATTTTGAGAACTAGAATTCAAGTCTTAACTATAATAAAGGGCACAATGGATTTCTTTTCATCTTTTTAAGATGGATAAAATTATTTGATAATTGATACCTTCATTGGCAGAAAATAGTACTCAATAGAATAATTTTAAATATTTTCTAGTCCAGTCATCATATTTATACAAAAACATATTTAATTTTTTATTGAAAAATATTTCAAATTTCAAATAAAATATAGTGCTTATATATTGATAAGGTCGTCATGCGTTTAAAATTTATAAATAAAAATCCTTTTTAATTAATCGTAATAATTGAAAAACTACTTAAAAGCTGAAATAGTGATAATTCTCTTTGTATTTGATTTGACAGTATTTATAAATGTTTAATGTGGAGGCCACTAACTTTGTTTTGTTTTTAAAATGGTGTCTGATTTTTGTATTAGAACTCGATTAAATTTAGATTTGTACATTGCATGGTTCAGAGTAAGGCTCCCAACAAAAAACATTCCATTTTTAAAATCTCAAATATAAGACTTCTGATTAACGGTGAAAGAATTTCAATCATCTCATCATATCCATCCATGTTGATACTAAATTTGTAATAAATAGAAAACTTGGATGGTTCTTTCTTGCGAAAGATTTTTTTGTTGTTGTTAATTTAAGGTTGGTTGAATGTTGGTGGAACATCCTTTGATGAAAGATAACAGAAATGAATTGACTAGCAAGCTACATTAATATTGAAAAATTAAGGAGAGAAAAAAAACTCTTTAACTCCAAAAGGAAGTACATATATACTCCCTCAATCCTTATTTACTTGTCCATTTCTTATTTGACACAAATATCATGAGTTTATCATTTTATCCCTATTAATTGATAGAATTTCAAAATTAATTTACTTATTAAAGAGGTTTACATTTTTCAAAAAACGTTAACTTAAATTGAGGGTATAATAGATTAAATATATTGCATTTTCTTGATTTGTCAAAAATGACAAATAAAAAGGGATAGAAGGAGTATCTCTTAGAGCCGATTTGAATTGACTTAAAAGTTGATTAAACCTACTTTTCAAGTCATTTTTAGTTTTTGAAAATATTTGACAAAGTTAAAAATAACTTAAAATAAGTTTAAAATGACTTTTAAAAAGTTAAAAATCAAAGTAGAACTCCCCCTACTTTTTAATTTTTGATTTAAAAGTCATTTAAAGTTTTTGACTTTTTATTTTTTGATTTAAAATCTAATTTTTTTTTCAGCTTATCTTTTCTCTTTTGTTTATAAGGACAATATTATTTGTGGTTTCTACTCATACTATATAAATGTGTTGTAGTTTCTTTGATAAGAAAATAAAATTCAAAATTTAAAACATTATTTGTGTATGACTACTAATTTGGTTAAAAAATTGTTTATGGCCTTTTTGATATAATTTATTAACATGGCAGTTTGACTTCCTCCTTTTGTTTGTCAACCTTTTTTCCCATAATTTCATTTTTGAAATTGTTTTCTTCACATATTAGATCAATAAAATTGAAAATGATTGCAATATAAAGTTATCAACACAAGTCGAAGCAAGAAAGAAAATACGGGCTGCAGCAGTAAGTATTTAGTGACTGAGAAATGGACAATTCTAAGAAAAATATAAATGAGAAAAGTTAAGTATTCTCAAGTCATTTCAAAATTCAATAATTAAAACTTTATCGAGAAAAAGCAGATTACGCTTCCTCTTGAAGTAGAAGAATGTGTGGGGACTTGCAATAGAAAGTTTTAAAGGGTAATGTTTGACAGCGGGATAAGAAATTAAGTTATTTATATATTATTTTTGTATAATTTATATAATATTGATAGGTAGATAGAAAATAAATTATTTTGTTTATAAAATTTATATGAAGTTTGGTTGACAATTTAAAAACCTGTATAACTAATATATATATATATATATATATATATATATATATATAAGTTATGAGGAAATATATATAATATTTTATGCGGGATAGAAATAATTAATGCATGAATATTGAATACCCAATTCTTGCATAACTAATTTTTATAAATTGACTCATAATTAATCTTTACATTGTTAAAACTGTGTAACTCTAACCATCGATCAAACAATCTCTTATGGGTTTAATTAATTATACTATGTACTTGCACCATTATTTAAGCTGTGCTTTGTTTAGTGAAATACTCCCTCCGTCCCATTTTATATGTCATCCCTTTCCATAAATAGTTATCCCAAAATACTTGTCATTTTATAAAATTTATGCATAAATTACCATATTTTGCCTATTATCCCCTTGATAGAGTAGTTAATTAATCTTGAAAATGTATTCATTATTTATTATAAAGTTGACTTAAGAAAACATTAAATAAGGGTAGAAGGGTAAAGTTACATCATTTCTTAATGCAAACAAAGTAAAAATGTGACATATAAAATGGGACGGAGGGAATATTAACAACAGACAAGGTCAATTATACATGCATGAGACAGAAAGTTTGTTCATACTATAAAAAAATAATTATTTTGATACGGCAGCAAATCATCAACTGTTTTTTTCCTCAGTTAAATTACTAAAGCTAATTCTGTGGTGAAATTTAATTTCACTCTCTCTTCTGTGGTACTACTACATTTTTGTTAATAGAGGACATTAATGAATATGGTCCAACACCACCTATATATACGGTCTTTGGAAAAGATGTTGAATTCGTATGTTAGAGAGTAAAATGTTTCCTAATAAAAAAGGGATATGTATTTAGTGGGACTTGAAAGCAGGGCTATTAAAAATAAAGAAGTACTTACTATTCCACTACAATCTTTGTTGGTCTTTTTCTTTTTTTGTTACCCTCTCTTTCATATTATTATTTTGATCCCCGTTGATTTGACAATCTCTTAAGAAAATTTTAATTACAAATATATATTTACTAAACTAATCTTATTAATGACGTTTTGAAATTCTAAATTTGTCTATTACTTCTTCCATTCATTTTTACTTGTTTACTATTCCAAAAAATAATAATTCACTTGTAATATATCAAGAAAAGATAATTATGTACATTATTTTTCTCCATTTTATCCTCAACATTAATTTCTCATTGTGCAAATCATTTCTCAAGACTTAAAACTATACATCAATTAATGCATATATTATGATAAAAATACTCATATTAATCATTAGATGTGTCAAGTCTAAAGTGGATAAGTAAAAATAAACGGAGGGAGTATTACGTTATGTAGTTATTTAATATCGAAGATATAAAGGAAGAAATATGTTAAATTCTCTTAATTTTATAAATTGAACAAATAATTTAAAATAACTATTCTCTTAGTACGAAGATCGAGTAATATAAAACGAAGAAAGTATTCCCTCTGTGCAACCATAGTTGGTAATATTACTATTTTATTATTTGACTTCATTAAATTTAATGTTTTGAGAAATGTGTTAGGTGATAAATAATATTTAATAACAAAGGTAAAATAGACACAAAGGATAAATTATCTCTTGATTTTCTAAATTGAACAAATATTATTGAATGACTATTATTAGTATAGAGGACAACTATTATTAGACGGAGGAGTACGGAGTATATTTCTGCATAATTAGCTGCTAACCACTTTATTAATGATACAAATTGTCGATGTTACATGTGTTGTCGACAATGATAGATAAAGATTTTCAACAACCCACTACAACCTATGAAACAAAAATCACTACATCCACTATTCCTTTATGAACTTTACATAATAAATTTTAAAAAATTTATAGCCACAAATGCTACGAGATATTAAGATTACAAGTTACAAGTTTTTTGATTATATTTTATACTAAGTTAAACTATAAGTAATAAAGAAAAAAATATTTATGAAAATGATAGTGCTCAATGACTTCTTTAAGAAACTAACTCTTTGGTGTACATGTGGAAATAATCATGTAATCTTTGCTTTAAAGCTTGGTTTGAAGGTTTCAAAGTGTAGATAAAACCACAATGGTATGGTAGATGCCTACCAAATCCTCTCAACTTCAACTACTGCGTTACATAAATGTGTTTACTTAAAGTGAGAGCAACCATTTTTACATTCTCCGTTTCATTTTAGTTGACCTATGTTGATTTGATATATTCTTTAAAAAATACTTTACTCAGATATGTTTTATTAAAATTAACTTTATCAATTGTGTTTTGAAAATTTAAATTCTAGTACTATTACTTTGTGTTGTTATTTAATAAAAGGGTAATATTAAAAGTAAATAATAAATTTCTCTTGATTTGTTAAAATGGACAAGTAAGCTTTTTTTTTATTCCTTCCCTAAGGAGTAAGGGGTCATTTTGATAGGGTGTATAAGAATAATGTTAAATATAATATATTAATAATGCTTGTATTTATTATGCTAATACTAGTTATGCTGAGATTAATTTTAATATATTGTTTGATTTGGTGTATTAAAAATAAAAATATTTACAAAATTTCTATTAAAAAATAGTTATAAAAACATCCTCCACAAATACGGTGGCAAGGACGTGAAAAAGTTGAGGACAATTATTTCCTTAATTTTGCTAATGCATATATTGAAAATTCTTGCATTACTAATACCATAATTTATTTACATAAATTGAAAAATGTACCAAATAAAATTTTAATAATATACAAAATTAATACACATTATTTTTTCTAATGTATTAACCATATGACCCCTGATTGTTTACACCTGACTGCATTTTCTCTAGTGGGGATAACTAGGGGTAAGTCAATGGAAGTAGGTAATTCTCACTCTGATCTATATAATATGATATTTTTAGTTTTTTATTAATCCAAAATAACGGTGTTTATATAATTAAGAAGCTATTAGCTTCTTTTTAAAAAAAATAAATATATTTCATCTTATTTATTGTTGCATGACTAAAAAAATCATACTAAATTGATATTATTTAATTACAGATAATTTAATGGAAACATTTTTTATTTTTTTAGGTATATGTGATTTTAACAGAAGAATGTTCAAATTTAAAATACCATATAATATGAAGTGATGGGAAGAAAGTACATTTTTTTGGTTTTTTAAAATAAACGTTTAGTGACCCACCAATCATTTGAAAATTAATTATTTCTGGATAATATATATAGCAAAAGCCATCTTATTTCCGAGTTCCAATGCCAACCTTCAATTGCCTGGTCCATTTGGTGCTTGAATATATTCCGTCCATTTTGAACTTTACAAGTTATTTAAGAAATTAATAATGTGTATGTGCGTGGCATGTTTGACATATCATGTCCCATGCTTCCCTCTATATAGATTATATATAGTAATGTTATATTTTTAAAAATATTTTAATATTAATATGTGAATCCATGTTTAAAATATCATATAATAATATGGTGATAATTTGGTGCATCTTTCTAAGTGATGATAAAAATTTAAATCTTTTATTTATCTCGTCTTTTTGAGTAACACCTCTCCAAATGGTTATCGATCACACTTTTGACGTTTCAACTAATTTTTCTTTTGTTTGTTTTTCCTTTAGGGTGTGTTTGGTATGGAGGAAAACATTCTCATGTTTGGTTGGGTAAAATGTTTTCCAAATTAACTCATTTTCCTCAAATTTAATGAAAATGACTTCCCTTCAAAAATTAAAAAAAAAGTTTTCCAAAACTTTCCTCCAACTTCAAATTACAATTTTTTTTTGTTGAAAAAATAAATTTAAAGCTTATTTAAAAAAAATATTTTTCAACTACATTTTTTTATTTTCTTAACCCACCCTCACCTCGACCCCCTCCCGCCAGCCCCCTACCACCCCCCCCCCCCCAAAAAAAAATATTTTAAAGTTTGTTTTTAAAAAGTATTTTCAATTTCAAAATTTTATTTTCACCCCACCCCACCCCTACCCTCGCTCCCACCATCCACCTACCACCCCCCCCCCCCCAAAATAAAATAAAATAAAAATAAATTAAAGTTTGTTTTTAAAAAATACTTTCAATTTCAAATTTTTGTTTTTTCACCCCCACCCCACCCCTACCCTCCCTCCCCAAAAAAATAAAAAATAAAATTAAAGTTGTTTTTAAAAAAATATTTCCAATTTTTATTTTTTCACCCCGCACCCCCTCAAAAAAAAAATTAAGTTTGTGTTTTTTTTTTTTAAAAAATTCAAATTTTTATTTTTTTACCCCATCTCACCCCCTCCCCCCTCCAAAAAAAAATTTAAGTTTGTTTTTAAAAATATTTTTAATTTCAAATTTATATTTTTTCATCCCATTTCACCCCTACCCCCTCCCCCCCCACCAACCCACCCTTCCCAAAAAAAATTAAGTTTATTTTTTAAAAATATTTTCAATTTCAATTCAAAAATTATTTTCTACTCTCTAGTAAAAATAAAAGATATTTTCTCAAAAATAATTTTCATTAATAAATCAAACACTAAAAAATCTTTTCCGCAAAATACTTTCTACTCACCAACCAAATATGAGAAAATAAGTCAAAAATCTACACATTTTCTAGGAAAGCATTTTCTAGGAAAACATTTTCCTTCATACCGAACACACCCTTAATCTTTCAAATTTTTCAAGTGTGTTACATTAAAAATTCCTAATTTTTTTATATAATTAAATTAAATGTGTGTATTAAAATTTAAAACTACTACTCTTTCTGTCCCAATTTATGTGGAACTTTTCATTTTTTGAGAGTTATACAGTTAAGTTTGATCGGCAATTTGCGCATGGAATCTTCAATTTTTTTGAAATGATATTTATATATTTGTAAACTATGTAAAAAGTACTATCAGTCACAATAATTGATAATTCAAAGTTTAAAAAATCTATGAAAAACTTACGGTAAAAAATAGACTTGTTGAATCTTGAAATCCGAAAAGTGCCATATAAAATGAGACGGAGGGAGTAATATTATATATTTTGGACCTATAATTGTTATAATTTAATGGTTGATATTAAGAATCAAAATGTCAAATCGATCAAATTTGTAATTAAGATGCATTTTTTCGTAATATATATATATATATATATATATAGAACAAATTATTATGTATTCTTTATAGAGAAATTAAATACATAAAATCCCCCCTGAACTTAGCAGCAAAACTTACTTTGACACTTTAACTTTACGGGTAACTATTTACCCCCCTAATCTCTTTTCAAGTGAAATAAAATACACCCAAATCGCTGACATGGCAAGTAAAAAAGGTAACAACGCATTTATGTCAAAAATTAAAGAGAAAAAAAAGTGGACCCCAATCATTTTCTTTTTAGCCAATAATCTTTCTTTTCTTCATCTTCTTCATACCCTACCACCCCCAACCCTTAGTACCACCAACCCCACCTCCTGCCCCTTCATCTTCCTCACAACTAATCCACCCCTCCCGCCCTCGACCACCACTTGCACCACCCCTTTCTTCTTCTTCGAACCCCCACTCCCACCCTCCTTCTTTCTCTTCGAACCTCGGTTCCTCACACTTTTCTTCTTCTTCTTTGTTGAACTTTCCATTTTTTTTCTCCTTCTTCAAGATGCCTCCATCCCACCCTCATTTCCTTTCTATCAGTAATGTAACACCCCACAACTAGAAAGAGCTAGAATTAGACAGAGTCATTTCTGGAAAGAATGAAAAATTTGGAAAATTGGTTATGTTAAGCTTGAGTTTTGGGTAAAATTCAAATGACCATAACTCCTATCTCAGGATGAGTTAGGTGTGATACCAGACACCGTAGGAAAGATCTTTGATTTATCTTTCCAACGCCGCCAAGTTTGCTCAATTCCGAGTTCTTATGAGGGAGATATGTCCATTTGAAGTTGGGTTGTCTAGATAAGAAAAATCAATACCGGATTTTAGAAGGGTATTATGATCTTTTCACTACCCAATTATTTAATTTCATTTTTGGTAATTAAGATGGGGTCTAAACTGATTTGGTTCAGTTTACGTTTCATAAAAAAAAGTTAGGGTTTTGAGAGAAGAGAAAAGGAGAGGAGAAAAGAGGAGAAGAGACAAGGAATCGTCAAGTTCTTGAAGCTAAAATTGTGGATTTCGTCAAGGGGTGATCCCTACGAGGTATGTGAGATCACATACCGTTAGGTTAGTTCACCCACGCGCCATTCATGATTTATTTCAGCGAATTTATGTGCTTGAAGGTTTAAACATTGAGTTCTTGATGGGTTTTGTTGAAGTTCTATTGAGTTCTTGATTCGTTCAAATTGTTGAGGAGTTGTTGATTCAAATTCATGAAATTGGGTGTTGTTTTGAGTAGATTCTTATATATTTTGGTTATGTAGTCGAATTTACGTGTTTGGGTAAAGAACCAATCGAAACTAGAGGTTTTAGAGTTGAAAAGCGACCAAGAAAAATTAGAGTTTTCTGGGCAAGGGGTCTGGGGCACCGCACCAGCCAGAGCGCCCCAACTTCAGTTCTGATGTTTTGGTCTGGCTCCCCGCGCTACTCAGAGCGCCAGGGATGCCAGGTCTTCTATTTTTTCCCACTTCTTTCCGTACTAGTTCCCTTGTTACGTACCTATGTTTCCTAGTTGATTCCTACACTCTAAGGTACATTTAAACAACATGAGATCATCAATAACATGAGATCATGGGCCTTGAATCCATAATTCAATTCAAGGAAAGTTAAGAGTTAAGTCAAGAGAAGTTCATAGAATTTTTCAAAAGTCTTTTTCAAACGTTTTAACTTTGTTTTAAGACTTGAGTTTTGAGTTGAGTAAAGAGTAAAAGTTGAAGTTCATTTCTTCAAAAGAGTATATGGGGACTGTGTATTTCCAAAGAGTAAATTGTTTTCACATTTAAACAAGAAAGGAAACTTTGATTTCCAAAAGAGCCTTTGAGCTAGTTTTTTTAGTAAAGAGTAAATGCTTTCACAATTAAGCAAAAAAGGAAACTTTGTTTTCCAAGATAGCCTTTGAGCTAAGTTTTTGAGAAATTATCTCAAACCACAGAAAGAAATTATGTTTTTAAACATAAGAGCTAATATTATATTTTGGGAGTAGTATTGAGCACCGATATGGGGGAGAGTTCAGACAACTCCCAGCCCCCCATAAACCATGTAGCCATCATGGGTATAAAAATGACATACTTTTTAGATGATTTCTTAGTGCTTTATAGCATAGACTAGTGGATCCACTTAGTAGTCAAGTTCTATACCTTCGGCAAGGTATATGACGACCCTGGCAGCGTGAGGCAAAATGTTGTATCATCACAATAACTCTTAAATGATGGTTGTCGGTTAGAGAAACTCTCACAGAAGTATTTTGTATTCTTGTATACACAAATTTAATTGTATTTTTATATACATTCAGAGTTTACATTGTATCCTTGTATACATACAGAGTTGCTATTGTATTTCTAAATACACAGAGTTGTTATCCATGTTTTAAAAAGCTTTTCTTTAAATTGCACTTGTTTATATTGCTTTTTATTGAAATGAGTTCAGTTCAGTTGAGTTGAGACCAGGTTTGCTCTTTCAGTTGCTTTCAAGCTTATGTTTTGTGTAGATTTCCCCTCACATGCTCGTACATTCAATGTACTGATGCCATTTGGTCTGCATCTTTTTATGATGCAGATACAAGTAACCAGGATCAACATCCAACGCTTCGTTGATCCAATTGAGCATTCAAAGTCTTGTGGTGAGCCTCCTTGCTTTTCGAAGGATCCCCTTTTTATTTCTTTCAGTATTTTAGTTCATTAGGATGTCGTGGGTCTTGTCCCGACATCCATCTCAGTTGTTTAGAGGCTTCATAGATAGTCAAATGTTAGTTCTTTAGTCTTTTCATTTTCATTCTATTATGTTAAGACTTGAGTTTGCCTTATTGGCCAGTTGAATGTTCTTTTATAACATTCTAGCTTATTACATAAACTTATCTTTGTTGAGTAACAGTCTTCCACTTAGTAAGTAAGCCAGTCCAAGGGTTTGCTTGGGGCTAGCAATGGTTATCGAGTGTCAGTCCCGCCCAGGGTGTAGGCTTGGGGTATGAAAAACTTGGTATCAGAGCATAGAGTTCAAGAGTCCTAGGAAGTCTATGAAGCCTTGTCTGTAGAGTCCTATTTATCGGTGTGAAGCGCTCCACATCTATAATCAGGAGGCTGCAACACTTAGGAAATATCTCATTTCTTTCATACTCATTTCGTGTGATAGAGTGTATCTCTATAAAAGTTTCTTTCTAACTCGTGCTTGCGAGTGTCTTTCACTTGATCATGCCTCTACGAAGAGCAGTTAGAGGTCGTCCGGCTAGAATAAATATTGAGCCACAGGAACAAGGGGTACCTAATGCACTAGAAGTGCAACCCCAATGAGAGGTCACCAATGTTAAGTTTCGTGAGGCCATCCGGATGTTGAGCCAAGTTGTAACCAACCAAGTTGGGCAACAGAGAGAGAATCGACATGAAATGACTGATACTTCAAGGATCTGTGAGTTCTTAAGGATGAACCCTCTAAGCTTTACTGGTTCGAGTGTTACTAAGGATTCAAATTTTTTTGTTGAGGAACTTCAGACGGTTTTTGAGATCATGCACGTTGATGACGTTGAGAGGGTGGAACTAGTTGCATACCAAATGAAGGGTGTCACTAGGATCTAGTTTGATCAATTGAAAAAGAATTGAGCTGAGGTGCACCACTGGTGAGTTGGGCTGTGTTTGAGAAGGCCTTCTTGGGGCGTTTATTTCCCCGAGAACTGAGAGAAGCAAAGGTACGAGAGTTCCTCACTCTTAAGCAGGATTCTTTGAGTGTTCATGAGTACAGTCTGAAGTTCACACAACTTTCCCGCTATGCTCCAAAGATGGTTGCCGACATGAGGAGCATGATAAGTTTATTCGTTGTTGGGTTGTCTCGCCTGTCAAGCAAAGAAGGTAAGACAACTATGTTGATAGGGGATATGAACATAGCAAGGCTAATGATCCATGTGCAACAAGTTGATGAGGACAAGCTGAGGGATAGAGAGAAGTTTAAGAATAAGAGAGCTAAGACATCATGGAATGAGTCTGGGTAGTAGAAGAGTAATGCTAACAGGTCATCCTTTCCAACAGAAACAGAAGGGACATGCTCTATCATCTGCTAGTGCACCTGCACCAAAGAACAAATGTGAGTACAATAGTCAGAATTTCAGAGGTAAACCTGCCTATTCTCAGGGTAGTATGACACAAGGGGGTAGTAAGCGTCATGCATGTGCCAAGTGTGGTGGGAGCCACTCAGGGATGTGTCGTGATGGCTCCACTGGTTGCTTCAAGTGTGGCTAGAACGGTCATTTTATGCGAGAGTGTCCGAAGAACAAGCAAGGTAACAATAATGGGGGTAATAGTGCCCAGTCTTCTTGAGTTGCTCAACCAGACAGAGCTACATCTAAAGAAGCTACTTCAGGGGCAGGCGGAGGAGGAAGCCGTCTATATGCTATCACTAGTCGGCAAGAGTAAGAGGATTCGCCAGATGTTGTTACTGGTATGATCCAAGTCTTTAGTTTAATGTTTATGTTTTGCTAGATCCAGGAGTGAGTTTATCCTTTGTAACTCCTTATGTTGAGATGAACTTTGATGTTCTTCCTGAAAAACTTAGTGAGCTCTTCAGTGTTTCTACACCTGTTGGTGAGTCTATTCTAGCAGAGCGAGTCTATCATGATTATCCCGTTTCCGTCAATCACAAGAGCACCATAACTGATTTAGTTGAGTTAGACATGGTAGCTTTTGATGTCATTCCAGGTATGGTCTAACTTCATGCCTATTATGCCTCAGTTGATTGTAGAGCTCGAGTTTTCAAGTTCCAGTTTCCTAATGAGCCACTTATAGAGTGGAAGGGTAGTTTAGCAGTGCCTAAGGGTTGTTTTATTTCGTACCTTAAGGCAATGAAGTTAGTTTCCAAGGGGTGTGTCTATCACTTAGTTAATGACTCTAGTGTTGAGAAACCTCATATTAAGTCAGTTTCAGTAGTAAAAGAGTTTCGCGAAGTATTTCCAGATAATCTTCCTGGAGTCCCTCCTGAGAGAGAGATAGACTTCGGTATAGATATTCTTCCTAATACTCATCCTATATCTATTCCGCCATATATGATGGCACCAACAGAGTTAAAAGATTTGAAAGAGCAGTTGAAAGATCTCCTAGAGAAAGGTTTTATTCGACTAAGTGTCTCACCTTCGGGCGCTTCAGTCTTATTTATGAGAAAGAAAGATGGCTCCCTTAAGATATGTATAGATTACCATCAGTTGATCAAGGTTACTATCAAGAATAAGTATCCTCTTCCGAGAATTGATGATCTCTTCAATCAACTTTAAGGTTCCACTTGTTTCTCTAAGATATACCACATGCTACCATCAGTTAAGGGTAAGGGAATGTGATATTCCAAAGACAGCTTTCAGGACCCGTTATGGTCATTTTGAGTTTCTGGTCATGTCTTTCGGTTTAACTAATGTGCTTGCAGCGTTCATGGACCTTATGAATAGAGTGTTCAAGCCTTATTTAGATATGTTTGTTATCATGTTCATTGATGACATTTTAATATATTCGAGGAATGAGAAAGATCATGCTAGTCATCTTAGAATAGTTCTTCAAACTCTAAATGATATAGAGTTGTATGCCAAGTTCTCTAAGTGTGAGTTTTGGCTCGAGTCTGTGGCATTCTTAGGCCACACTATTTCCGGTGATGGAATTAAAGTTGACACTCATAAAATAGAGGTAGTGCAAAATTGGCCTAGTTCCACATCTCCAACTGATATTAAGAGTTTCTTGGGGTTGGTTGGATATTATAAAAGATTCGTAGATAGGGTCTCATCTATTTCGTCCCCTTTGACCAAGTTGACTCAGAAGACAGTTAAGTTTCAATGGTCTGAAGCTTGTGAAAAAAAGATTTCAGGAATTGAAAAAGAGGTTAAGTACTGCCCAATATTGACCTTACCAGAAGGTACGCAAGGCTTTGTGGTATATTGTGATGCGTGCAAAGTTAGTTTGGGTTGTGTGTTAATGCAAAATGGCAAAGTTATAGCTTATGCCTCTAGACAGTTGAAAGTTCATGAGAAGAATTACCCAACCCATGACTTAGAGTTGGCTGCCGTAGTATTTGCTTTGAAAATTTGGCGTCATTATTTGTATGGTGTTCGTGTGGATGTGTTTACCGATCACAAGAGTCTTCAGTTTGTGTTTAGTCAGAAAGAGCTTAATCTCAGACATAGAAGGTGGTTAGAGTTACTCAAGGATTATGATATGAGTATCCTCTATCATCCAGGTAAGGTTAATGTTGTTGCTGATGCCTTGATCAGGTTGTCTATGAGTAGTACTGCCCATGTTGAGGAAGATAAGTAAGAGTTAGCAAAACATATGCATAGATTTGCACGATTAAGAGTTCGACTAATGGATTCCACATAAGGAGAAATAATGGTGATGAATGTGGCTGAATCATCATTAGTGTCAGAAGTGAAAGAAAAGTAAGACCAAGATCCTATTTTGCTTGAATTAAAGGCAAATGTTCACAAGCAAAAAGTAATGGCTTTTGAACAAGGGGGAGATGGTGTATTGAGGTATCAAGGTAGGTTGTGTTTACCAAAGTGGATAAACTCCAAGAGAGGATCATAGAGGAAGCTCATAGCTCCAGATATTTTATCCATCCGGGTTCCACAAAGATGTATCGTGACTTGAGAGAAGTTTATTGGTGGAGTAGTATGAAGAAGGGCATTGCAGAGTTTGTTGCTAAGTGTCCGAATTGTCTACAAGTTAAAGTAGAGCACCAAAGGCCCGGTGGTATGACTCAAAATATAGAACTTCCAGAATGGAAGTGGGAGATGATGAATATGGACTTCATTACAGGTTTACCAAGGTCTCGCAAGCAGCATGATTCTATTTGGGTGATTGTTGATAGAATGACAAAATCATCCCACTTTTTACTGGTAAAGACTGCCCATACAGAAGAAGACTATGCCAAGTTGTATCTTCAAGAGGTAGTTAGACTTCATGGGGTGCCAGTTTCAATTATTTCAGATAGAGGTGCGCAATTTACTGCATAATTCTAGAAATATTTTCAGAAAGGCTTGGGTTCAAAGGTGAACTTAAGTACTGCTTTTCATTCTCAGACAGATGGTCAAGCAGATCGCACTTTTCAGACCTTACAGGATATGTTGAGGGTCTGTGTGATTGATTTAAAAGGTAATTAGGATGATCACCTACCTCTCATTGAGTTTTCCTACAACAATAGTTACCACTCTAGCATCCAGATGGCTCCTTATGAAGCTCTTTATGAGAGAAGATGCAGATCTCCTATTGGATGGTTTGAAGTTGGTGAAGCTGGGTTAATAGGACCAGACTTAGTTCATCAAGCTATGGAAAAGGTGAAAGTTATTCAAGAGAGGTTGAAGACAGTGCAGACTCGTCAGAAATCCTATACGGATATTAGGAGAAGGGACTTAGAGTTTGAAGTAGATGATTGGGTCTACTTGAAAGTTTCACCATGAAAGGTGTTATGAGGTTTGGTAAGAAGGGGAAGCTTAGTCCCCGGTATATTGGTCCTTACAGAATATCCAAGAGGATTGGCAATGTAGCTTATGAGTTAGAGCTACCACAAGAATTAACAACAATTCATCTGATGTTCCACGTCTCCATGTTGAAAAAGTGTATGGGCGATCCTTCATTGATCATACCAATGGAATATATTAGTATCAAGGATAACTTATCTTACGAGGAGATTCCTGTTCATATTCTAGATCGCCAAGTTCGCAAGTTGAGAACAAAAGATGTAGCATCAGTCAAATTTCTTTGGAGGAATCGGTTTGTTGAGGAAGCTACTTGGGAAGCTGAGGAAGATATGAAAAAGAGATATACACATCTCTTCGAGTCCGGAGAGGTTCCAAATTAAGGTACTAATCCTTTTCTTGGCATATATTTTAAGTTGGCATGTTGTATTTACATTTTGCTTGTTGGGTGTTTGAGCTAAGTGTAGATGTTACACCCTTAGCCTACTAGGATTGATCTCTTCGAGGATGAATGTTCCCAAGGGGGAGATATTGTAACACCCCGCAACTAGAAAGAGCTAGAATTAGAAAAAGTCATTTTTGGAAAGAATGAAAAATCTAGAAAATTGGTTAAGTTATGTTAAGTTTGAGTTTTGGATCAACTTCAAACGACCATAACTCCTAACTCAGGATTAGTTAGGTGTTCTACTAGATACCGTAGGAAATATATTTATCTGTCCAAGGCCGCTGAGTTTGCTCAATTCCAAGTTCGTACGAGACAAATATGTTCGTTTGAAGTTGGGTTGTCTAGATAAGGAAAGTCAAAATCGGATTTTAGAAGGGTATTATGATCTTTTCACTACCCAATTATTTAATTTCATTTTTGGTAATTAAGATGGGGTCTAAACTAATTTGGTTCAGTTTACGTTTCATAAAAAAGAGTTAGGGTTTTGAGAGAAGAGAAAAGAAGAGGAGAAAAGAGGAGAAGAGACAAGGAATCGTCAAGTTCTTGAAGCTAAAATCGTGGATTTCGTCAAGGGGTGATCCCTACGAGGTATGTGAGATCACATACCGTTAGGTTAGTTCACCCACGCGCCATTCATGATTTATTTCAGCGAATTTATGTGCTTGAAGGTTTAAACATTGAGTTCTTGATGGGTTTTGTTGAAGTTCTATTGAGTTCTCGATTCATTGAAATTGTTGAGGAGTTGTTGATTCAAATTCATAAAATTAGGTGTCGTTTTGAGTAGATTCTTACATATTTTGGTTATGTAGTCGAATCTAAGTGTTTGGGTAAAGAACCAATCGAAACTAGAGGTTTAAGAGTTGAAAAATGACCAAGAAAAATTAGAGTTTTCTGGGCAGGGGCGTCACGCCAGCCAAAGTGCACCATCTTCAGTTCTGAAGTTTTGGGTCTGGCGCCCCGCGCTACTCAGAGCGCCAGGGACGCCAGGTCTTCTACTTTTTCCCACTTCTTTCCGTACTAGTTCCCTTGTAACGTACCTATGTTTCCTAGATGAATCCTACACTCTAAGGTACGTCTAAACAACATGAGATCATGGGCCTTGAATCCATAATTGAATTCAAGGAAAGTTAAGAGTCAAGTTAATAGAAGTTTATAGAGTTTTCCAAAAGTCTTTTTCAAATGTTCTAGATTTGTTTTAAGACTTGCTTTTGAGTTGAGTAAAGAGTAAGAGTTGAAGTTCATTTCTTCGAAAGAGTATATGGGGACTATGTATTCCCAAAGAGTAAAATATTTTCACATTTACACAAGAAAGGAAACTTTGATTTCCAAAAGAGCCTTTGAGCTAATTTTTTAGTAAAGAGTAAATGCCTTCACAATTAAGCAAGAGAGGAAACTTTGTTTTCCAAGATAGCATTTGAGCTAAGTTTTGAGCAATTATCTCAAACCACAGAAAGAAATTATGTTTTTAAATATAAGAGCTAGTATTATATTTTGGGAGTAGTATTGAGCACCGATATGGGGGAGAGTTCAGACAACTCCCAGCCCCCATAAACTATGTGGCCATCATGGGTAGAAAAGGATCATACTTTTAGATAATTCCTTAGTGCTTTATAGCATAGAATAGTAGATCCACTTAGTAGTCAGGTTCTATACCCTCGGCAAGGTATATGACGACCCTGGCAGCGTGAGGCAAAACACTATATCTTCACAATAGATCTTCAGTGATGGTTGTCGGTTAGGAAAACTTCCACAGAAGTATTGTGTATTCTTGTATACACATATTCAATTGTATTTTTATATACATTCAGAGTTTACATTGTATTCTTGCATACATACAGAGTTACTATTGTATTTCTAAATACACAGAGTTGTTATCCATGTTTTAAAAAGTTTTTCTTTATATTGCACTTGTTTATACTGCTTTATATTGAAATGAGTTCAGTTCAGTTGAGACCATGTTTGTTCTTTCAGTTCCTTTCAAGCTTATGTCTTGTGTAGATTTCCCCTCACATTCTCGTAGATTCAATGTACTGATGCCATGTGGCCTGCATCTTTTTATGATGCAGATACATGTAACCAGGATCAACATCCCACGCTTTGTTGATCTAGTTGAGCATTCAGAGTTTTGTGGTAAGCCTTCTTTCTTTCCAGAGGATCCCCTTTTTATTGCTTTCAGTATTTTAGTTCATTAGGATGTCGTGAGTCTTGTCCCAACATCCATATCAGTTGTTTAGAGGCTTCATAGACAGTCATATGCTAGTTCTTTAGTCTTTTCATTTTCATTCTATTATGTTGAGACTTGAGTTTGGCTTATTGGACAGTTGAATGTTCCTTTATAATATTCTAGCTTATTACATAGACTCATCTTTGTTGAGTAATGATTTCACGTATCAGGACCCTTCATCCAATACTAAGTTTCAACGACCGTGAGTAGTAATATAACCCAACTAAGTGAGTTGGGGTCGAGTCCCAAGGAAGTGGTTCGTAATTGAAAATCAGTAGGCAAGTAAGAATATGTTCAAGTCAATCATAGCTAAAAACATTTATGAATAAAATGTCAAAATATCAAGGAGGTTTTGTTTGTATTATCAGCTAAAACAACAAATAGTACGAAAGTATGAATATGGAGACGGGATTCTTGGGATGTGATAGGATTATGGGATAAGGTAAACAACCGGGTAATTGTAATTAATAGTAAACAACTATAAATCGGTGAATAAGCTAGACTTTAGTGGGGGTAAACTTTCTCTCGAACAATCTACCCCGAATCAAATTGGTTTCTCTCTAAAACCAATAAGCAACAATGAAGCATTGCCTTCACTTTAGTCCATTCACTCTCTCGAGCTGAATGCGTGGAAAAGGTTTAGGGTTCACTCTTTAGAGCTGAACCCATGACAACCCAATACCCATAGACCATTGATTCAGTAGTTTTGGTTTTAAAACCTCTCTCTTGAGCAAGCCAAAAACACAAAATTAAGATTGTATTTGCAACTACAATCCATTAAAGTCAACCACAATTACTGAACGAAATCACTTTTAAAAAGCAAGTAAACTTTCAATTAACAATACCCAGCAGTTAAATCAACCCATAATCACATAATCACACCCCAAGAATTGGGGTTTTAGCTAGACATAGTAAAAATGCAAAAATCGTTACCAAGTTGTGTTTTCATCAACTGGGTACGATTGATATAGTCTTTACAAAGGTCTAAGACGAAGAATCTTCAACACCCACTTCAAATTTCTTAGAAATGGAAATCTTCAAAGCTAAGGAAATATTGTCTTTAAACTCAGTTCTAAGCTCTCAAACTTCAAAACTGAAAAAATAATATGTTTCAACAAAAGATCAGATTCTAAAACTGCCTTGTAACACCCCTAAATACTAACCAAGAGTCACATGTCGATTTACCGTTGCTGAATTACTAGAATATGTTTTAGTCTCATTTTGGGAACTTGAAATGTTGTGATAATTGCTAACTTGCTTAACATAAATTGTGATCGTAATTTAAGTTGTTGTGATGGGGTGTTTAGGTAATATTCTAATTAGAATTATGTATAACTTTAAAAGGAGATGAGGGATATATATATATATATATATATAGGTGTATATGTATGCATTTTGGGCAGCACCTTTGAAGGATAGCTGCCCAAGGGATAAACATCACTTGTTTGACTATATATTTTCACCCCTCCTTTAGTAATTTCGTTTTCCTCAAGCCTTAGAACCTTAGAAACATATCTAAATAGATTGTTCTTCAAAATTACAAGAGAAAACTTGGTTCTTTTGGCTGGAATTCGAGACACACACTTCTTTTTGGTAAGTGATGAAATTTGTTCATGAGCTGGGTAGTGTTTGGTAATTTATGCATATCTCGTCCTCTAGAACTCCGTTTGCAGTGAATAAATATGATTTGGAAAGCTAATTCGTAGACCTACAACTTTTAGGTTTATGGAAAACTCTGATTTATCTATTATGGAATCGAAATATGGGACGCAACATAGGACAAGTTCTGTCCAGATTTTGAAATTTGAAATCCTGTATGGACAGCTGTTAGTGTTTTGAATATATCTTTTTATAAAAAAATATATTTTGCGGTGATTCTTGTTTGTTTGCAACCTTAAGAAGTGTAGCTACATCTTTCATGAAGGTTATAAAGTTTAGTTTTGCCGTTTTCCTTTTCAAATCTAGGTTGCGACGTAAGGTACTAGGCTAGCCAGAATCACTGTTTTGGGAGCATAGTCATGTTTGTACAGGCTAAGCTTACTTGTGATGATAATTATGTTTTACACCAATATTATTGAGCTGCTGGGAATTAAAAAAGTTATTTAATTGTATTTTTTAAGGTTGTATATACTCGTGAACAAGTTGAGGACTTTGATACGTTGTGATCTACGGTTTGAACTCTTGAAGTTGTATTGGAATGTTTCTTTGCTAAAGCACCGAGGTGTGTGTATAAACTTGTATTTGCACTCTTTTAACTGCTAGTATATCTGAAATTTGATCTTGGTACCTTGGTTACTCTTGTCACTTTACATTGTTGTATTGGTATCCTTTGAGAAGTTAAAGACGCTTGTGTAACTCGCCCACTTGTATGGATTGTTTGATCACTTGGCACTCTTGTTGGGACCTTGTCCTTCTTGTGGCTGTGACTTTGTCACTATTGGCATGTCTCTTGATTCAGATCATTTGCCATCTTGACTCTGGATTTTTAGTTCGTCTTAAGTATGGAAGTTGTCCATTTTAAGTACGAATTAGAAAGCCATTTTTAATATGGTTCTTGGTTCTTTTGATTATTGGGCTTTGACCCTTCTTGATACTTGTTTGTGTTTGGTGCGAAGACATGATGTACATATTGGGCGAGCCTTGTTATTGAATCTCTTGGAAAATGGTGCTATGAGCGTTCTTGACAATTGGACCTCTAAATATCGAACTTGATACTTTTGATATATTGTTTACTTGATTTATTTATTATGTTCGATTATGCTGTCCATGACTTGAGAAGGGTAGTTTTGTGAATTTGATGGCTCCGAACCTATAGTTTTACACCACTAAGCTATATGCTTAGCGATAGTTGTTTCTATCGTAGGGAATGAGCGAGTGGATGCATGAAGCTGGCCATTGGAGAGGGAAATTTTGAAAGCCTTAAGGAAGATCACATTTGCATATAGGCATCTATATTTTGTAGAAACCTTGGGATTTGTACATGATCTATGTGTTGTATATTTACATGAAATTTTGAGGACTAATTTGATCATGTCACCATGGGTTGTAATATAAGTATGGCTCTATGTTTTGTTCTTTTGGGGTGTGTAAGCCCAAGTCTTGTAATATATTAAATTTACCACTAATTTTGAATGAATGTGTGAAGCATGAACCACCTAGTTTAGGTACTTGGAAGTTGGTAATATTGATTTTTTTTATGTCATTGTTTGTTCTAGTGTGAGTACCATATATGCATAAAAATCTCGTGAGTTATTGACTTATATTATTTCGGAAGGGTCACTACGTGCCTGCTAAACTAAAAATTTAAACAAGTATTTATAGTTGTCAGAAAGTGTGATGTGGAGGTTCGATCGGCGCAGTTAGTCAGGATCGCCGATCCAATCGGCGATCTGCCCTTTGGTCATTTTCATCGCTGTTTTACTTTTTCCTTTAGCATCTTCAGGTTCTGTAACTTTGGGCGATATGACACTGGTAGTATAATATTAGGGTGTATTTTAATTTACTTGAAAAGAGATTAGGGGGTAAATAATTACCCGTAAAGTTAGTTTTGTAGCCAAGTTCAGGGGGGATTTTATGTATTTTTATTAAGTACAAAACTTCAAGAAAAAATGACGTAAAAAATGTAAGATAAAAATTATTTTAAAGAGGAACATGATAATTCACCATCATACTTATAATGAAGGGACAAAATTAAATGTATTGAACAAAATTTCATCATTGATATCAAAAGTCAAAATTATATTGTATTGATAAACAAAAACACACTCTAAAGAATGAGGTAAATGAAAAACGAACTACATTATGTATGAGTATAATAATATAACATAATTACTTGTAATAAATTAACAATAACAAAAAGGATGATGACTAGGGGTGGACATGGTATGATATGGTACAGTATTTGAAACTTCGCTACCGTAATTTCGATATTCGGTTTTTAAAACTATTTTACCATTACCATACCAATTTATTTAAATATTAAGTTCGATTTTGATATTTTGCGGTATGGTAAATCGGTAACTATAGTTTGTTTTAACTTTGACTAATATATTGTCACGCCCCAAATTCAAGGGGCGCAACTGGCACCTAATGCCAAAAACTTGGGCCTAGGCCGACCCTGCTTAGCCAGTTTGTAATGGCACGGAGAAGCCACACATAGTTAAGAAAACAAACAAGTATATCTCGGCTTAAAAATATGTCCTTAGCCAGCAAGGCCCCTGTCAACAACCCTGTAAAGAATATAACTACTCCCACGGTTCATATAAAAAAAAAGCTAGCATATAAATTCTGTTTGAGCTATCGAGGCCACCATGATATCTAGGGAAATGTAAACGCTATATAGGCTGTCAAAGCCGTCATTATCTCTATATAGAAACGAAGAAATACTATGTAACAAGACGAAAAATTAAACCATCACCAAACATCGGCCAACCAACAAACGAGGCCAACATGGATAATAACGTGGCAATACAACCCGACACACTGGTCTACAAGCCTCTAAGAGTAGTAAATCTTGGTCGGGACAGGACCTCGACATACCCAAAAACTATATACAACAAAATCCAACAAACCTTTAAACTCTGGCAACTCCGGAGGAAAGGGACTAGCCAACCTACTGGAACTCAACCGTGCTGCTGGGGAGGTCTATCGAGTCTTCTGTCGGGACCTGCATACATGAATGCAGCACCCCTAGGCAATGGGGCGTCAGTACGAAACAATGTACCGAGTATGACGATAGACTAAATGAGCAAGTATCATAATATTTCAAAAAATAATCAGGTAAGGAAATCAATATTTAGATAAGCATGCTAGCCCACTACTAAATCTAAACAAACAAAAATAATCAAACATCAACCTAACCAAACCCCTATAAGCTGGGCAAGTTCAAACAACATACCACATACCTAGGCCTCCATAAGCCTAGAAGGTGCCAAATCAATCTACACACCCCTATCAGTAGCCCCTTGTCTTTGTAAGAAGTCACATAGCCCTTTTAGGCAACGATATAACTCTGTAGGTAGCACATAGCCCTCTTAGGCAACAACATAGCTCTATAGGCTGCACATAGCCCTCTTTTGCATCAACATAGCCCCGTAGACAACACATAGCCTTCTTTGGCATAAAAGTAGCCCCGTAGGCAACACATAGCCCTCTAAGGCAATAACATAGTCCTCTTAGCCAGCATCATAGCCCCCCATAGGCAATTCACAGCTCAACAACTAATCACAATAGCCCCAAGGGCGAAAACAAACAATTCAATAGGCTAAAAACGAGCAATTTAGCTATAAATATTATATATGAATAGTCTCCAAGTTGTTCCTAACTTAGGGCCGTTCCTAACAGACTATGAGCCCCTAAAATGAGGGTTTATAACCACTCAATCATCCAACCACTTACAATTATATCTACAAGATCACCAACATTAACAACCATATTATATCACTCCCAAGCTTTAAGGAAACATACCGAACGAAGGGAATGACCTTAACATACCTTTTCCTTTATGGTTTATGCTGAATAATACCTATGTCTGCACCACTACAACACTAAAAAAAAGGTAACTCAATCAATAATTAAGGATAAGAATACTACGACAATTCGACAATCGATATGGATTCCTATCGTAAATTACTATCCAAGACCTAAGTATCCATAAACTCATAAAAGATGGTTCCTACCTTTCTTTACACGCCAAGAACACCGGAATAAACTCAAACAATTTAAAAACCCCTACTTCCACAACCTTCACGGAGCTACACCGCACAATTCACCATGAAAACTTTACCAAAATGGCGAGCTCGCGACGTAGGGCTATTTTCAATAAAGAGCCAAGAAGAGATCATGAACACACAAGGATGATTTGAGGAGCAATTCTCTTATTTTCTGGGTTTATTTACAAGCTGCAATGAAAAATAATGAAGAAGATGTTATCTTATAAGGTTCCACCGACCTAGGGGACCCACTAGCCGCCTCTACTGCGTAGTCGGTACAAAAAGGTAACTATCTCTCTATTTCTATGTCATATGAATGAACAGTTTGATGCGTTGGAAACTAGACTTGTAGACATTCGACTTGATATTTTGTGGGTCCTCTACCTCTTCTTATATTGGGAGAAAACCTCCGAGACATTTGCACTAAATTTCAGAGATATCTTTAAAAAGGAACTTGCAATAACTTTCACCAACTTTTATTACAAAACTCGCTTAACTTCAAAAATTAAGATGTCACTCTTGAGAACTTAAAATATGACCCACATCATTACTTATATATTAATCACTCTTCGTCTTTCCATGAAGATACGAATTAAGTTAGAGTTCCGAAAAGTTGGGGTGTTACATATATACTCGTATAATAGAGTATTATGACTTCGATAAATCAAGAAAGGTCTCAATTGTATCAAACACATTATACATATCATTTTTAAATACTAAATACCATACCAAATACAAAAAAAATAATTAAAATGTATATCATATACCATACCAAATACCATAATACCAAAATCACAATATAAAAAAATTCGATATTGTATGATAATTCGGTATGTACCATACTATTCCCATCAGGGGCGGACCCACGTGGGTTCTAGGGGGTTCACCCGAACATCCTCGGCAAAAAATTACACTATATATATAAAAGGTAAATTTTCTGTATTTATATATATTTATATTAATTTTGAACCCCCTCATGGATGAGAAGAAAACTATAGTGCGGTGGCAGGTCTCCTTTAAGTTAACTTTCACATCTAGAGTTCGAATCTTGATGTGAGTGTTTCATTTTTTAAGCCTTCTTTTTATTTAGTTTCAGTTCCTAACTTTCACATCTTTTCAAGCAATGAAACATCATCGAATAGTATTGTAAACGTGTTTGAGAAGTATTAGGACTGATCTCTTTTTGGAGTTTAATTTGTAGTTAGACATTGTGAAGGGTTAATTTTTTTTTGTTCTACTTAACACCATTTTTTGCTCTACTTAGCATTCTAGTTCTAGATTGACACATTGTAAAGGGGTAACTTTTTGTTTTTATTGTAATCACTCATGTTAGTTTCAGGTCTCTTGTAAGGAAACTAACTTTGTACCTATAAACTATATACTACTATTTCTTTGAAATTTTATTTTGTTGGCTTATTACACATTTATACTTTTATTTTTCAAACCCCTGAGTGAAAATCCGAGATCCATCACTAATGCCCACCCCAATGATGACAAAGCATAAAAAAAAAAGGACAACCTGAAAGTTGTGATAGAAAAAGATTTGAAAATCATCTACCAAGAGGCTCTATAATACCATAATTTTGACCCTTAATCAATATTACTATGTAAATATTTATTTCGTAATCTATTTCATACAAGAAATTATTACTGTCAAAATATGTTTGCACCTAAATTAGTAGCACAAAGTTAATGTTTATTAGGACTCTATTTTTACGTAAATATTTAGAGTTTTCAAATTAATTAAAAGACTTATTGTCTATGAAGTTTGTTATCGCATACAATATTTCGATATCATAGTGCACATGCGTTCGGCATATCTAGGGGTGTTCATGGTTCGGTTTGGATCGGTTATTAGTTAAAATCAAAATCAAACCAATTTAAATCGATTTTTAAATTTCTAAAACCAAACCAAACCAAATCAAAAAAATAACCGTCGGTTTGGTTAGGTTTTTTTGGTTTTTTTCGGTTTGAAAGTAATAAGTTTGTTGAGGACATACACATCTCGATAGACACAAACACTTAGTACAAATAAGCTATTACACGAACAAAGTGATTCATCCAATGTACCAAGTTTGAGAAACTAAAAAAACTCATTGTCAATAGCATAAAGTTGGTTCAATATTCTGGAGATCTCAACATCTTATCAATAGACTTTTCAATAAAATTACACCTTAAAATATTGAGAAATTAATTCTATAAAAAAACATCCAATAATTCATAGTCAAAACAAATCAATTACCATATTCTTTAGCTTGAGTTAAAATTATTCAATGTTCCGTTAGAAAAAATTATAAAGAATAGAGAAAGTGTGATCTTTAAAGTAATGAATATTGAGGGATTTAGACTTTTAATAGTTGGACTAAAATTTAAGTGTTGAGCTTCAGAAAATAGTAAAATTAAAGGCTTAAGTTAATTAAAATTTATCAAAATACTTATATTTTATTTATAAATAATTATAAAATTTATATATCTAACTTCTCGGTTCGGTTTGTTTATTTTTGCGGTTAATTATTAGTAAAATCAAAACCAAACCAAATAATATTGATTTTTCAAAATTTAAAACCAAACCTAACCAAATCAAACCAAATATCGGTTTTTTAATCGGTTTGATTCGGATTGCGGTTTGGTTTGATTTTACAACCATAACCATGAAGAGCCCTAGGCATATCCCTCATATTAATAAAAAAAGATTTTTAAAAATAACATATATAATATTTAAAAATATTTAATACAATATAAGAATTAAAAAGGAAAATATAAATTCCAAATTGATAAATGATCATGTGTAAAAGTTACGAATATTAACAGTCTTATTTTACATTCTTTAATATATATTTTGAATAATAAAAACGTTTATACACATTCTGATCTTATTATTTCCCTTTTTAACTTAGACTTTCCCAGCAACTTGAGATATGATTTATGAATAAAAGTACTCTTTGTTGAATATTAATTAACCAATTGATCTGTTATTTTCCTTTTTTATTTGTTGAGATAATTACACTCTCATAAAGTTACTTTACATAATTTAGTTAAGATTTTTAATGCTTATCTAAATTAGCCCAAAGGAGGAGTTTAGGGGTCTTAGAGGACTGCTATGGGGTCACAACCCTCTCTCGATCTAAAAGAAATCCAAACTCAAAGACAAATGATAGATCTTGATGAGACGAATTCAGTGCAACAAGAATCATCTTAAAATTTCATCGACAACTCCGAAAAATCTCACATTACAAATGTGATTATTGTAGAGAAATTGTAAGAGCAAAGTGTTAGTCATTTTCAAAATATTTCCCAATCAATTCTATTGTGATTGATGATATCTCACCTATTGGGGTTGATAGGTCATCACTAGATCTACTTCTCCACAAATTTTCAAAAGATTCCATCTTGCCGTTTGGAGAAACCAACGGGCAAAGTTTGACGAAATTTTAATATGTATAATAGTGTATAAAGTTGTATATCAATATATTAATATCTCTTATAGTTTCATATAATATTATACATTGGTGTATAATTAATGAATTCTGCAACTTCAGTCTTCAGCTATATTACTTCATTACAAGTTAGGTCCAGTTCGTAGTCATCGAGTCACACCACAACTCTCCTTCACTATATCCATGAAGAACGGCCTTAAAGTGAACCTCAAACGTCATGATCTTAGTGAATTTGATATAATATAACAGTGTGAAAGTTTAGTAACTATACAGTTATATTGTCTCGTGTATATAGTTAAAAATTTCTGTAATGCACTAAGCATAATGTGTGTTGAGGAATTGAATTCATCCCATTTTCTTAAGCTCAAAACCAATTTGAGAAGAAATTATGTATATGCTCTTGGAAGGACTTCAGTTCACATTTTTTGCAGCATATTTAATTACCTTTCAACTGAATTTCTCATCTAAGGCTAGTGACGGATCCAAAAATTTTATTTAAGAAGTTGGATTTTTGAGACAGTTTGATTTTGGAGTAAATTCACTATTTTAGCATTTTAAAATATATATACTTAATAGTGAAAGATTGAGCCTAATAGTGGTTGAACCCGAAATTTAAAAAAATAGCATAAGGTAAAATAATATTTACAGTGAGATTCAAACCCTAAACACAGGGGTTCATCTAAAAGGCACTATACCACTGCACTACATTTTATTTTTGCAGGTAACGACCCTTCCCGTCGTAATGGGTGAACTAATTGTGAAATAAATCGGGTGATAAAACCTTGGGTTGTTTATAACAACATTTCTTCTTGATTTATTTGCTGTAATTCACTAATATAATCATGAAATTGATAGTTTTAGATGAATTAATCGTGGAAAAGCCCTGATCGGGCGTGATGATCATGATTTTGGCATGGAGTTTGAAAGTTCTAAGCCAGGTGTTTTTAGGCCATTTGAGTATATGATTATATGTTATATTGATTGTTTGTAGACCAAAATAAGTCAGGTATCATAACAAGGGGTAAAGTCAGGTACAATAGAGTATTCTAGGCTTGATTTGAGGTAGGTGATGACTGATTGTTTACAAGTTACGTAATGCATGTATGATAACTACTTCTATAGTGCAACTTGTATGATGCATGGTTAGAGAGATCAAGGGAATGAATCTGAAATGATAACTTGTTGATAATCTCATGCAATGAAGGTGACCTATTTTCTTGTGTTTATAAGTGTAGTTGTATTTTATTGTGACTCTGATTGTGTGATGCGTGATGTTCGATTGGCTCGAGTACCACATCTAGTATGAGATATTCTTGGTTGGCTCGGGTACTATGTCTGATACATATTATCGGTTGGTTCAGGTACCATGTCTGATACGTGATATTAGTGTTGGCTCGAATACCTACATGTTTGATTATTTTCCTGTGTGTTGGTTCTTGAGTGAACCGGGCTTGTTTGTGATCCTATTGGACATGCTTCATGTAATTGTTAAGTCAGGATTGGTGACTAAGAGTTTTGTTGTATTGCTCTCTTGGTTAATGTATGTGTTGTCTTGTTTGTCTATGTTCTAGTTATGCGTTTATATTCATATCTTTGGAGTTGACAGATGATCTTACTAGTACTATGTGGTTTTGTGTACTGATACTGCACTTGCTCTTTCTTTGTTGAGTACAAGGCATATTGAGGTGGCTGCTACATGATCTTAATTGTGAAACACATGTTTAATGAGTTGGGGATTTTGACTCATTTAAGGCTTAATATTCATAGTTTTAGTGTCCTCAATGCCTACTTTATGCTTTAAACTGATGTTAAAATGCTAATTTGCAGCAATGAAGGCAAACGAGCAAGGCAAGGACATTACCAGGCAAAAAAGAGTGAAAAATCTGAAAAAAGCAAGGTTGAGGATCGCCAAGACTACTCGGTCAACTGCCAAGTGGTTCTTCAGCTCGCCAAAAGTTCCAGAAGGCCAACCTTGGGAAAAAGCCAACTCAGCAATGAAAAGTGCAATTTGGCGAAGTGCTGAATGGATCAGCGATGGTAGTTCTGATTGCCTAAAGTTACAGTGAGGAAGTGATAAATGGGAAAGCCAAGACGATGATGGAAAAGCACACTCGGCGCGTCGCCGACCTGCTCGGTGACACACGACTTACTCCGCCGATCTGTTCTGAAGCTGAAAATCTGGAATAGTATAAATGTGGTTTTTAAAAGATGAAAAGAGTTCTTCCAGTTCCAAAAGTTCCTACACATTCTAACTCTGGTTTTTTTTAATCTAAACGTTGTTTTTAGTAGTTTTTGAGTAGAATTTTGAGTTGGGCTTTGATTTTGAACTGATTCCAAGCATTGTGAAGACTTGATATTTGTTATCCAACTGATGGAGAACATAGTTGGTAACATTTTATTGCCTTTTATGATGTGTGGCTAAAATCTCCATTCTTGGGGTGTGATTATGTGATTAAATGTTCTAATTAGCGTATGAGTGTTAGTATTTACTAATTTAAATGTTGATTTGAAATGGGTTTGATTGATAGTTGTGTTTTAATTCATGAATTATAGTTGCAAATATAATTCTAACTTAGTATTCTAGGCTTGCTTGAGAAAGAAGGTTTAGAATTAAAACTGTCAATTGATGATTGTAGGGATTGTGTTATTGTTGATTCAGCTTGAGAAAGTGAATCTCAATTCGATCCTACCAAACTAGCTCGAGAGAGAGAGTATATTCATATACCTACCTCTTTTGGGCTATTTTTTTTATGGATATTATGGTTGTTTTTGTGTGAATGCTTGATTTTATTGGTGAATATTGGTTTTTGATCCACTGGTTTTAATGTTAATGTTGGTTTTGACCCGAATTAAATTTTTGTCACCTCCTGATGTTTGTGAATGTTGTTGTTCTTTTGCAAATTTGAGTGTCGATTGTGATCAATACCGATGACCTGAATAATGCTCTTAATTGAACGATATGTGTGTGCGATTTCAATGAGGCAAATTTGACTTGCATAAGTCATATGTGAACTCTCATCTCATTGTGACTGGCCGATTGTTGAAATGAATCTTGTGATAATCGGTGCACGCTAGCTCAAATTGTAGAGTTTTATTTGATGATTGTGTTGAATGCCATGTTTGGTGAGGTTGTCTTGAAATGTGTGCTTGATAATACCTAAAATTTGTCCCGTTTGTCCAATTGACTAATGTAGGTGAATGATAGAGATGATCTTAGGCACCATTTGTGGAGAGTGAACCAAAATTGCCATTATACCTCTTTGTGACCACCTTGTGAGAGTGTGAACCTTGCTTTGCACCGTTTGAACCTATCCTTTTCTTTGGATGAAACTTGAACACATATGACCTCTTTCTTTCTCACCTAATATCATCATGAAACATTGGTTATTTTGAATAGACAACTTAGGACAAAAGCCTAAGTTGGGGGTGTGGTGAAAAAGGAGGACAATCAAGAAGTTTGAGAAATTCGCCCTTGAAGGATCATGTTGAAAGAGATAGAACCCCTCCACATATAAACAAAAGAGAGAAGTGAAAAAAAAGAAATTGAAAAAAAAGAAAAGAATTGTTGAAATAAAGTTTGTACAATGGACAAAAGAAATGAGGTATCCAATGGGTCATGCTTAAAAGAATATATGGTGGATTGAAAAAATCAAAAAGAGTGAAAGAGAAGGAGAAAAAGTGAAATGCAAGCCATGCTTCATAAAGATAGAAGTCACTAAGCCCAAAATGATCATACCTTTACCCTCAACCCCGTTACAAGCCTTGAAAGACCTTTGTGATCTTGATTGAGCTTAATGTCATGTTGATAGAAAAATACGAGAAAGCCTATTGGGAAAATCATCCATGTGTTCATCTTTGATAGTGTGAGAATTTTTTTGATTCCTAAATTCTGAAATTTTGATGAGCTTTGTGTGAGAATGGAATCATTCTTGATGTGAGGGCATTTGGATACTCTTGTTGAGCTTGAATTTGCATTTGAAGCAAACATTGTGAGCTTGAATTCTATTTGATGATGGCTAGTCACAATTTGAAACTTGTAGTGCACAATTGAACATTGCATGGGTAGATTGAACCTCATGTACATTCATGTTAAGTCTTGATTAGCACTATTTGTAGACATCTCTGTTGAACTGATTGATCTTGTATTTTACTTGAGGACAAGTAAAAGTTTAAGTTGGGGGTGTTGATGAGTCATGAATTTCGACTCATTTATGGTTTAATATTCATAGTTTTAGTGTCATCAATGCCTACTTTATGCTCTAAACTGATGTTAAAATGCTAATTTGCAGCAATGAAGGCAAAAGAGCATGGAGAGGACATTACTGGACAAAAAGGAGCAGAAAAGCTGAAGAAAAGCAAGGCTGGGGATCGCCAAGACCACTCGGCAAACCGCCGAATGGTTCTACAGCTCGCCAAAAGTTTCAGAGGCCAGCCTTGGGAAAATGCCATCTCGGTAATGAAAATTGCAACTCGGCGAAGCGCTGAATGGATCGGCGATGGTAGTTCCGATCGTCTAAAGTTATAGTTTGGAACTGATAAATGGGAAAGCCAAGACGGTGATGGAAAAGCACACTCGACGCGTCGCCGACCTGGTCATCAACACACGACTTACTCCGCTGATCTGTTATGAAGCTGAAAATCTAGAAGAGTATAAATGCGATTATTAAAATACGAAAAGAGAGTTCTTCCAGTTCCAAAAGTTCCTACACATTCTAACTCTGTTTTTTTATTCATATAAAGCCCTGTTTTTAGTAATTTTTGAGTAGAATTTTGAGTTGGGTTTTGACTTTGAACTGATTCCAAGCATTGTGAAGACTTGATATTTGTTACCCAACTTATGGAGAACATAGTTGGTAACATTTTATTGTTTTTTATGATGTGTGGCTAAAACCCCCATTCTTAGGGGTGTGATTATGTGATTAAATGTTCTAATTAGCGTATGAGTGTTAATATTTACTTATTTAAATGTTAATTTGAAGTGGGTTTGATTGATAGTTGTGTTTTAATTTATGAATTGTAGTTCCAAATGCAGTTCTAACTTAGTATTCTAGGTTTGCTTGAGAAAGAGGTTTTAGAATTAAAACTATCAAATGATGATTATAGTGATTGAGTTATTGTTGATTCAGCTTGAGAAAGTGAATCTAAATTCGATCCTACCAATCTAGCTCGAGAGAGTAGATTAATTGAGGTTTTTGGCTGTTCATATTGTTATGCTTGTCAAGGTTCAAGAGAACTCGCTTGATTCGTGGCAGTTGATCGAGAGATAGCTATTACATCTAAAGCCTAGCCTACTCACTAAGATTTAACGTCTTTTAGTAGATAATAACCACCCATATAGCGAAATTGGCATTTGATCGATTACATCCCTAAGGATCCCCCTCTATTTGATTACTACCCTATTTTCGTAGTTGTTAATTACTCACTCTAATCCCCCCATTTGACAGTAGTTGTTAGCCCTTGAAATTTACTTTAAATTGTTTCGATAATGTTTACTTCTACAAATGACTAGAACACGCCTTTTACTTCGTAATTGAATTCTCTACCGTATCACTTCCTGTGGGATCGACCCCAACTCTTCGTTGGGTTTATACTTGATTGTGAACGCCTACACTTAGAATTGGATGAAGTGTAGTTGAGCGTTATCGACGTTTTATGAATTCAAAGATGAGCTACTTCTTACGGGTTATCGTGAATTCATATTTTACTCTTAATCATTTGTTCGGACTTAAACTCTTAGTTCTTTGATTTTGGGTTTACATCTCCATATTCTAAACTACGTAGAATTTTGATACACGCCTTTCAGGTTCTAGGAGAGTTATTTTTCACAAGGGTGTTTGACAATGATTTCTCAATTATGAAACTTGATTTTATTGCTTAAACTATTAATTTAGTGTAATGACTCAGAAGGTCATTTTTAGAATTTTTTTCATAAAATTATTGTCTTACCTCTCCCGAGGGCTGCCAAAGTCATTTCTAGTTGGTTTGTGAAATTGATTTCAAGTTTTGAGTAAAAAGTTGTGACTTGTGGAATTTTAGAGTTTTGAAAGACTTAAGTTATCAAAAAAAGTAGTTTTTGATGTCATTTGAAGTTTCGAGTCTTGGAATGGAGTTTTGTTGATTTTGATCAGTCTCATAATATGGAAATTTGTCTAAGAGAGGCATCAATTTCAGATTCGAAGTCTTTTCATGGATTTGAGGTCCTAAGTTGGAAATTATTGAGATTTTAGCCTGTGAGTTGACTTTGGTAAACATTTAAGGTTCGGATGTTCGAATTGGATTTCCGATGGTTCTGTTGGATTTGGGGAATGATTGTAGGCCTAGGGGGGTCTTGGTTGAATTTTCAAAGGTCCCGAGCTTGATTTAGCCTTTTTAGGCATTATATTTGTTTATTGTGACTTTCATGGTTTTCGGATGAAAGAAACCCTAGATTCATACTTTGATGATTCTAATAAGTTCGGAGCGTCAAGTTTGGTCGAGTAGCATGTCTAATTTGTGTGTAAGGGGTTTTGAATTAATCCCAAAGATCATTTTTGTGAATTTTGTGCCTTATGTGATTTTCTATTGTTGGTGTCTTATGATCGTTGCATTCGTGGAGGGACTCCCGCGTTCGCGGAGGGTTAGAGGTTTGCCCACTACATTCATGGAAGGTCGGGATTGCTGACCTCCATATTTGCGGAGGAGCTCCTGCTTTCACAGAGCATTTAATTAACTAGGGTTCAAGGAGGACTCCAGTGTCTTATTTGAAAAGTCGGGATTTCAACCAAATCTCCACCATTTTGACTTTTCAAGCTCGGTATGGTGATTTTAAAGTGGATTTTCAAGAAACTTTGATTGGGTAACAAATTTAAACTCCCCTCCATTGTTATTCATTGATTATTGCAAGATTATATCACCTAAATTTCTATTTTGAATTCAAACTTTGGGTTTTTCTTCTTCAAGAACTTGAGTTTTAAGAAGAAATAATGATTTTGGGTGAAATACAACTCATTTTTTGAAATGGTTTTCACTAATGGATTCCAAATGCTTTGTGTAACATATCTAAGTAACAATTTTTGATCCAAACCTTATTTTTGGAATCGAGTTTTTGAGTCGATTTAACCCTTTTTTCAAATTGCTTGATATTGGTGTTGTTAGTTTCGAAATCTCATTGTGAATACTTATTTGACTAGATTGTCTTGATTTGGATATCGTTCGAAAAGGAAAATATCAAGTCTCAGATTGATTTTGATTGATTAAGGCAAATGAACTTCTAAACCTTGTTAGAGTTTGTAGAATATTTAGAATCCTCCTTGTTGTATATGTTGGAGAGTAATGAGAATGAGGTGATGAGGTTAATTTGTCAAATTGAATAACCTTAATGATAGAAAAAGGATTAATGAAAAAGACAACGTGTTGATAAAGTTGTATTGAATAGTGTGAATTGCCTTGAGTGTTGATATTAAATTAGTGGTTGATAAAATGCTTGATAGTGTTGTTGTGGATGCGAATTACTTGACTTTTTCATTTTCTCATTATTGTATGAACATGCCTATTTGCATCGGTTTTGGAATACTATATGAGATGTAGTGTAATTATGTCGAGGTCAGTTCCGACGAGTGTTATTGATACCAAGGTCTATTTTGGTTGGTGTTATTGATATCGAGGTCTATTTCGGTAGGTGGTATTGATGCCGAGGTTTGTTCCAACAAGTGATATCGAGGCCGAGGTTGCTTCCAACAGATACATGGATCTTGGGTGTTCCCCACGGATCTCAATTCGAGAATGGTGATTGATGAATTTAGTTATTATGATTAATGAATTTGATACTTGTGATTGATGAACTTGACTATTGTGATTGATAAACTTGATACTTGTGATTTGATGAATTGTAACTATTGGACTATGATTATGAAATCTTGTGAATTGTATATCGTGAACTGCTAGGTTGGGTTTTGTAGTTGTGGTGGTTCGGTTGGAATGAAAGAAGTTCTCATATTTTAGTTTAGCTTTACCTCATGTTTGGTGGGTTGGTTCTGAGCACTGTATTCTTTGGTACTCACTCTTTGCTTCTATATTTGTTTAGGTCATGAGCCCAGATCCGCGTGATTGTTTTTCTTCTTTCTTCTTCCGAGGCTTATTGAGACGAATTAAGAGGTAGCTGCTTGTCATCTTGGAGGTCCATCTTGTTGCTTATTTATGTTTTTGTTCTATTCTAGAAACAAAGACGTTGAGACTTATTTTTTATCTTTCAAATTTGTTATATTACACTAGTGGCTTGTACACGTGTCAACTAGGTTTTGGGGGTAAGTTTTTCCGCACTTACGTTATTAATAGTTTATTTTCTGCATTTCTTTCACATTATTTGGGTGTTAGGTTGACTTGTCTTTGTGAGATAAGATGAGTGCCATCATGCCCATTTTTGAGTCGTAACAAATGGTATTAGAGCCCTAGGTTCATAGGTCTGACGTGTGTACAAGCTAAGTTTAAGTAGTGTCTCGAGGATCGGTACAAAAACATTTGTACTTATCTTCGAGATGATATAAAGACTGTTAGGGAACTTTTTTTATTCATTCTTTCTTATAAAGAGTGGTTACCTTCGCTAGTACTGAGTTGCCACGTGTCTTTTTGACAGATGGCGAGGAGCCGAGCTTCTATTTCCACTAGTAGAGGGAAAGCAGTCCCCAAGACAATTGTTGAGACCCCAGCTAGGGGGAACATGTCATGCTCGTGGAGTGACACCAACTAGAGATTGTGCCTGTGGAGCGGCACCATCTAGAAGCCGTGCTAGAAAGATCTCCCTAGAGCCACAAATTGAGATTAGAGAGGACTAGATTCCTCTTGAGTATATAGTAGCTCCTTTGTTTTAAGATACATTATTGAGGATGCTGAGTTTTTTAAAGAGCTTTTCTTAGGGTCTTGGTCCGACAGGCAATCCATAGGATTCTCAAACGAAAGGTAGGGGCTTAGACCCTAGAGAAGCGTCAGGCTAAAGTTATTCAACCACCAGTGGGTCTCGCACTAACAATCAAAGTATAGTTTACTCCTGAGGTAGTCCTGGCAATGGATAATCAACTTATATATGAGAGGTTTCAGAAGATGAAACCACCTCAATTTAGGGTGGGAAGAGTCTGACCACGATGCCTAGAGTTACATCATAAAAGGATGTGGCACAAAAAAATATATGCGGTCAGTATGTGGAATGTATTGAGTAAGTAAGGGATGCTAGCATACATAAAAATGGCCTAATCAAGGTAGGGAAATAAGATTTCCAAGATCATATACATAGTGAAAGAATTGAAGAGAAAATAGTTGGAGTCCATAAGTATCATTTGAATTCTTCATTTAAAAGTGCGCGCACACACATACACATACACACGCACGCGTGCACGCGCGCACACACATAACACACACACACACACATACACATACACATGCACGTGTGCACATGCACACACACAAAGCACACACACACATACACATACACATACACACGCACGCGTGCACACACACACACATATATATATACATATATATAGTTGCGTCTAATTCATTACCCTTACATTAAAATATACATAAAATAACATACTTAACATGAACCATACAAAATTAAGAACATACCGTAAAAAGGTGCATAAATTGGAGAGTTTTTTTTATAACCGACATACACTTGTGAGCTCATGATGTCCAACTTATAATGCAGTTAGAAGGGATACCCAATACCTTTCCAGAGTACGGAACCTATCAATCTATGTGGATCCACTAACCTGAGCCTCTCAGGGCTAAATGAAGTTGTCTGAAAAAGCGGTATACTCAAATACTACGGTGGCACATAATTATAGGACTTAAATTTTCTAAATTCTCATCCTCTTGGTGCTAAGTAATCCTCCCAATATATATATATATATATATACACAAATTTATTAACTCTGACAATTATAAGAATATCCATCTATCTGAATCATATATAAGACTAATGTCATGACCCCCATGCTCAAGTGGAAGTGAAAGAAGTCCGAGAGAGAAGAGGCTTTGCACCATCAACACATGGGAGGGATTTTGAATAGAGTTCAAGAAGGCTTTCTTCCCCAACAACGTCATCTATGAGGCAAAGCACAAGTTTAGGGAGTTGAAGTTGACATGTAACATACGAGCATATGTGAAGAAGTTCACCACCCCCACACTTTAGATTTCCAACCTAACAGATGAAGATATGTTGTTCCAGTTCATGGATGGGCTACAAAATTGGGTTAGAATGGAGTTGAAGAGCTGACAAGTTAGGACTATTGATGAAGCCATCACGTTGGCGAAGCTTTGATAAACTTTAAGCATGAAAAAAATGAGAAGAGATATAGGTAGTCATGACCAATGTGGGGGAGATTGTGGAAAAATGAAGGAGCAACAAACACATCCCAAGAATCATAACACCTATAAATCTGATGGCAAGAAGTTTGGACGTCAAAGTGATGCTGAGAAGAATACACAAACTACAAAGAGAAACAATTGCTACATATGCGGTGGGACACATTGCTATGCAAGATTCCCTGAACTAAAGCACCTTGGTGTATGCCATATTACGTGAATAAAGTGATAAATATGCACAAGAACTAGGGCAAGGTTCGGGCGCAATGCAGTTGGGCCTGATTGGACTATGCAAAGTTATTGTAAATCAATCAAAGAAGCCAAAAGAATACAATGCACAATATGTAGACATCATGATCAATGGACAACTGACTCGTGCTATGGTCAACACAGGTGAGGAGGCCTACATTATGACCAAGAGCACAACAACAAAGTTCGGGTTGAGTTACAGTCCAAGTAATGCCCACCCCAAGATGGTCAACGCACCACTGACTCTCGTGTGAGGATTCACTCATGGAGTACGAATCACGCTGGGAAAGTGGAAAGGTAAAACAAACTTTACTATCCCTTTTTTACACATCTTTGACATAATTCTTGGGCAAGAGTTCTTCCGAAAGTGTCACACAATAACCGATCCTTACCTCTAACGACTCTTGGTCATGGAGCAAGAAAGATCATGTATGGTTCCCCTGTTCAAGGTACCAAAGATGGAAAGACAAATTCAACTATCGGTCATGTAGCTCGTGACGGGCCTTAAGAAAAAGGAGTCAACATTCATAGCTACCATTACGAGTGTGACTAAAGACAATAGTGCTAAAGGGACTTTCTCACCATGTATAAAGAGAGTTTTTGAAAAGAATAAAGACGTGATAACTGAGGAGTTGCATAAACTAGCCGTGCATGCGAAAAGACAACATTTGATTGTTCATGCAGAAGCAATGCACTGCGATTGTCGCAACATCGGGTGGGGGAAAGTGTCATGACCCACCACTTCATCATACCACTTAGGTTCCACGTGGCATAAAGTTGTCCATGTGGCAGACTTACATTGGAAGAACAATAGTTCTTGGTGGAATATTCTAGAAATATAGGGATAATTCCTTGGAAGACATAGAATTCCATGGATTTGCATGGAAGGTCCTTGGAATCTTCTAGTTGTATAGAGAATTCTGGACTAGGGACTTGTACATAATTAATATTTGCAAATTAGCCTCTAGTGAGTTGTATTAATAGAGGGACAATCATTTGTAATGCAATGAAGCAAGAAAAATAAATCTTCAAGTCTTGAGTAATACAAAAGCCTTTTAAAGCAATTTTCTTGTGTCTTTCTTCATTCCCTTAGCGATCTAGTATTAAAAGGCTTACTTGAGCTTGCAATATCCTAAAGATTCATGAATGAGTTTTCAAGTGCCGCACAATGTGCTTAGTAGAAGTCTTAAGGCCATACCACTAAGCTGAAAAGTCATATCTAAAATAACCTGTACTGAGATTAAGATTCATATCATGCAAATTTGCATACTTGAAATCCATAGAGGTTTAAATTACTATAGAAGTCATGATAAATCAGTACAATGTGGTTTTAACGGCTAAAATAAATAAAAAAGAAAACATAAGCTTGTGAGGAAAATCGTAGTTCTTATGAAAACCCTAACTTTTCTTGCACACAATTTTACAAAATTCTTGAATTTAAAATATTTTAGGTATGAGAGTGAAGGGATACTGTCATTCAAGTCTTACGTACCTGAGAGAATGAGATTTGAAAGAATAACTTGTTTGAAAGACTTGAAACCCTAACTTTGCTTTTCTTGTAGTTTATTTTTTCTATGTTTAGGGGGTTGAGAGTGCAGAAGAGAAAGGAAACTAAGTGCTTGATGTAATATATTCCCCTAAGAAAAGTTCAAACGTCGCGGCTTCAATTTAGGAAGAATGAGAAAAGACTTAGACAACCCTTATTTAAAAGTTGTCGAAAACCTTCCACAGACCATCTACAGTACATGGTTTGATCTACCAGTCGTAGATCTTATCCATGAAAGTAAGGATGAAATTTTGAGTTTTTGAAGTTCATTCTATAGGCCCAAATTACGGCGCATAGTTGGATTTACGACCCATAATTATATCCTTGGAAATCAGGCCCAAATAAGTTTTAGGACTTTATTTTACGGAACCAAATTATGGCCCATATATGGCTTTACCACCCGTAATGGGGTCCGTGAAAATCAGACCAGAAAATTCACTCTCTGAAGTTGATTTTACGAGTTCAAACTATGAGTTGTACTTCAATTTACAATCAATAAATGAAGTTCGTAGTTTTCAGACTCTGAAAACTCTGCTAGGGTAGTCTTTGGTAAAACAAAGTATACTTTTTTACTCCTAACTCTGATTGATGCAAACTTTGTGGCGTTGGAAAAAAGAATCAGAGAAATTTAATTTGATAGGTTATGGGCCACCTAATTAATTATATGTTGAGATATATGATCATTTGAATTTGACCTTTGCAGGAACTATTGCGAAAAAATTAGTCGGTAGGAAGGTTTTGAACTCGAGTTAGTATTAGAGGTCTCTTATAACCCTAAAACACTTCCCACTCATAGAAATGAACCTTAATACATAAGCACAAGTAGAAATTACCTGATTCAAACTTATATACTTAGACGAAAGATTTGAATTTAAAAGAAGAGTTGTGAGGCATTACAAGTGTCTACTTGCAAACATGGTGTGAGGCATATTTTTCTGGGTACCTGGATCACTAGAAGAAAATTGAATTTTAGCGAGGAAAAATTCAGTTGTTGAAATTTCAAGTCTAATCGCCATAAATCAATAACAATTGAAAAAAAATCCAATCATCATCACGATCACTAAAAGTCTCAACGTTAAAAGTTAACAAATCTGGTCGCTAAAGATCTTATATCGACAACAAAAAGCTCCAGTCGTTATAGTTTCTTTTTAGTGACCAATTTTTCCTTTACTACTTGTCCAATTTCCCTACGCTAATTTCCATTTAGTTATTTTACAATTTCATCGATAACCATTTGTAACAACCATATTTCCTTCAAGTATTGTGAGATTTTAATAAATATATTCACAATTTTATATATTTTCTGTGATTATCAAATGAAAATCATTATTTCATAATCTTTGACACATCTATATATATATATCCACGTTGTTCGTCCAAAACAGAACCAAATAGTCAATACTAATATAATTTTTTTATTGTCAATTACAAAGTACTAAAGGTTCACATCAATAAAATCGAAAAAAGATAAAGGTATAGTGTATGCACAGAATGACAACATTTTAATCCACCCAACTTTAGTTTTAGTTTTAGTTTTAGTTTAAGCAACTAAGCTTTAGTTTCTCATCCCAAAATTGCTGATGAGATAATTGCGATTTGGAAAATAATGTTTCATCTGAAATGCAATCAAACTTTTCAACTAATTTGCAATCTTAATTAATTGATGATTACTGTTGAGTTGAAATGATTGTAGTTATGTACAATCAGATAAAGCTTCAAAATCTGGTACATTACAATTATTAGACTATGGTGACACAAAAGAATTCTGAAGACATTCGTCTTGGTTTTCTAATTTGTGTAGACATACACGTACTACTTAGCATCCTATGTGTCAATTTGCATTCTACGTGTATTATGCCATGTGGGATGCGTGTCTTCACTTGTTCAACTTCATACACGTTTAAGTGTCTACTTGTGCACACCCATATTAGACATTATAGATGTCAGATGATATCAAATTAACCGACATATTTATGTATTACGCCTTTGGAAAATTTAAAGTTTGGACTTCCAGACATGTTAACATTTTAATGTAGGCAACTTATTGTGATCAAAACTAGTCAAAATAGTGTTGTAAAAAAGTTGTTAAAATAAACTGATTACAAATTATAGGTATCGTGATATTCTTGATTATAACCTAAGATCCACACATTCAATCTTCATTTTCTTTTTAGCCATCTTTAGTATACAAAACTATACTAATTGATTAATTTGAATTTTTTATATGCGAGCAAAAAAAAGGAGACAGATCTGGAACATTCACGTTAGATAATATCATAAAAAACATCTAACACTTAATATTAAAACGTTCCCCGTTTTATAATTAAGCTCAAATTTCTGATTAATGGTGTAGGAATTACAACTATTTTATTGTGCCTTTAAAGGTCCATTCTTTCAATATTTACGGATTCAACTACTTAGCTATTACGTCAATTTCACTCCCGAGTTAGAAGGTGAGTTGAAAATTTAACCTCAAAGGGTTCAACCTCAAAAAAATTAGTACTGAATGTGTTTTTATTTTTGATATAGATGGAATCAAATATATTAATTATAATTTTAGTGAATATTTATAAATAAATTTTATGTTTCGTACTTAAAGTATTATGTTAAAATAAACCTATCATCACAAAGCTTTTTTTTTTATCAATTACCCGGATAGGTTGTGTTGTATTAGCAAAAAAAGGAGTAGAGGGGGGCTAGACCCGACCTCAATACAACACTGATCAGTCACAAAAATTAGAAGACTTACAAAATCTACTATAGAGCCTTTTGGAAATTTATGAAGAAGAAAATAACTAGCTTACAATTTTTTTTTTATCTATCATATTTGCTCCAAATACTAGGCAATTGCCATTTGTCCAGTAGAAAGAGACCTTTAGCTTGTCTAGGGAGATTGGAATAGAGTTGAGTGATGAGCATCGGGTGACAAGAAGAAGCCAACTTTGCTAAACAATCTGCAATTTGATTTTTCTCTCTGAAATAATGTTTAATTTGCATTTGCACTCTAATTTTTTTGATGACGTTGATGGAGTCAATGACTTGTCTCACTTTCTTCTATGTAACTATATCATTGGCGAGCATATTGACTATATTCATGGAGTCAAGTTCTAGAATAAAATTAGTGTATCCATGTCGGTCACAACATTTTACACCATCGCTGCCCCAACAACGATTTTGTCCAAACAAAATTTTTCTTTGTTCTTCAAAATCAATGCCGGCAGCGATTTTGTCAAAAGATTTAAAAAAAAAATTTGAAATAGCTGCAATAGTAGCGATTTTCTTTAAAAAGTTTAAATTTTTTTAAATTAAAAAATCGCTTACTGGGCAGCAATTTCATTAAATTACAAAATCAATAGAATAATATTGAAGAAATTAAGTTGAAACCAAGCATGTGCAATCACTATTAATCATTTAAGCAAATGGCAGTACAAAACACTTCAAGGCAGCAATATATTTAAAATGCAAAAATTAAATGACATCGCTGCCTTGCAAGTGATTTTAAAAAAATTAACTATTAAAGAAAATCGCTGCTATAGCAGGGATTTCAATTTAAAAAAGTTTTTTTTGTTAGAAAAACGCTGTCGGGGCAGTGATGTTAATTTTTTTTTTTTTGACAAAATTGCTGCCGGGGCAGCAATTTTTATGTTTTTAACGAAGTAACGACGTCAATTTTGTCAAAAGGAAATCGCTCAGGAGCGATTTTGCCCTTTTGGTTAAAAAAAAATTGATGTGCCCTTTTGGAATTTTTGGTATTTTTTTTTGCCCTTTTGACTTCGGACTCGACTTTATCTGCCCCTGCCTCTGTTTGAAGCTAGGAATAAAGCGAATTCAAAATTTAAAGCTTATGATTTTTTTTCAATGATCTCAAATTAATATATAATAAAATCTTTATAAATATTTAATGTATTTATTGACACATATATAAAATTTGATTGAATGGATTTTTTCAAATTCGTGACCTCATTAGTTACAAACTAAATTCACTTTCGTGGGGAGGGCTTAGGACGTTTATCAATAAAGCTGAACTACTCAATTTGTCCAACTTTATGTAATGTTGTTTAATTTAATTCGGAGTTTAAGAAAGAAAGAAAAAAGATTTTTAAAATTTGTGGTATAAAATAAATCATAGATGTTTGTGTCATTATAAATCATCTCATTAAGAATAAAATAAACATCTTAAAGTGTAAATATTTCACTAAAAAAATTGTCATATAAAATGTTTTTCACCGAAAATATTTTCTTGCAAAACAAGTTTAACTTATTTTCTAATGTTTTATAAGGAAGAAATTTTTTATCCCAAAAGCATTTTTATATTATCTAGTAAAATATTATCGAAGCGGAATGAGAAGGGGAGTGGAGGTTCGGGGTAGCGGGGGGTTAAATGGTCAAAGGGTAGGGTTCGGATGAATTGAATGAGTAGGGACTAGACAGGGGGGTTGAATGGTCAAGTGGGGGTTGGGGGAGGGTTGAATAAGTAGGGTCTAACAATAAACTTAAAATGTCAGTTATACAACTTAGTTTCTCTACTTTCATTAGGAAAAAATATTTTTCAAACATTTTGTTCAACTGAATATAATTTTTCATAGAGAACTCCATTGCAAACACAATCTAATTCCATAAAACAGGAGATATATAGTTACTGAAATTGAAATTAAATTCTTACCACTTACCGACACCTTGCTGATTCCTTACAAAAAGGGTAATCAATTTGTAGTTATTATTTTGAACTATATTTGTTGAGGGGTTACCATCAAGCAGACAGATCATTAATTTGTAATTTATTGCAATTCAAACACATTTTCTTTTTTCACATGTAGAAATTTAAAAGCTGTAACCCTAGTTCCTCCAATAATCAAATGCCTAAAATAATAGCGCAACGTGAGTGGTAAATACTTACTTGCACACAACATATTCACTCTAAAATATATAACTTAATTATAGTTAAGTGATTTAATATGGTGTATGTGTATATATTGATTAAGTCATAATACATAAACATGCCTTTTAAGTTGGCCTTAATTGACATCTTTGCTCTCTAATTTTGGACGTGCACAAGTAGACATTTCAACTTGTATAAAATTGAAAAATAGAACATGATTAGTCCAACGTGGCGTTCTACGTGATAATTTTGTGTCATATGTGGTGTTTTATGTGTATTATGAGTCTATGGCACGTTGGACGCATGTGTCTATTTGTTCAATTTTATACAAGTTTTCATGCCTATTTGTGCACATCCAAAATTGAAGGACATAGATGTCAACTGAAACCAAATTAAAAAACACATTTATGTATTATGCTATTGATTAATCATTATTAATAAATAATAATCCATTTATTGACTTGATATTATTGATATTAGAGTAGGAGACTAGAGTAAATTTTGTACCAATATGGGGTCGCATCTGCATGGAAGTAAGAAAAAGACAAATCCTTGAATTATAAAGTTGTTATGTAATAATTTAAATTTTATGCTCATTCTTCAAAGAAAAAAAAAAAGATATGGAGAAAACCAATTGTCTAACAAGTCTAGTAGTTCTAATACTTGTCCTGCCATATGTAAATGCAACCTTGTCAAGGCCAAAAGCTGCAAAGCACTTTGTGTTGGTTCATAAGGCATGTCATGGAGCCTGGTCTTGGTACAAAATTATAGCATTGATGAAATCTTCAGGGCATAATGTCACAGCTCTTGACTTAGGTGCTTCAGGAATTAACTCGAAATAGGCCCCCGAAATCACACATTTTTCTGATTTCTTGAGTCCGTTAATCGAGTTCATGACTTCTCTTCCTGCACATAAAAATGTTGTTCTTGTTGGCCATAGCATTGGTGGTCTAGCCATTTCGAAAGCCATGGAACTTTTTCCAGAAAAAATTTCAGGTGCTGTATTTGTAGCTGGTCTAATGCCTGGTCCAAATATCAATGCAAGCACTGTCTACATTGAGGTACCAAATTTCCATATTCCGATATTTAGCCATGAGATAATATGTTATGCAATGCAGTGATATCTAAATATACTTCGTTATAGTTATGCAATGCAGTAGTATCGAAACTTGATAATCGTGTTATATACGGTAAGGGGCCTTCGAATCCTCCAACCTTCATTTTAGGTCCGAAGTACTTAGCAAGTAATGTTTACCAACAGAGCCCAATTCAGGTAAGAAAATCATAAAACAAATTACATATTTATTCAAGTACTTGATTGCAACTTGAAACTGATGTAAAATTGGTTTATTTTTCTTTCTTGGTGTTAGGATTTGGCGTTGGCTACTACACTAGTAAGGGAAATATTCTTTTATAGTGTGGAGGATGTTTCGAAGGAGATAATTCTTTCAAGAAAAAAATATGGATCAATTAGGCGAGCGTTTGTTGTTACTCTGGAAGATAAACTTCTAAAGAAAGAATTTCAACAATTAATGACTGAAAGAAATCCACCTGATGAAGTGAAAGAGATTCAGGGTGCTGACCATATGGTCATGATGTCTAAGCCGCATGAACTTTTTAAATTTCTTCTGAGATTTGCTGATAAGTGACTAATTCACGTGTCTGTTGCATTTGTATGACGATCTAAGTTCTTTCATGAAAGTCCTCCCAACTAGTTGATTTGATGTTCCAATCATTTTCTTCAAGTGGTTGATGTTTTCTTTCATTGTAATATTAGTGTTTGGAATTGACATCAATAAACGACTTATATTTCCAGTAATTCCTAGTTTAATTTTCTGTATTATCATTAGCATTAGGGAATTTTTCTTAGCTTAAATACGTGTTTATTTGGATTGAATAATTAATTTTTTCTTTACAAATAAATAAGTACATTTTTTTATTTAAATTCAAATCAAAGCTTCATTTTAGGCTTCAAGCTCAAATTCATGTTATACGTCAAGGTGACTTGATATTCAGGTCAAATTCAAAACTAATAACGTGATGTCACATGTTCAAATGATATAACAATTTTAGTCAAACTCAAGAACCAGTCAAAAGCCGTCAAGTGTCTAAAATAACATGTCTTAGCCAATCACAAGCAACCTTATCTACTCCCTACAATTATAAGATCAGTTACATAATTTTCTTGGGGATATTCATGAATAAGCATTGGAGGAAACCCCAACATCGACTACATAGCTTTCTAAAGAAGTGGTCAACCATCACGATCCGAATCTATATCTTAAGTGTGTGGTACTATGAATCACAAGTATACTCAAGCAAATCCTTAATATTGACGTACAACTAACACTTAAACTAACATTCTATGAACTGCAAATGGAACCTGAAACATAATTAATTAACTAGGCAAAATGCATACTATGTAACTCCATAGGATGACCAAAATTTCATGCAAAAACTAAATAACTAATGTCTGGACCAAAGCCTTTACTAATTGGAGTGAAATGAAGTAAGTTTGTGGAACATGGCCTGTAACTATCATCAAAAGCAATCTATGTTTAAAATAAGAGTTCTAACTACTTACTACTTTATGAAGTCTCCGAATGAGGAGGACTCACCAATTGTTGACGAAAAAAATTGCAACCCGCCTAGCCATGAGTGCGAGAGAGAACATCTGAATTTACATCATACTCCCTCTGTCCCTAATTACTTGTCCACTTTTGAATTGACACACCTATTAAGAAAACAATAATTGATATAGTAAGTTTACCATTTTACACTATTAATTATGAAGTGGATGAATAAAAACCTTTATATATTCAAGAAGTTCACAGGAATACTCCTATTAATTATAAAGTGGATGAATAAAAAAATTAGGATATTCAAGAAGTTCACATGAATACGTGAGGAATTCCAACAATCCTTTTGGGAAAAATAACTTTTACCAAAGATCAACAACACAAAAGAATTCACAAGGCACAACCTCCATTGTTCAAGATTTGAACTAAAATCAAGAACTACGTTAGAACTCTTTGAATACAACAATTTCGTGGATAATTTCAGATGTATGGTATAGTGTATGCACAGAATGACAACATTTTAAACCACCCAACTTTAGTTTTAGTTTTAGTTTAAGCAACTAAGCTTTAGTTTCTCATCCCAAAATTGCTGATGAGATAATTGCGATTTGGAAAATAATGTTTCATCTGAAATGCAATCAAACTTTTCAACTAATTTGCAATCAGATAAAGCTTCAAAATCTGGTACATTACAATTATTAGACTATGGTGACACAAAAGAATTCTGAAGACATTCGTCTTGGTTTTCTAATTTGTGTAGACATACGCGTACTACTTAGCATCCTATGTAGCAATTTGCATCCTACGTGACATTCTACGTGTATTATGCCATGTAGGACACGTGTCTCCACTAGTTCAACTTCATACACGTTCAATTGTCTACTTGTGCACACCCAAATTAGACGTTATAAATGTCAGATGATATCAAATTAACCGGCATATTTATGTATTACGCCTTTGGAAAATTTAAAGTTTGGACTTCCAGACATGTTAACATTTTAATGTAGGCAACTTATTGTGATCAAAAGTACTAGTCAAAATAGTGTTGTAAAAAAGTTGTTAAAATAAACTGATTACAAATTATAGGTATCGTGATATTCTTGATTATAACCTAAGATCCACACATTCAATCTTCATTTTCTTTTTAGCCATCTTTAGTATACAAAACTATACTAAATTGATTAATTTGAATTTTTTATATGCGAGCAAAAAAAAGGAGACAGATCTGGAACATTCACGTTAGATAATGTCATAAAAAACATCTAACACTTTATATTAAAACGTTCTCCATTTTATAATTAAGCTCAAATTTCTGATTAATGGTGTAGGAATTACAACTATTTTATTGTGCCTTTAAAGGTCCATTCTTTCAATATTTACGGATTCAACTACTTAGCTATTACGTCAATTTCACTCCGGAGTTAGAAGGTGAGTTGAAAATTTAACCTCAAAAATTTAGTATTGAATGTGTTTTTATTTTTGATATAGATGGAATCAAAGATACTAATTATAATTTGAGTGAATATTTATAAATAATTTTTATGTTTCGTGCTTAAAGTATTATGTTAAAATAAACCTATCATCACAAGGCTTTTTTTTATTTTTATCAATTACCCGGATAGGGTGTGTTATATTAGCAAAAAAAGGAGTAGAGGGGGGCTAGACCCGACCTCAATACAACACTGATCAGTCACAAAAACTAGAAGACTTACAAAATCTACTATAGAGCCTTCTAGAAATTTATGAAGAAGAAGAAAATAACTAGCTTACAAAAAAAATTTCTCAATCATATTTTGTAACACCCCAAAAAATTTTGAGCTAAGTCTCGAACTGTTCTTCATAGTGAGTGAGATTTTACCAAGGAATTAATTTTTTTTTAAGTGTTAAGGTCACTAGATGTAGCACCTTGAGTTCCAAAGAGAACTAAATTAGAAATAGCAAAATCTGAAATTTTGCAAGTTGAGCTAAGTATGAGTTTTGGGTTAACTTCAAACGACCATAACTCCTAGCTCAGGATGAATTAGGTGTTCTACCAGTTACCGTAGAAAAGACCTTTGAATTATCTTTCCAACGCCACCGAGTTTGCTAAGTTTCGAGGTCGGATGAGGGAGATAAGACCCTTTGAAGTTAGGCTGTCCAGTTAAGAAAAGTTTGCCGGAAATAGTGAGGGGTATTTTGATCTTTTCCTTACCCAATCAGATTTAATTCGTTTTTAGTAATACTAGTATACGTGCCCGCGCGTTGCGCGGATGATTTAAAATGTAATAATTTTATAATTAAAAATAACTAATAAAATGTATAATGCACTTAAATAATATATTTAATTTATTGTAATAACAATATAATAATACAAATCATTAACTTGTGTATTTGAGCAATATTAAATTAATATCATTAGTACACAATTTAATTTATTATATATATATATATATATATATATATATATATATATATATAATTTATTCTTTTTGTGTAGTTTGAATAAAAAAATTATGTTAATAATTTATCAATTCTAACCTTCCATATGAAATATTTGATATCATAAGACTAAATAACATGTTGAAACATTTTATATATGTTTATTCAAATTTAAAAGATTCAAAATATTATTTATTGTAGCCCACCATGTGTTTGATAAAATGCCCATTTATAGAATTCTTAGGAAATGGAAGGTCCAATGTACGTCCTATGAGTCGGATGGTTATATAATTACTGAAATGATGATGAAATGGACACATGTATATGATTTTCTCTATATAAGTGTTGTGAGTCGATCAAGCCTAGCTCGGGGGGTTGTAGGCCCGGGTAACTGTATCGAGGGGTTGGTACCTTGGTTGCCTAGTACGGGGGGTAGTAGGCCCGTATAACCATATCGAGGGGTTTGTACCTTGGTCCCTAGCTCGGGGGTGGTAGGCCCGGGTAACCACATTGAGGGGTTTGTACCTCTTTCGCCTCTCCATGGGGGTGGTAGGCCTTGGAAATACTATATTGATGGTCACTCTCCACACATGTACTACGCCCCACTAAATATGATTTTTATGTAAGCATCATTATACATATCATCTCATTAATATGCTATCTATCGGGTATGATTATACATTTTGCCTATGATGTCCATCTATTGTTGCATTGCATTGCATCCCATATACTTAGTACATTCAAACGTACTAATGCATACTCTATGCCTACATGATGTCACCATGTAGGGAACGGAGCATCGCTTGACCATCCTCCTCCGTGTGGCCTCCATTCCGGGGACGTTGCTTATGATCTCTTGCTATGTATAAGAATTTTCCTTTTTAGTTATGTGTTGACTATGAGGGTGAGCCCGGTAGTTTGTCTTAGCCCCCGCTAAGTAACCATGTTTAAAGGTGGTGTTAGACAAGATGCTTGAGCTTGACTCATCTATGGTATTTATGTATCATTCTCTTTTTCTCTTGCTCCCTTAGTCCCGACTTCCCCTTGATTATGCTTATCGCTTATGGTCATTTTAATTGCTTCCGCGACCAAGGATGTGTAATGATATGCTATGAGGCTTGTTTGGGGTTCCTTCAGGTTCCCCATTCGCCGGTCACGTCTAGGCCCTAGGCTTGGGTCGTGACACTCCTCAAAATGATGCAGTTGTGTTTTTGAAATTTAAAATTATATCTCATTCTAACAGTATAAAAAAACTGACATGTGTTTTTTTTTTTTTTTAATATTTCTTTTTAAATTAGATTTTAAATACTGAAATTTGAAGATTAATTGTAGTGATGACACATATGCCATTTTTCTTTATATATAGATAGATGTGGATGAGATGGTCTATTATCAATAGGTTTCTGTATATAGAAAAAAATGGTTCTATTTTTTTTTATGTAAAATTTATTATGCAGAGGTTTTATTTTCTTCAAATAAATTGGCAGTTTATATTTTTTAGATATTTGTAATTATGGTGCAGAATGATTTTTTTTTATTTTCAAATAAATGACAAATGAATTTGAGTTTATTTTAATATATTGTTAAAAGTTATGTCGTAGAAGTTTTTTAAAGTTCCTATTTTTGGTCTTTGAATTATTTTATTTTATTTATTTTATGTATGAAATATAGTCTATTAAAAGAAAAGGAAAAAAATCTTTAAAAACCTGCTCATTTTTTAAAGGAATTTAATTTTTAAGTATTTTGTTGTTACTTGCACCTAAAATTTAGCATCATTATCTATATATCATGTATAATTTTAATTTTAGTTTCAATTTTAACTTTTATATTTTTAAAATTTATTTTTAAAAAAGGCAGTTAGCATTTTATTAGGAACAAAAATATTCATTTTATTTAAACAAAAAAAAAGATTACTTTAAAACAGTTTTTAACGTAAACAATTTTTTAAAAACTGTTTTTAATTTCTGTTTTTTTTAAAATGTTTTGTTATTTAAATTGTTATTTATTATTTAATATATCTACAAATTTTGTGGTGTTGACACGTGTCACTTTTCTTCTCCTTCTATATATAGATAGATTTTAAGGGTCTAATCCTATTAGGTTCAATTTTATAATCCTAAAATTAGCCTAGGGTTTTAGTTGAGAGAAAAGAAGAGAAAAGAGGTGAAAAGAGGAGAGGATCAAGCGTTGGTCGAGATTCTTGCGTCTTGATGCGGATTTTCGCCATGGGTTTGACCACTAAGAGGTATATAAGCTTCCATAGTATTGAGTTTGTTCACCCACACACCAAACATGTTATTTTCAGCGCAAAATTTCATTCTTGAATTTGAAAGATTTGAGCTCTTGAAGTTCATTCTAAAACTTGTTGTGTTGGGCTTTGATGATTTTCTTGAGATTAAAGTGAGTGTTTTTAGGGCGGTATTGAGTAGATTAGAGTGTACTTATGTTAAGTAATCGAATCCAAGTGATTGGGCAAGAAACCATTCGATTCTAGGCGAAATAGGGTGAGAAAACGAGCAAAGATTTCGTTGGATTTTTTGGGTTGGGGGCTGGCGCCCCGCACCATCCATAGCGCCAGGGTCGATTGCCCTTTCCAGTTTGTCGTCGGTTGCCCCGTTTGAGTTCGTTTAAAGTGCACCTTCACTCCTTTTCGATTCTAACTACTCTAAGCTACTTCTAAACACCTAAAATAATTCCTAACATGATCATAACCTTGAATTCATAATTCAAATTCAAGGTAGAGTTAATAGTTAAGTTTTGAGAATTCTTTCGAACATTCTAAGAAAGCTCCTTTGAGTCATTTTGTTGAGTCTTCTACAACTTCTAGTAACTTGTTTCAAGACTCGAGCAAGTGAGTATGAGGATGAAGATAATGTATTCATGAGTCTACCTTGTCATCATGAGATCCTCCATGACATGAACCAACACTCTTGAATTCATAATTCACATTCAAGAGAGAGTTAAGAGTAGAGTTCAAGAAAAGCCTTTGAGTTAATTTGTGAATTCTTTGAGATCCATGATTGATTTGAACTAAGTTTTGAGGAAGTAAGTAACAGAATGAGAAGAGTTGTATACATGAGTTCCATGTTATTATGTAGACCCTCGAGTCGAGTCGTTCATGCCCATAACTTCCGCATGAACTCCATTAGTTGAGTACCTTTGAGAGGAGTAGTATCTTCAAGTTCTAAGTCGTGAGTATTGAGTTCCTAATCCCCTTTGAGATTATAATCCTAATCATGGGACTATTACCTATTACCCATGAAGTCCATGAGTTGAGTTGTTCATGTCCATAATTCCGCATGATCATTATAAGTCGAGCAGTCTTGAGACCAAAAAGTATCTTTGAGTTGTTGAGTAGAGTAGTTCATGCTCATAAATTCCTCATGAAACCTCTGAGTTGAGCATTCTTGAAGTGAGTAGTATTATGGAAGTTCTTGAGTTCCAAGTACTGAATTCTATCTATGGTTATTGAAGACCTTACATTGAGTCGTTCACGTCCATAATTCGGCATGAACCATATTTTAAGAAGTCTTTTACAAATGTTTAAACTTTGTTTTATGACTTAAGCTTTGAAGTTGAGTAAAGTTCAGTTTCTTTAAAATGATAAATGGGAACTAAGTATTCCTAAGAGTAAATGTTTTCACATTTAAGATGAGAGGAAACTGAGATTTCCAAAAGAGTTTTGAGCAAGAAAAAGGGAACATCGATTCCGAGAGAGCTTTTAAGCTAAGTTTTGAGTAATTATCTCAAACCAAAGAAACAAATTATTTTAAAAACATATGAGCTAAGTATATTTTTGGGAATAGTATTGAGAATCGATATGGGGATGCGAGTTCATATTAACTCAAGTCTACATAAACCATGTAACCATCATAGATATTAATGGGTCATACATTTTATATGATCACATAAGTTAAGCTAATGGATCCACTAAGTTAAGCGTTCTATATGATGGCAAAGTATAGGACAGTTCTGGCAGCATGGGCAAGACGATGTATCACTACTTAGGCTTATAGTGGTGGTTTTCGGTAAGAGAAACTTCGACAGAAACTATATTACTTTATTATATAAGTAAAGTTGAGTTTGTTATTGTATTTTATTTAACGAACTAAGTTGTTTTACTGTTTCATAAAGCTTTCCATATATTCCATGTGTATTGTTGCTTTATATTTAGTTGAGTATGCAGAGTTTAGTATTTCAAGTTGAGTATCATATCTTTGAGTTGAGTATCTAATCTCTGAATTGAGTATCTTATTCTTGAGTACTTCTGAGTTCAGTAAGTTGAGTAGTTTCGAGTATCCTTGAGTATTCCTTGAGTTGAGTAAGTTGGAAAAGAGATAAATGTGTTTCCTTTTTATCAAGTTTCAAGCGTATGTTTATTTTTTAAAATTCCCCTTACATGCTCGTACATTTCACGTATTGAGCCATTTGTCCTACATCTTTTCATGATGCAGACACGGGTATTCAGGATCATCAACACGAGCTTCGTTGATACATCCGGAAGTTCGAGTTAGCTATGGTGAGCCTCTTTATTTTCCAGAGGATTTCATTTACTTTTCAGTTTAGTCAGGATGTCATGGGTTTTGTCTCGACTTCCATCTCTATCTGTTAGAGGCTTCATAGATAGTCAGTATAGTTGAGAAGTATGTATTATTCATTTTTTTTTATTAAATGTTTTAAAGGCTTAAGTTGCCTATTTGTGGGCGAGTTGAATATATTTTATTATTCAAAAATTTCATTTGAGTTAAAGTTTGAATTTAAGTTTTATGAACTTTTATTTTAGTTTTTAAGCTTTGTATGCTTGAATAAGTTTTCCGCTTGTAGTCAGCCAGGATGGGGGTTCTCTTGGGGACCAACAATGGTCTTCGAGCGCCGGCCACGTCCAGGGTGTAGGCTCGGGTCATGACAAACTTGGTATCAGAGCACAGAGTTTATGTGTCCTAGGGTGTCTATGAAGTCGTGTCAGTAGGTTCTTGTTTATGGTTGTGAGGGCCCCACTTCTATAAATGAGGGATTACAAACTTTTAAGAAAAGTTTCCCTTTTTTCATACTCTTAATCATGCAATAAAGCAATCTCATAGAGATTTTATTATTACTTGTGCATTTCTCAGATTTATTCATTCGACTACCCATCATACTAGATGTGGTTGAATAGAAAAGTCAATCTTTAGTCGATGAATCGTTCTTAGCAAAATCATGAAAAAGTCATGAGACTCTAGAGGGGCTTGAGAGAAGCCCATGAGTGAGCTAAGTGTTGAGTTTCAGAGTAATGCCTTCATATTCATATGAATTATGCGTTTGAGCTAAAAATGAGTTGTACTCTCTTCTCTAAGCCTTGTTTCAGCTGAGATCCTTATGAGAAAGGTACGCTTAGAGCTTGGAACGTATTTTCACCCGAAAAGGTAGCATGAGCTATGAGATCATGCGCAGTAGTAGTGAAAGAGCCCATAGTTAGAGGAAAGTATGCAGAGGATTAGTAATCCTAGAAAGGGAGATAGTGATGAGGCAAGCTATGGTGGTATAGTCATGCACCTAGTAAGTTATGAATGAGGAGTTTTCCCTATGGGTAGACTAAGACGTGATGAGTTGTAAAGATTGCATCATAGAAGGTAGAGTGTTTTTTAGCTAGATAGGAGTTTGCGATGAAGTGTCATAGTGTAGGTAATGACCAAGTGTATGTGTTGAATAAAAGCACAGAGTATTCATGAAGGGATTGATATAAACTAGGCTTATGATATGTTTGAGAGGGTCATGATGTACATAAGGTTATAGAACTGATCAAGTAATGAAGTATAGTATAGTAGGTGAACAATCGTATTGATATTCAGCTTTAGTAATAAACATTAAGCTTGAATTTGAGATGAGTGTCATGATCAAAAGAATGGGAACATAAGGGTGATGATGTTAGCCTTGATATTTGATCTGGTAGACTTGACATAGAGTAAGTGAGGAATTGAGATGTTAGCTGGAATAGATATGAGTGGTACAAGTGAGAGACCTTAAACTTTAGATAAGGGCAGTGAAGTGTGGCTAAGTCACAAGAGTAACAAGAGCATTAAGAGGTTAAGAGAAGCACCTTAGAAAGTGGTCTAAGTACTGCTTATGGAGAAATTTGGTAGGCATGTGATAAACTTCTTCCAAGTGTTAGATTTAAAGAAGAGGTAGACCATTTACAGATGATGGAATATGTCCATATCTTTCAAGTGTTAGCTTTAGACCTAAGTGGGTGATGACAAGATGAGAAATCGAGTCAAGTGTTTGATATTAAGATGGTAATGAATTCAAAGAATTTGGGAGATATATTTTTAGAGGTTCTTTTTGTAATGGAGTGATGTTAAAAAGAGGAGGTTGATGTTCTTATCGTGTTAGTGATGGTGCGATAATTTTATCTAAGGTTATTAACAATGAGGAAGAAGAGGATTAGGTTTTACCATGAGAAATAGTTAAATGAGAGCCCTTTGTTGGATTTGAAGGAGTTGGTTAGTAAGAGTCCATGGAGTTACTAGAGTACTATGCTTGAATTTGGTTGTAAGGAGTAATAATCTTGGGATGAGATTCCCAATCGAGGTATAGAACCCGAACTTAAGAATTTGGGTTAATCTTGAATGTAGTAAGAGCATACCATTAGACGCAGACCTTAGTAAGAGTAACCCAGTCCAGTTGTCATTCGAGGACGAATGATCCCTAGAGGGAGATATTGTAACACCATAGAAAAATTGAGCTAAGTCTCGAACCGTTCTTCGTAGTGAATGATACTTTACCAAGGAATTAAAAATTTCTTAAGTGTTAAGGCCAGTAGATGTAGCACCTTGAGTTCCAAAAATAAATAAATTAAAAATAGCAAAATCTGAAAATTTGTAAGTTAAGCTAAGTATGAGTTTTGGGTTAACTTTAAACAACCATACTCCTAGCTCAAGATGAATTAGGTGTTCTACCATTTACCGTAGGAAATACCTTTGGATTATCTTTCCAACGCCATCGAGTTTGCTAAGTTTCGAGGTCGGATGGGTGAGGTATGGCCCTTTGAAGTTAAGCTGTCCAGTTAAGGAAAGTTTTCAAAAAATAGTGAGGGGTATTTTGGTCTTTTCCTTACCCAATCAGATTTAATTCATTTTTAGTAATATTTTAAGGGTCTAATCCTATTAGGTTCATTTTTATAATCCTAAAATTAGCCTAGGATTTTAGTTGAGAGAAAAGAAGAGAAAAAGGTGAAAAGATGAGAGGATCAAGCGTTCGTTGAGATTCTTGTGTCTTGATGCAGATTTGCACCATGGGTTTGATCCCTAATAGGTATGTAATCTTCCATAGTGTTGGTTTTGTTCAGCCACACGCCAAACATGTTATTTTCAGCGCAGTTTTTCATTCTTGAATTTGAAAGATTTGAGTTCTTTATTAGTTCTGCATAGGTGTTCTTGAAGTTTATTCTAAATCTTGTTGTATTGGGTTTTGATGATTTTCTTGAGATTAAAGTGAGTGTTTTTAGGGCTATATTGAGTAGATTAGAGTGTACTTATGTTAAGTAATTGAATCCAAGTGATTGAGGAAGAAACCATTCGATTCTAGGCAAAATGGGGTGAGAAAACGAGCAAAGAATTTTATTGGATTTTTTGGGTTGGGGAGCACCCGAAACCCTCCTCTGAAGTTTAGGGGGCGGCGCGGGGATCGCCTGCCCCATCCAGTTTGTCGTCGGTTGCCCTGTTTGAGTTCGTTTAAAGTGCACCTTCACTCCTTTTTTATTCTAACTACTCTAAGCTACTTCTAAACACCTAAAATCATTCCTAGCATGATCATAGCCTTGAATTCATTATTCAAATTCAAGGTAGAGTTAAGAGTTAAGTTTTGAGAATTCTTTCGAACTTTGTAAGAATGCCCCTTTGAGTCCTTTTGTTGAGTCTTTTACAACTTCTACTAACTTGTTTCAAGACTCGATTGAGGATGAAGATAATGTATTCAAGAGTCTACCTTGTCATCAGGAGATCCTCCATGACATGAACCAACACTCTTGAATTCATAATTAACATTCAAGAGAGAGCTAAGAGAAGAGTTCAAGAAAAACCTATGACGTAATTTGGGAATTCTTTGAGATCCATTATTGATTTGAACTAAGTTTTGAGGAAGTAAGTAAGAGAATGAGAAGAGTTGTATACATGAGTTCCATGTTATTATGTAGACCCTCGAGTCGAGTCGTTCATGCCCATAACTTCCGCATGAACTCCATTAGTTGAGTACCTTTGAGATGAGTAGTATCTTCAAGTTCTAAGTCGTGAGTATTAAGTTCCTAATCCCCTTTGAGATTATAATCCTAATCATGGGACTATGACCTATTACCCATGAAGTCCATGAGTTGAGTTGTTCAAGCCCATAATTTTGCATGAACATTATAAGTCGCGTAGTCTTGAGATGAGAAGTATCTTTGATTCATTGAGTAAAGTTCATTTTCTTTAAAATGATATAAGTATTTCCAAGAGTAAATGTTTTCACATTTAAGATGAGAGGAAACTGAGATTTCCAAAAGAATTTTGAGCAAGAAAAAGGAAACATCGAATCCAATAGAGCTTTTAAGCTAAGTTTTGAGTAATTATCTCAAACCAAAGAAAGAAGTTGTTTTAAAAACATATGAGCTAAGTATATTTTTGGAAGTAGTATTGAGTACCGATATAGGGATGCGAGTTCATATTAACTCAAGTCTCTATAAACCATGAAGTCATCATGGTTATTAATGGGTTATACTTTTTAGATTATCATATAAGTTAAGCTAGTGGATCCACTAAGTTAAGCGTTTTATGTGACGGCAAGGTATAGAATAATTCTGGCAGTGTGGGCAAGATGTTGTATCACCACTTAGGCTCATAGTGGTGGTTGTCGGCTAGGGAAACTCCCACAAAAACTATATTAATTTATTATATAAGTAAAGTTGAGTTTTTTATAGCATTTTCTTTAACAAACTAAGTTGTTTTACTGTTTCATAAAGCTTTCCATATATTCAATGTGTATAGTTGCTTTATATTGAGTTGAGTATTTCAAGTCGAGTATCATATCTTTGAGTTGAGTATCTAATCTCTGAGTTGAGTATCTTATTCTTGAGTACTTTTGAGTTGAGTAAGTTGAGTAGTTTCGAGTATCCTTGACTATTGCTTGAGTTGAGTAAGTTGGAAAAGAGGTAAGTATGTTTCCTTTTTATCAAGTTTCAAACTTATGTTTATGTTTTAGAATTCCCCTTTCATGATCGTACATTCCACGCACTAAGCCATTTGGGCTGCATCTTTTCATGATGCAGACACAAGTATTCAGGATCATCAACATGAGCTTCGTTGATACATCCGGGAGTTTGAGTTAGCTATGGTGAGCCTCCTTATTTTTCGGAGGATTTCATTTACTTTTCAGTTTAGTCAGGATGTCGTGGGTCTTGTTCCGACTTCCATCTTTATCAGTTAGAGGCTTCATAGATAGTTAGTATAGTTGAGAAGTCAGTATTCTTCATTTATTTTATTAAATGTTTTAAAGACTTAAGTTGTCTATTTTGGAGCGAGTTGAATATATCTTATTATTCAGAGTTTTTATTTGAGTTATAGTTTGAATTTAAGTTTTATGAACTTTTATTTTAGTTTTAAGCTTTGTATGCTTGAATAAGTTTTCTGCTTATAGTCAGCTAGGATGAAGATTCACTTGGGGACCAATAATGGTCTTCGAGTACCAGCCACGTCTAGGGTATAGGCTCGGGTCATGACAAACTTGGTATCAGAGCACAGAGTTTAAGTGTCCTGGGGTGTCTATGAAGCCGTGTCAGTAGGTTCTCGTTTACGATTGTTAGGGCCCCATTTCTATTAATGAGGGACTACACACATTTAAGAAAAGTTTCCCTTCTTTCATACTCTTAATCGTTCAATAGAGTAATCTCATAGATATTTTATTCTTACTCGTGCATTTCTCAGATTTATTCATTCGACTACCCACCATACTAAAGGTGGTTGAACAAAAAAGTCATTCATTAGTCGATGAGTTGCTCTTAGCAAAATCATGAGAAAGTCATGAGACTCCAAAGGGGATTGAGAGAAGCCCATGAGTGAGCTAAGTGTTGAATTTCAGAGTAATTTCTTCATATTCATATGAATTATTCGTTTAAACTATAAATGAGTTGTACTCTCTTCTCTAAGTCTTGTTTCAACTGAGATCCTTATGAGAAAGTACGTTTAGAGATTGAGACGTATTTTCACCCAAAAAGGTAGCATGAGCTATGAGATCATGAACAGTAGTAGTGAAAGAGCCCATAGTTAGGGAAAAGTATGCAGAGGTTTAGTAATCCTAGAAAGGAAGATATTGATGAGGAAAGCTATGTTGGTATAGTCATGCACCTAGTAAGTTATGAATGAGGAATTTTCCCTTCTGGGTAGACTAAGAAGTGATGAGTTTTAAAGATTGCATCATAGAAGGTAGAGTGTTTTTTTTTTAGCTTTGAAGAAGTTGGCGATGAAGTGTCATAGTATAGGCAATGACCAAGTGTATGTGTTGAATAGAAGTACAGAGGATTCATGAAGGGATAGATATAAACTAGGCTTATGATATGTTTGAGAGGGTCATGATGTATATAAGGTTATAGAACTGATCAAGTAATGAAATATAGTATAGTAGGTGAACAATCGTATTGATATTCTACTTTAGTAATAAACATTAAGCTTGAATTTGGGATTAGTGTCATGATCAAAAGAATGGGAACATAAGGGTGATGATGTTAGCCTTGATATTTGATCTGGTAGACTTGACATAGAGTAAGTGAGGAATTGAGATGTTAGTTGGAATTGATATGAGTGGTACAAGTGAGAGACCTTAAACTTTAGATAAGGGCAGTGAAGTGTGGCTAAGTCACAAGAGTAATAATAGCATTAAGAGGTTAAGAGAAGCACCTTAGAAAGAGGTCTTAGTACTGCTTATAGAGAATTTGGTAGGCATGTGAGAAACTTCTCCCAAATGTTAGATTTAGAGAAGAGGTAGACCATTTAGAGATGATGCAATATGTCCATATCTTTCAAGTGTTAGCTTTAGACCTAAGGGGTAGATGACAAGATGAGAAATCGAGTCAAGTGTTTGAGATTAAGATGGTAATGAATTGAAAGAGTTTGGGGTATATCTTTTTAGAGGTCCCTTTTGTAATAGAGTGATGTTAAAAAGGGGAGGTTGATGTTCTTATCGTGTTAGTGATGGAGTTATAATTCCATCTAAGGTTATTAAAAAAGAGGAAGAAGAGGCTTAGGTTTTACCAAGAGAAATAGTTAAATGAGAGCCCTTCGTTGGATCAGAAGGAGTTGGTTAGTAGGAGTCCATGGAGTTGCTAGAGTACTAAGCTTGAATGTGGTGGTAAGGAGTAATAATCTTGGGATGAGATTCCCTATTGAGGTATAGAACCTGAACTTAAGAATTTGGGTTAAGCTTGAATGTAGTAAGAGAATAACATTAGACGCAAACCTTAGTAAGAGTAACCCAGTCCAGTTGTCCTTCGATGACGAATAATCCCAAGGGGGAGATATTGTATCACCCCAGAAAATTTTGAAACAAGTCTCGAACTGTTCTTCGTAGTGAGTGAGATTTTACAGAGGAATTAAAAATTTCTTAAGTGTTAAAGTCACTAGATGTAGCACCTTGAGTTCCAAAAAGAAGTAAATTAGAAATAGCAAAATCTGAAATTTTGCAAGTTAAGCTAAGTATGAGTTTTGGGTTAACTTCAAACGACTGCAACTCTTAGATCAAGATGAATTAAGTGTTCTACCAGTTACCGTACGAAATACCTTTGAATTATCTTTCCAACGCCACCAAGTTTTCTAAGTTTCGAGTTCGGATGAGTGAGATATGGCCCTTTGAAGTTAGGCTGTATAGTTAAGGAAAGTTAGCCGAAAATAGTGAGGGGTATTTTGGTGTTTTCCTTACCCAATCAGATTTAATTCATTTTTCGTAATATTTTAAGGGTCTAATCCTATTAGGTTTAGTTTCATAATCGTAAAATTAGCCTGGGGCTTTTGTTGAGAGAAAAGAAGAGAAAAGAGAAGAAAAGAGGAGATGATCAAGCGTTCATCGAGATTCTTGCGTCTTATGCGGATTTTCGCAATGGGCTTGATCCCAAAGAGGTATGTAAGCTTCCATAGTGTTGGATTTTTTCACCCACACGCCAAACATGTTATTTTAAGCGTAAAACTTCATTCTTAAAGTTGAAAGATTTGAGTTCTTGATGAGTTATTGATATGTGTTCTTGAAGTTCATTCTAAATATTGTTGTGTTGCGTTTTGATGATTTTCTTGAGATTAAAGTGAGTGTTTTTAGGGCTATATTGCGTACATTAGAGTGTAGTGATGTTAAGAAATAGAATCCAAGTGATTGGGGAAGAAATCATTAGATTCTAGGCGAAATAGGATGAGAAAACTAGCAAATAATTTTGTTGGATTTTCTGGGTTGGGGCCTGGCGCGATCTGCCAGCCAGAGCGCCCCAAACCCTCCTCTGAAGTTTAGGGGCTGCCGCCCCATGCCACCCATAGCGCCAGGGTCACCTACCCCATCCAATTTGTCGTCGGTTGTCTCGTTTGAGTTATTTTAAAGTGCACGTTCACTCCCTTTCGATTCTAACTACTCTAACCTACTTCTAAACACACAAAATAATTCCTAACATGATCATAAACTTGAATTCATAATTCAAATTATGGTAGAGTTAGGAGTTAAGTTTTGAGAATTCTTTTGAACATTCTAAGAAAGCCCCTTTGAGTTCTTTTGTTGAGTCTTCTACAACTTCTAGTAACTTGTTCAAGACTCGAGCAAGTGAGTATGAAGATGAAGATAATGTATTCATGAGTCTACCTTGTCATCATGAGATCCTCCATGATATGAACCAACACTCTTGAATTCATAATTCACATTCAAGAGAGAGTTAAAAGTAGAGTTCAAGAAAAGCCTTTGAGTTAATTTGTGAATTCTTTGAGATCCATCATTGATTTGAACTATGTTTTGAGGAAATAAGTAAGAGAATGAGAAGAGTTGTATACATGAGTTTCATGTTATTATGTAGTCCCTCGAGTCGAGTCGTTCATGCCCATAACTTTCGCATGAACTCTATTAGTTGAGTACCTTTGAGAGGAGTAGTATCTTCAAGTTCTAAGTCGTGAGTATTGAGTTCCTAATCCTCTTTCAGATTATAATCCTAATAATGGGACTATTACCTATTACCCATGAAGTCCATGAGTTGAGTTGTTCATGCCCATAATTCCGCATGAACATTATAAGTCGAGCAATCTTGAGACGAGAAGTATCTTTGAGTCGTTGAGTAGAGTAGTTCATGCTCATAAATTCCGCATGAACCCTCTAAGTTGAACATTCTTGAAGTGAGTAGTATTATGTAAGTTCTTGAGTTCCAAGTACTGAATTCTATCTATGGTTATTGAAGACCTTGCATTGAGTCGTTCACGTCCATAATTCGACATGAACCATATTTTAAGAAGTCTTTTACAAATGTTTAAACTTTGTTTTATGACTTAAGCTTTGAAGTTGAGTAAAGAGTAAGAGTAAAGTTCATTTTCTTTAAAATGATATATGGGAACTAAGCATTCCCAATAGTAAATGTTTTCACATTTAAGATGAGAAGAAACTGAGATTTCCAAAAGAGTTTTGAGCAAGAAAAAGGGAACATCGATTCCTAGAGAGCTTTTAAGCTAAGTTTTGAGTAATTAGCTCAAACCCAAGAAATAAATTGTTTTAAAAACATATGAGCTAAGTATATTTTTGGGAGTAGTATTGAGCACCGATATGGAGATGCGAGTTCATATTAACTCAAGTCTCCATAAACCATGTAGCCATCATAGGTATTAATGAGTCATACTTTTTAGATGATCACATAAGTTAAGCTAGTGGATCCACTATGTTAAGCGTTTTATATGACGACAAAGTATAGGACCATTCTGACAGTGTGGGTAAGACGCTGTATCACCACTTAGGCTCATAGTGATGGTTGTCGGTTAGAAAAACTCCCACAAAAACTATATTACTTTATTATATAAGTAAAGTTGAGTTTATTATTGCATTTTCTATAACGAACTAAGTTGTTTTACTGTTTCATAAAGCTTTCCATATATTCAATGTGTATTGTTGCTTTATATTGAGTTGAGTATCCAGAGTTGAGTATTTCAAGTCGAGTATCATATCTTTGAGTTGAGTATCTAATCTTTGAGTTGAGTATCTTATTCTTGAGTACTTTTGAGTTGAGTAAGTTGAGTAGTTTCGAGTATCCTTGAGTATTGCTTGAGTTGAGTAAGTTGGAAAAGAGGTAAGTATGTTTCCTTTTTATCAAGTTTCAAACTTATGTTTATGTTTTAGAATTCCCCTTTCATGATCGTACATTCCACGTACTGATCCATTTGACCTGCATTTTTTTATGATGCACACACAGGTATGTAGGATCATCAACAAGAGCTACGTTGGCACATTCGGGATTTCAAGTTAGCTATGGGGAGCCTCCTTATTTTTCGGAGGATTTCATTTACTTTTCTGTTTAGTCAGGATGTTGTGGGTCTTGTCCAGACTTCCATCTTTATCAGTTAGAGGCTTCATAGATAGTTAGTATAGTCGAGAAGTCTGTATTATTCATTTATTTTATTAAATGTTTTAAAGACTTAAGTTGCCTATTTTAGGGCAAGTTGAATATATTTTATTATTCAGAGTTTTCATTTGAGTTAAAGTTTGAATTTAAGTTTTATGAACTTTTATTTCAGTTTTTAAGCTTTGTATGTTTGAATCAGTTTTCTGCTTGTAGTCATCCGGGATGAGGGTTCGCTTGGGGACCAACAATGGTCTTCGAGTGCTGGCCACATCCACTGTGTAGGCTCGGGTCATGACAAACTTGGTATCAGAGCACAGAGTTTAAGTGTCCTAGGGTGCCTATGAAGCCGTGTCAGTAGGTTCTCGTTTACGGTTGTGAGGGCCCCACTTTTATAAATGATGAACTACAGACATTTAAGAAAATTTTCTCTTCTTTCATACTCTTAATCGTGCAATGGAGTAATCTCATAGATATTTTATTCTCACTAGTGCGTTTCTCAGATTCATTCATTCGACTACCCATCATACTAGAAGTGGTTGAACAGAAAAGTCAGTCATTAGTCAATGACTCGTTCTTAGCAAAATCTTGAGAAAGTCATGAGACTTTAAAAGGGCTTGAGAGAAGCCCATGAGTGAGCTAAGTGTTGAGTTTCAGAATAATGCCTTCATATTCATATGAATTATTTGTTTAATCTATAAATGAGTTGTACTATCTTCTCTAAGCCTTGTTTCAGCTGAGATCCTTATGAGAAAGTACGTTTAGAGCTTGGGACATATTTTCACCCGAAAAGGTAACATGAGCTATGTGATCATGAGCAGTAGTAGTGAAAGAGCCTATAGTTAGAGGAAAGTATGCAGAGGTTTAGTAATCCTAGAAAGGAAGATAGTGATGAGGAAAGCTTTGTTGGTATAGTCATGCACCTAGTAAGTTATGAATGAGGAGTTTTCCCTTATGGGTAGACTAAGAAGTGATGAGTTGTGAAGATTCATCATAGAAGGTAGAGTGTTTTTTTTAGCTAGTAAGGAGTTGGCGATGAAGTGTCATAGTATAGGTAATGACCAAGTGTATGTGTTGAATAGAAGTACAGAGGATTCATGAAGGGATAGATATAAACTAGGCTTATGATATGTTTGAGAGGGTCATGATGTATATAAGGTTATAGAACTGATCAAGTAATGAAGTATAGTATAGTAGGTGAACAATCGTATTGATATTCTACTTTAGTAATAAACATTAAGCTTGAATTTGGGATTAGTGTCATGATCAAAAGAATGGGAACATAAGGGTGATGATGTTAGCCTTGATATTTGATCTGGTAGACTTGACATAGAGTAAGTGAGGAATTGAGATGTTAGCTGGAATTGATATGAGTGGTACAAGTGAGAGACCTTAAACTTTAGATAAGGGCAGTGAAGTGTGGCTAAGTCACAAGAGTAATAAGAGCATTAAGACTCTAAGTTGAGCATTCTTGAAGTGAGTAGTATTATGTAACTTCTTCAGTTCCAAGTACTAAATTCGATCTACAGTTATTGAAGACCTTGCATTGAGTAGTTCATGTCCATAATTCGGCATGAACCATATTTTAAGAAGTCTTTTACAAATGTTTAAACTTTGTTTTAAGACTTAAACTTTGAAGTTAAGTGAAGAGTAAGAGTAAAGTTCATTTTCTTTAAAATGATATATGGGAACTAAGCATTCCCTAGAGTAAATGTTTTCACATTTAAGATGAGAGGAAACTGAGATTTTCAAAAGAGTTTTGAGCAAGAAAAAGGGAACATCGATTCCAAGAGAGCTTTTAAGCTTAGTTTTGAGTAATTATCTCAAACCAAAGAAAGAAGTTGTTTTAAAAACATATGAGCTAGTATAATTTTAGGAGTAGTATTGAGCACCGATATGGGGATGCGAGTTCAGATTAATTGAAGTCACCATAAACCATGTAGCCATCATGGGTATTAATGGGTCATACTTTTTAGATGATCACATAAGTTAAGCTAGTGTATCCATTATGTTAAGCGTTTTATATGACGGCAAAGTATATGACAGTTCTGGCAGCGTGGGCAAGACGTTGTATCACCACTTAGGCTCATAGTGGTGGTTGTCGGTTAGAAAAACTCCCACAAAAACTATATTACTTTATTATATAAGTAAAGTTGAGTTTGTTATTGCATTTTCTTTAACGAACTAAGTTGTTTTACTGTTTCATAAAGCTTTCCATATATTCCATGCATGTGTATTGTTGCTTTATATTGAGTTGAGTATTTCAAGTCGAGTATCATATCTTTGAGTTGAGTATCTAATCTCTGAGTTGAGTATCTTATTCTTGAGTACTTTTGAGTTGAGTAAGTTGAGTAGTTTCGAGTATCCTTGAGTAAGTTGGAAAAAAGGTAAGTATGTTTCCTTTTTATCAAGTTTCAAGCTTATGTTTTATGTTTTAGAATTCCCCTTACATGCTTGTACATTCCACGTACTGAGCCATTTGACCTGCATTTTTTCATGATTTAGACACAGGTATGTGGGATCATCAACAAGAGCTTCGTTGATACATTCGGGATTCGAGTTAGCTATGGGGAGCCTCTTTATTTTTCGGAGGATTTCATTTACTTTTGAATTTAGTCAGGATGTTGTGGGTCTTGTCCCCACTTTCATCTTTATCAGTTAGAGGCTTCATAGATAATTAGTATAGTCGAGAAGTCTGTATTATTCAATTAATTTATTAAATGTTTTAAAGACTTAAGTTGCTTATTTTGGGGCAAGTTGAATATATTTTATTATTTAGAGTTTTCATTTGAGTTAAAGTTTGAATTTAAGTTTTATGAACTTTTATTTCAGTTTTTAAGCTTCTTATGTTTGAATCAGTTTTTCGCTTGTAGTCAGCCAGGATGAGGGTTCGCTTGGGGACCAACAATGGTCTTCGAGCGCCGGCCACGTCCAGGATGTAGGCTTGGGTCGTGACATATTGGCTCCAAATACTAGGCAATTGCCATTTGTCCAGTAGAAAGAGACCTTTAGCTTGTCTAGGGAGATTGTAATAGAGTTGAGTGATGAGCATTGGGTGACAAGAAGAAGCCAATTTTGCTAAACAATCTACAACTTGATATTTCTCTCTGAAATAATGTTTAATTTGCATTTGCACTCTAATTTTTTTGATGATTGGAGTCAATGACTTGTCTCAATTTCGTATTTGTAACTATATCGTTGGCGAGCATATTGACTATATTCATGGAGTCAAGTTCTAGAATAAAATTAGTGTATCCATGTCGGTCACACCATTTTACACCATCGCAAGGCTTTATCTGAGTCCGGAGCCAAAAGGGCAAAAAAATAGACAAAAATTCCAAAAAGGCACACCAATTTTGTTTTTTAACCAAAAGGGAAAAATCATTCCTGACGGAGCGATTTCCTTCTGACAAAATTGACGTCGTTACTCTGCATAAAATCGCTGCCCCAACAACGATTTCGTCCAAACAAAAAATTTTCTTTGTTCTTCAAAATCGCTGCCTGAAATCGCTGCTATAGTAGCGATTTTCTTTAAAAAGTTTAATTTTTTTTAATTAAAAAATCGCTTACCGGGCAGCAATTTCATTAAATTCCAAAATCAATAGAATAATATTGAAGAAATTAAGTTGAAACAAAGCATGTGCAATCACTGTTAATCATTTAAGCAAATGGCAGTACAAAACACTTCAAGGCAGCAATATATTTAAAATGCAAAAATTGAATTTTTTTTTAACAAATTAACTTTTTAAAGAAAATCTCTTCTATAGCAACGATTTCAATTTTAAAAAGTTTTTTTTTAGAAAAACGTTGTCGGGGCATTGATGTTAATTTTTTTTTAAACAAAATACTTGCCGGGCAGCGATTTTTATGTTTTTAACGAAGTAACGGCGTCAATTTTGTTAGAAGAAAATCCCTCCGTCTGTTTGAAGCTAGTTAAAGCGAATTCTAAATTTAAAGCTTAAGATTTTTTTTCAATGATCTCAAATTAATATATAATAAAATCTTTATAAATATTTAATGTATTTATTGACAAATATATAAAATTTGATTGAATGGATTTTAGACATGGACGAAAAAGCTAGCACATCAGGGGTAAAAAACCCAAAAAAATTTAATCCAAAATATTATAATGAAAATTATGAACAATATGATAAAGAAAAAACTACATGGGATAAAAGATTAAATAAAAAATGGACGCCTAAACCAATAACTGGACAACATGAATTTTTAGATTTAGATTGTGTAGCAGACATAAATAAAACAATCCAATTATGGGTAGGATACATATCAAAACAATTGATAGATAACAAGATAGTAATAGCAGAGGCACCAGGAAGCTCCATACAGGTAGACGTAGGCCCTGAAACCAGAGCTATGGATAATAAAAAACACGGTAAGAAACATACGAGTAGAAAATTAAGAAAAATAAGAAGAAAATTAAATAAATTATATCCGGAATATAAACAACTTAATATCACAAAGACTGATAATGAAAAATTAGATCAATTAATAAATAATATATCTAAAATAGAATATAAATATATTCAATATTTAAAAATACAATGAATAACAAGAATAACGAATATAGACAAAAACTTAATGAAATAATTATAGAAAAACGACAAGAATTAGAACATAGGCAAAATAGACTTAACAATAATATATTCGCAGGAATTGGTCACAAATCTATAGTAGCACAAAGAAAGACTATTTTATATCTAGAAATACAAATAAATAACTTAGAATATAAACTACAACATAATTTATAAATGAATAAAGAAGAATACGCAATAGATGAAAAAACATATGAAAATTATGACGGATTAAAAATAAAGACAATATTTTCTAATCTAGGAAGAAGATATAAGAAAATAGGTGACAATATAAGTTTAATGTTAGAAAAAGAAACTGTAAAACTAGAAGATAATTTAACTGCTATGGTAAGAATAACAAAAGAAAATGAAGAAATAGATAGAAGAACGGAAATTGAAAAAATAAAACAACAAGCAAAAAAGGAAGTACAACAATTAGAAGAAGTAAAAAATACTAAAATAATAGAGCTAGAAAAAGAGCTAGCAATATTAAAAGAAATGTATGAAATTAAACAAAAAGAAAAAGAACAAAAAACAAAATTAGCAAATGAGATAATTAAATTTAAAGAAAAATTGCAATTACAAGATGAATTAGGAGAAAAAGAAGAAAATAACCAAGATAATCTACCCGAAATAAGAGTTGATGAAATAAACGATGTTGATCTAGAACAACATTCGGAAATAAGCGAAACATATACGGAACTTTTAGCAAACATAGATAATACAAAGAATTTAGAAGTAAATACAGAAGACGTAGACATGGACGAAAAACCTAGCACATCAGGGGTAAAAAGCCCAAAAAATTTTAATCCAAAATATTATAATGAAAATTATGAACAATATGATAAAGAAAAAACTACATGGGATAAAAGATTAAATAAAGAATGGATGCCCAAACCAATAACTGGACAACATGAATTTTTAGATTTAGACTGTGTAACAGACATAAATAAAACAATCCAATTATGGGTAGGATACATATCAAAACAATTGATAGATAACAAGATAGTAATAGCAGAGGCACCAGGATACATAGAAAGGACACTTATAGGAACAGTAAAATTATGACTACAAAATTTAACAAATGAAAGCTTAACAACTTTAAGAAATAATAAAAAATTTGATGGTAGAACAGCCACTACAACCATGGAAATATTATATAAATATGAAATAGCTATAAGAAATGAATTTAGTAGTATGACAACAGAAGTAGAAGAACAAAATAAAGAAAAAATCATAAATCGGAATCTAATGACAAAATTAGCAATATGTAATATGTGTTACATAGATGAATATACATGTGCATTTAGAGAATATTATTATAAAGGAACATATAGCATAGAAGAAAGTAAAGAAATAAGAAAATTATATTTTACAAAATTACCAGAACCTTTTAATTCAAAAGTAATAAAAAGTTGGAATGAAGCAGAATTAACAGATACCTTAGGAGCTAGAATAAAATTCTTACAACGATGGTTTATGGAACTATGTGAAAAACATAAAGAAGAAATAAAAATGGAAAAAATATTAGTAAAAAACTTGGCATGTTGCAAAAATAAGACAGCACCTCAATTTGGTTGTACGGATAGGTATTATAAAAATAAAAAGAAATATAATAAAAAATACAGATCAAATATAAATATAAAAAACCAAGAAGAAGGTACTATGTAAAAAATTATAAAGCCAAAAGACCATATAGACCAAAAAGAAAACTAACGGAATGTACTTGTTATAATTGTGGAAAATTAGGACATATAGCTAGAGATTGTAAATTACCTAAAAATCCAATGAAAAAACAAATATAAAAAATAATAATAGATGATGAAAAATATACACAAATAGAATACGTAGATTATGAATTAGAAAGCAATGATAGTATATATGAATTATCGAAAAATGAAATAGATAATGACATAGAAATAGAAAATGAATTCTATAATATAACAAATGACTGAAGCAGATATACAAACAATAAATAAAGAAAAACATCAAGACGAAGAATATTTAGAACAAAAAATAATATTTGATAATAGTATATTTGAACAAATAAAAGGAAAAGAATTAGACTTAAGCGTAGCAAAAATATTCGAAATACCAACAGTAAGAAACTGGTTTAAACGACAAAAAGAAGAATATTATGTAGTAAGTCAAACAGAACATATCATAGATTGCAAATACACTAAAGGAAAGGCCAAAATACCAATAATAAATAAACGAATAATAAATAAAGAAATACAAGATATTAAGGCTAAAAATCCAATTAAATATGTACATTTAGGAGGAACAGAAATATTAATAAAAGCATGTTTTAGAGAAGGAATAGATACACCCATAGAAATATACTTAGCGGATGATAGAATTATACAACCCATAGAAAAAAGTATAATAAGTGCAGTAAGAGGTAACCTCATATACCAAAAATTTAAGTTTATAATAAGTGCTAACTACTCAGTAGCAATAAATGACAGGAATATAGATAAATCACTAGTATTATACTGGCGAATGTCAGGGATAGAACTAGCCCCAGGAAGTAAAATATTTACAGCTAGATGTAAAAACTTATATGTTCTAACAACAAAACATAAAATAACAGCAAAAAATAAAATAGATAAAATAAAAATAGAAGATCCCTTTGAAAGAATAGTTACAGTCATAGATAAAAACGATTATAGTTATAATGAAATTGATATAGAAGAAGATTTAGAAATAGTAAAAGAAAGACTAAGCACATCGAAAAGGATAAACAATGAGATACCCCAAATATCATCAAAAATGAGTACCTCAAGGAGAATAGATAAAACCCCACAAAAATCAATAGAAGAAGATATAAAACCACATCATTACTACATAACGGGAATAATGGAACAACGAAAATATTTAATATTAATAGATACAGGACGAGAAGAAAACTATATTACAAGAGAATTAGTGACGGAAGATGAAATAATAACTATCGAACAATCATGCTCCGAACTACCAAAAGCATTAATGTATACCGAAGAAACTGCAGAAAAGGAAATAATCATCGGAGGAGTACCAATAGTAATAAAATTCAAAATATATCAAGGAAATGAAAATATCATTTTAGGAATAAAATGGTTGGAACAAGTAAAACCATATAATCTAGAAGACAAACAGTTAACAATAAATTATGAAAATAAAAGAGTAATAATAAAAAGGACTTTGGTATGATAAAAATATAAAAATAATGAAAATATATATACTTGCAAAGATAATAATAGAAGGATATTACAACCGATATTATACACCAATGATAGATACGAGAGCAGAAGCTAATATATGTAAATACAATTGTTTACCAGGAGATAAATGGGAAAAATTAAAAACACCGATAGTAGTAACGGAATTTAATAATGAAGGAAGCATGACCACATATAAGGCAAAAAATATAAAAGTACAAATATGAGATAAGATATTAACTATAGAAGAAATATATAACTTTGAATTAACTACAAAAAATATGCTATTAGGAATGCCATTTTTAGAAAAATTATACCCACATATAATAACAAAAACACACTGGTGGTTCACAACACCGTGTAAACAAAAAATAGGAGCAAAAAGAGTAAATAATAAAAAACGAAAAACAACAGAATGGATAAAAGGAAGTGAAAAAATTACACAAAAATTAGAAAATATAAAAGAAGAAGACCCTAAAATAGAATTAATTATATTCTCTATAGATAAAGTAAAGATAATTCAAGATAAGTTAGAATTATTATATAGTGAGGATCCTTTACAAGGATGGGAAAAACATAAAACAAAAGTAAAAATTGAGCTAATTGATAATAACAGTATAATAACCCAAAAACCATTAAAGTATAATTTTAATGATTTAACCGAATTTAAGATACATATATATGAATTACTAGAAAAATGATATACACAAGAAAGCAATAGTAAGCATACAAGCCCGGCATTTATCGTAAATAAACATAGTGAACAAAAAAGAGGAAAAAGTAGAATGGTTATTGATTATAGAAATTTAAATGCAAAAACTAAAACATATAATTATCCGATACCAAATAAAATACTAAAGATAAGACAAATACAAGGATATAATTATTTTAGCAAATTTGATTGTAAATCAGGATTTTATCACTTAAAACTAGAAGAAGAATCTAAAAAACTAACAGCATTCACTGTACCACAAGAATTTTATGAATGAAATGTATTACCATTTGGATATAAAAACGCACCAGGTAGATATCAACACTTTATGGACAATTACTTTAAACAAATAGAAAATTGTGTAGTGTACATCAATGATATATTATTATATTCTAAGACACAAGATGAACATATAAGATTATTAAAATAATTTATACACATCATAGAATATTCAGGTATAAGTCTAAGTAAAAAGAAAGCTGATATAATGAAAAATCAAATAGAATTCTTACGAATACAAATTGATAAAAAGGGGATAAAAATGCAAACACATATAGTACAAAAAATAATTAACTCAAATGAACAACTAGACACAAAAAAGAAATTACAATCATTCTTAGGACTAGTAAATCAAGTAAGAGAATACATACCAAAACTAGCAGAAAATTTAAAACCATTACAACAAAAATTAAAGAAAGATATAGAATATCAGTTTGATAAAAAAGACCAAATACAAATACAAAAGGTAAAATTATTATGTAAAAACTTACCTAAACTATACTTTCCAGATGAAAACAAAAAATTTACTTATATAATAGAATCAGATGCGAGTGAAAAAAGTTATGGAGGAATATTAAAATATAGGTATGATGACACTACGATAGAACATCATTGCAGGTATTATTCAGGAACATTTAATAATACAGAAATAAAATGGGAAATAAATAGAAAAGAATTATATTTAGTATATAAGTGTTTATTATCATTTGAACCATATATTGTATATAACAAATTTATTATAAGAACAGATAATACACAAGTAAAATGGTGGCTAACAAGAAAAATACAAGATTCGGTAACAACAAAAGAAATAAGGAGACTGGTATTAAATATATTAAATTTTACATTTACAATTGAAGTAATAAAAACTGATAAGAATGTTATTGCAGATTACCTATCACGACAAAGCTACTCAAACTGAGACTGAGGAAGAAGATACAATCGAAAAAATACTCAAAGCTATTACTACACTTTATACAAAAGTGGATAGTATGGACAACGAGATACAAAAGCTAAAGACTAATGAAGATAATCTGAAGTCTAAAGCTAGTCAGTAGCATGACTATAAAAATGTGGAGCTACGTCAAGCGGAAGACGGAAAAAAGCCAGAGCTAAAAGGAGACGATGGGAAACTCCTTAAAACCCATAATGTTTGTTTAAATACAGCTGCAAGTACAAGCAAACAAGTTAGCGATAAACAACATAAAAATGTGAACTTAAACCAGCTATTTGCAAAACCATTTACCCAAAGGACACCTAGACATGTGTCCATAGAACCACAAACATCTACATACGCAGATAGTTTGCAAAACCAAAGTGAGAAAAAGACATATAACTACATCACACGAACCTATATTGAAAATATCCACAAAATCCAAACCTATTTAAACCGCAACCCCAGATCAACTACAAAAGAACCAAACCAAGATTATTTGACACAAAACTACAAGGATATAACAAGTTAATTGCACAACCGAAAACTAACGCTAATTTAGTAAGAACATGTTACAACTACGGACTGTTAAATACCGTATACACATATGACGGAGAAGAAGTTAGTGGAATACCAGAACTACACAAAGCATTCATCACATACAAAAGAGTTACGAAAGGAAATTTATTTTATATAAAATTCTATACAGCACCAACGGAGATATTATACGAGGAAATAAACCCCCAATACAGGTTATCAAGATATGATTATACCCGAGGATATCGGACAACAAGAAGAGATATGCAAAATAGAGATACCAAGTTTTTATGCCAACAAAAGGATAATTGGTATATCAACAATTATACAAGAGTTAGCAAATAATTATTTAAACGGAAACGCTATATGGAGATACTATGCAAGAGACCAGTTAATGATTTATTCCAATTCAAGAGAGCTAAGGAAAGCAGATATGGATGAAGTCCAGAGATGGATTTTATCATTACTTAAGCCAGAAGAACAACCTACAACACTAGCACTAAAAGTAGGATTTATTTCGGCAGAATTATTAACGAGATATTGCAAGCTAATTGGTCACAAATACCCTGACCACATATGTTCGAAATGCAACGGAGAAGATAATATAATCCCAGAAGTCCAGCTGGAATAATCTAAGAAGATAAGAAGAAGGAGTCAAGAAGACGGAAGACAAAGATAAGAAGAAAACAAAAAAGAAGATACATATTTTGAAAAAGTGTAAAGAGATATGTAAAAAGTCATAAAAATGTGTATTGTAGTAAGTAATGTGTCGTAAAGTAAATAGTAGCATGCATGTGCATATTAGACAAGTGTAAAAGTTAGGTGTAAATAAGTCTTAATAGGATAAAATAGGAACTATTCATGAATAGTAGTGAATAGTAGTAAATAGTAAGTGGACAGATGTAAAAAACGTATTAGAGTATGTATGTCTATATAAAGAGTCGGTTGTAAATGTTGTAAGGCAGGCATTGCCTAACATAATAAAAACTTTCTTATAAACACTCTCTCCACTAAGATATAAAAATACCTAAAAGTTAATGGAACAACAATCTGAAATCCAATCAGATATTTCAGATAGCATGGCTAAGCAAGAGGCAAAGGTATATTGTTCAAAAAATATGCAGAACTAATTTCATATATTCCTGAATATCATATATATGATTGAATAAATTTATGTTAGTTATTATGTATTAGAATTATTTGAATCATGATTTCTAGTTTATTAGCACACTGGAAACAGGGAGAAAACTTCTATACTATGCCATCCTAATGTTGAAACCGGTAGGCGAGGAAAGCCGTTTAGGGGAGTAAACAAAGTTGAGGCGCTGATAAGAAGGAAGTATCCGCTAAAGTACGATGCTAGTAGTGACAGGAAAACATGATAAAGATAATCTAGTTCATAATGATCTAATATGAATTTAATCAATTATGAATATGATAGGAAGGAATAATTTGAAAATAAAAACTGCATAAACAACGAACATGATTACATATATGCATAACGAGATGATAAAAAATTATGAAACTTTAATATTATATATACTTAACGGTATAGAAATAATTGAGTTAAGAAGAATCATATGGGAAAAAATATTTGATGACTACGAATCAGAAAATATATTAAATCAAGAATGGTATGAAATAGATTTACAAGATCTATATTTAGATAATGAAAGAAGAGAATGGTACGATTTAGAAATAAATTCAGATTAAAATGAATTACGAATATTTACAATATTGGATAGAATCTATGGAAGATATAAAACTATTAGAACAATTAATAGAGGAAAATTTATCTATGTACCAAAGAACCGAAGATATGTTATATCTAGAATATATCATAAATAATATTAAAGAAATATTCAGATTAAAACAACTATCAGAAGAATATTACAATAAATATTATTACATTTTACCATGAATTTCACACTACCAAAAAATAACATTAAAGAGATATCAAGATTAAGACACTTAGCAAAAGAACACTACAATAAAATCTTTAAAATAAAATACTCACCTACCACACTACCACCTACCACCTACCACACTACCACTTTCATGAATCCCTCAACTACGAGTTCCGCTACAAAAAAATTCAAAATTTAAAGCTTTAGATTTTTTTTCAATGATCTCAAATTAATAAATAATAAAATCTTTATAAATATTTAATGTATTTATTGACAAAGTTATAAAATTTGATTGAATGGATTTTTTCAAATTCGTGACCTCAGTAGTTACAAACTAAATCCGCTTTCGTGGGGAGGGCTTAGGACGTTTATCAATAAAAATGAACTACTCATTTTGTCCCACTTTATGTAATAATTTAATTCAGAGTTTAAGAAAAAATGATTTTTTTAAAAAAAAAAATTGTGGTACAAAATAAATCATAGATGTTCGTGTCACCATAAATCATCTCATTAAGAATAAAATAAACATCTTAAAGTGTAAATTTTTCACTAAAAAAATTGTCATATAAAATGTTTTTCACCAAAAATATTTTCTTGCAAAACAAGTTTTACTTATTTTCTAATATTTTATAAGTAAGGAAGAAAATATTATCCTAAATACATTTTTATATTATCTAGTAAAACATTATCGAAGGGGAATGAGAAGGGGAGTGGAGGTTCGGGGGTAGCGGGGGGTTAAATAGTCAAAGGGTAGGGTTCGGATGAATTGAATGAGTAGGGACTAGACAAGGGGGTTAAATGGTCAAGTGGGGGTTGGGGACGATTGAATGAGTAGGGTCTGACATTAAATTTAAAATGTCAGTTATACAACTTATTTTTTCTATTTTCATTAGGAAAATTATTCTCTTTATCTTAAGGAATTTGTTTTACTAGAAAAAATAATTTTCAAATATTTTGATTAACCGAATATAATTTTTCTTAGAGAACTTCATTGCAAACACAATCTAATTCCATAAAACAGGAGATATATAGGTACTGAAATTGAAATTGAATTCTTACCACTTACCGACACCTTGCTGATTCCTTGCAAAAAGGGTAATCAATTTGCAGTTATTATTTTGAACTATATTTGTTGAGGGGTTACCATCAAGCAGACAGATCATTAATTTGTAATTTATTGCAATTCAAACACATTTTCTTTGTTCACATGTAGAAATTTAAAAGCTGTAACCCTAGTTCCTCCAATAATCAAATGCCTAAAATAATAGCGCAACGTGAGTGGTAAATACTTACTTGCACATAACATATTCACTCTAAAATATATAACTTAATTATAGTTAAGTGATTTAATATGGTGTACGTGTATATATTGATTAAGTCATAATGCATAAACATGCCTTTTAAGTTAGCCTTAACTGACATCTTTGCTCTCTAATTTTGGACGTGCACAAGTAGACATTTCAACTTGTATAAAATTGAAATATAGAACATGATTAGTCCAACGTGGCGTTCTACGTGATAATTTTGTTTCATATGTGGTGCTCTATGTGTATTATGAGTCTATGGCACGTTGGACGCATGTGTCTATTTGTTCAATTTTATACAAGTTTTCATGCCTACTTGTGCACATCCAAAATTGAAGGACATAGATGTCAACTAAAACCAAATTAAAAAACACATTTATGTATCATGCTATTGATTAATCATTATTAATAAATAATAATCCATTTATTGACTTGATATTATTGATATTAGAGTAGGAGACTAGGAGTAAATTTTGTACCAATATGGGGTCGCTTCTGCATGGAAGTAAGCTAGAAAATGACAAATCCTTGAATTATAAAGTTGTTATGTAATAATTTAAATTTTATGCTCATTCTTCAAAGAAAAAAACAAGATATGGAGAAAAGCAATTGTCTAACAAGTCTAGTAGTTCTAATTCTTGTCCTGCCATATGTAAATGCAACCTTGTCAAGGCCAAAAGCTGCAAAGCACTTTGTGTTGGTTCATAAGGCATGTCATGGAGCCTGGTCTTGGTACAAAATTATAGCATTGATGAAATCTTCAGGGCATAATGTCACAGCTCTTGACTTAGGTGCTTCAGGAATTAACTCGAAACAGGCCCGCGAAATCACACATTTTCTGATTTCTTGAGTCCGTTAATCGAGTTCATGACTTCTCTTCCTGCACATAAAAATGTTGTTCTTGTTGGCCATAGCATTGGTGGTCTAGCCATTTCGAAAGCCATGGAACTTTTCCCAGGAAAAATTTCAGGTGCTGTATTTGTTGCTGGTCTAATGCCTGGTCCAAATATCAATGCAAGCACTGTCTACATTGAGGTACCAAATTTCCATATTCCGATATTTAGCCATGAGATAATATGTTATGCAATGCAGTGGTATCTAAATATACTTCGTTATAGTTATGCAATGCAGTAGTATCGAAACTTGATAATCGTGTTATATACGATAAGGGGCCTTCGAATCCTCCGACCTTCATTTTAGGTCCGATGTACTTAGCAAGTAATGTTTACCAACAGAGCCCAATTCAGGTAAGAAAATCATAATACAAATTACATATTTATTCAAGTACTTGATTGCAACTTGAAACTGATGTAAAATTGGTTTATTTTTCTTTCTTGGTGTTATGATTTGGCGTTGGCCACTACACTAGTAAGGGAAATATTTTTTTACAGTGTGGAGGATGTTTCTAACGAGATAATTCTTTCGAGAAAAAGATATGGATCAATTAGGCGAGCGTTTGTTGTTACTCCGGAAGATAAACTTCTAAAAAAAGAATTTCAACAATTGATGATTGAAAGAAATCCACCTGATGAAGTGAAAGAGATCCAGGGCGCTGACCATATGGTCATGATGTCTAAGCCCCATGAACTTTTTAAATTTCTTCTGAGATTTGCTGACAAGGGACTAACTCACGTGTCTGTTGCAACTGTATGACGATCTAAGTTCTTTCATGAAAGTCCTCCCAGCTAGTTGATTTGATGTTCCAATCATTTTCTTCAAGTGGCTGATGTTTTCTTTCATTGTAGTATTAGTGTTTGGAATTGACATCAATAAACGACTTATATTTCCAATAATTCCTTAGTGTTGTTGTTTTAGTTCAATTTTCTGTATTATCATTAGCATTAGGGCATTTTTCTTAGCTTAAATACGTGTTAATTTGGATTGAATAAGTAATTTTTTCTTTATAAATAAATAAGTACATTTTTTATTTAAATTCAAATCAAAGCTTCATTTTTGGTTTCAAGCCCAAATTCATGTTATACGTCAAGGTGACTTGATATTCAAGTCAACTTCAAAACTAATAAGGTGATGTCACATGTTCAAATGATATAACAATTTCAGTCAAACTCAAGAACCAGTCAAAAGCTGCCAAGTGTCTAAAATAACATGTCTTAGTCAATCACAAGCAACCTTATCTACTCCCTACAATTATAAGATCAGTTACATAATTTTCTTGGGGATATTCATGAATAAGCATTGGAGGAAACCCCAACATCGACTACATAGCTTTTTAAAGAAGTGGTCAACCATCACGATCCGAGTCTATATCTTAAGTGTGCGGTACTTTGAATCACAAGTATACTCAAGCAAATCCTTAATATATATTGACATACAACTAACACTTAAACTAACATTCTATGAACTGCAAATGGGACCTGAAACATAATTAACTAACTAGGAAAAATGCATACTATGTAACTCCATAGGATGACCAAAATTTCATGCAAAAACTAAATAACTAATGTCTGGACCAAAGCCTTTACTAATTGGAGTGAAATGAAGTAAGTTGATAAAATTAAAGGAAAGGTATCCTTTAAGTTTTGAATTAGTTATTGGTGACTACATTGACCAACAAAAGGTCAAACATACTTAAATACTAAATTAAGTTAATTGTGGACTCAATTAACATTTTCAAAACTTTTAATCTTTTTAAAAATACAAAATAATTCCCCCACTAAATAAACAAACTTTCCACTCCCTTCCCCTCTATCAAACGTTCTCTTCACTCTGCTGCAGAAAATTTTCATACTTCCCAAAAATTAAAAATTGCTTTGATTGGGACAATCAATTTCTCTGGCAACTTTCAACTTCCGATGGCCGTACTTTGAACTTTCGATTCTTCTATTCTAACCATCCAAAGGAACAACAATTTGCAGGTAAAGCTTTATTTTTTTAAAAAAAAATAGGGCTTTTTAGGTTGTTTTTTTTTTAATAGCTTTACAATTTGCATATACTCTTCCCTCAAGAGCTGCCGGGTTTTGTGCGATTCATGTTGAGACAATGAAGCTTTTGCTTGTTTATGCTTTAGGAAGTGGACCAACTGATTGTTCTAGGAAGAGCAAATCGACTAACCCCACCCTATGCTTTAGGACAATTTTGGCAAGATTTGATTTTTATTTGTTTTTTTGTTTTTTGGGGTACTTGGAGAGGATTAGTGGGGTTAGTTGATAATTTAGGTGAGATAGGTAAGAAAAGGGGTTTGCCCAATTGGGTTCCTGATGGGTGGAAGGTGGAGGTTAGAACACTCAAGAAAGGAAAGAAAGAAAAGGTGTCCCTGCTTTCTTGTTCATTCCTCTTTTCTTAATCTTACATTTGTTTTTGTTGTATTTTGCTTTTGGGATGATAAAGATTGATTATTTTTGTTCTATTCATTTCTGATCTTCCATTGCAACTGCTATTTTTGGCTTAATCTATACTAATATGATACAAAATCATAACTTTGCTTCCCATAACTATTTACATGGTTGTGTAACTAAGGGCTACTACTTTGTGTCTTCTCCTTGTTGGATAAATTAGCAAGCTTGATGCCATGCTTCATCTGTATAGACAAACTAGGCAAAGTAATTGAGCTTAGTAATGAATACTTTGTTGAGATGTATGCAAGCTAATCTAAACATCACTATTAGAAAAAAAATAAAAAAAAGGCAAGTTTTGTGAGTTAGTCTTCTTGCTATAAACAAGGTTTTAATTGAAGAGATGCTAGTTTGCTTTTATGGCTGAAGTAGGTAAAGAATTCAACATGCACTTTTTTGTTGAACCTTGTAATGCCTAAACAATATAAGTATATGAAATGTCCTAGTTCTAGTAAAAAGTTGATCTTATATTTATCTTTTGAAATTAACTACATTAGGGCCTCCCCTGTTGCAATAGATGGCCTATTTGTTACAACAGATGGGTTATTTGTTGCAACAAGTGAATTATCTATAGAATATTATATTATGTTGAATTTATTAAATTTATTGCTATCTTTTTTTAATGATACACAATTGATTGTAAGTTTTTTCATTTTTTCTATTTGTAGAAAAATGGCTTCCAAAAGAAAAACAAGTGAATTAGTCTCTGATAAATCAAGTAAAGTAGCTAAAGTACAAACATCATTGGAAGAACTTGTTGTACAGAAACAGAATGAAAATATGAAAATCGTAGAGGAGGTAGATAAAAATAAAAATGAAGAAGAAAAGGAAATAAATGATAAAGAGGGAGATGATGAAGAAACTGAAAATGATAAAGAAGATGAGGAGGAAGGTGAAAAAGAAAGTGAGGAAGGAGATGAAGAGGATGGAGATGAAAATAAAAGTGATGAAGGAGATGATACTGAAAGTGAGGAAGGAGATGAAGATGTTGTCAAAACTTTTAATATTGACAAGTTTCAAGTAGAGATGCCTATAGATGATCCTACAAATTTGACATGTGATTTTGTTGTAAAATCAGCCATGGGCGCCAAATTTGATGCTTTTAGAACGATATTGATGAATGAAAAGTTGGAGGATTTCTTTAAGTCTAGCTATTTTGGATACTTTCTTGATCTGCCGGAGGCTAACAATGCACGTTTTCAAATGAACATGGTGTATGATCTTCTCAAGCGCAGGATCAAGTATAAGGGAGATGATAATGATGCTTTGGAGGATAAGAACAATAAAATGGATGAGATTTGGATAAACTACTGTGACATGCCAGTTGTTTTTTGTCATGAAAGAATTTGCCATAGTGACTGAACTGAGATGTAATCCTCCTTCTGAACCTCTTCCTAAAGTTGCATGCTTAAGAAAGCCAAGAGAAAAAAAGATATCTAAATCAGTCAAGGTTGGCAAGAAAGGTAAAATGTTAGTCAAGATAGTCAACACCAAAATCAACAAAGGCAAAGAAAAACTAAATAATGAAAATGAGTTGTTGGCTATTATTGAACCTAGTTATAAAGCCAAAGATTTGATAAAAGATCTCCAGAGCAAAAAGGTTTTGAAGAAGCACAAAGAGCGATTGTGCTTAGTTTGGTTTGTGCATGCCATTTTATGGGCTAAAGACATCAACAATGTCATAAATCTTAGTTTGTTTGTGCTTGCTCAAGATTTGGATGCATTCAACAATTACCCATGGGGTAATGATAGTTATTTCTTGACTGTCGAGTATTTGGTGTCAAAGTTATCACCAAAGACTAACAATTTATATGGCTTTCCTTGGACTTTCATGGTAAACTTCACCTCTAATTTTAGTATTTTATTTATTTGTGTTATTGAATAATTATTTTAAATGTTTATTTTCATCATCTTTATATTTTTAGGCTTGGGCATTTGAAGCAATACCTTACCTCAGGAAGTAATTCAATGATTACTCGAAAGAAATTTCTCAACCAAGGATTCTTAGGTGGTTGTCTGCCAAGAACAACCCAAAAATAAATTCCGTTGATCTCTTCGATCCTTCTCATGATATAGTAAGTTTTCTATAGAATAATATTTATTTAAATTAACTGATTATCTATTTTGCTTTCGTTTAGTTTTCTTCCAATATATGACTCATCTATAATCATCTATTGCAATAGATGGGTCATCTGTTGGAAGAAAACATAAGAGTTTGCTACTGTTTTGCTTTTACCCAACAAATGACTGATCTGTTGCAATAGATGTGTCATTTGTTGGATGAAAACTTTATCATTTGTTGTTGTTTTATTTAGGTTCAACAAATGACCTATTTGTTGCAACAGATAGGTCATATATTGGACAAAATCTCAATCTTTTTTTGTTGTTTTGCTTTCGTCCAACAGTTTACCAATTTGTTGCAATTGATGGGTCATCTATTGTACGAAATCTCAATAGCTTGATGCTGTTTTGCTTACTTTCAACAGATGACCTATCTGCTGCAACATATGAGTCATCTGTTGTAAGAAAATTTGATCATTTGTTACTATTTTGCTTTTTTCCAATAGATGGCCCATCTGTTGCAACATATGTGTCATCTGTTAGAAATAAAATATATAGATAAATATTACAATAAATATTTTATCTATTATAACTTATAGATTAGTTTTAGCATAAACTATTTTTGTTTATAGATTGTACATCCATGGTTTGTTCCCACAGAGCAAGAGTTGCAAATGCCATTCTTTTTAACCCTAGGAATTATTGACACAAAATCAGACCCTACAGTGGATCTGATAAAAAAGAATTGGATGGAGCAACAACGATCAGAAGGGAAGCACCTATTGTTTCTGGTGATGCTGATGATGTTGCATTAGATGTTGATGTTGATGTTAATATTGGTGTTGATATTGGTGATGCAGGTGCTAAAAGTGGTGGTGAGCATGTTGATGATGTTGGTGGTATATATGGTGGATTCACCCCTTTCAGTCGACATACCACATCTTTTGCTCATTCTTCTAGCTCATGTTCTGCATGTAAATTTGAAGAATGCAAGAACAAAGAGATAATATGTTATGCAATGCAGTAGTATCGAAACTTGTTAATCGTGCTATATACGATAAGGGGCCTTTGAATCCTCCAACCTTCATTTTAGGTCCGAAGTACTTAGCAAGTAATGTTTACCAACAGAGCCCAATTCAGGTAAGAAAATCATAATACACATTACATATTTATTCAAGTACATGATTGCAACTTGAAACTGATGTAAAATTGGTTTATTTTTATTTCTTGGTGTTAGGATTTGGCGTTGGCCACTACACTAGTAAGGGAAATATTTTTTTACAGTGTGGAGGATGTTTCTAACGAGATAATTCTTTCGAGAAAAAGATATGGATCAATTAGGCGGGCGTTTGTTGTTACTCCGGAAGATAAACTTCTAAAAAAAGAATTTCAACAATTGATGATTGAAAGAAATCTACCTGATGAAGTGAAAGAGATCCAGGGCGCTGACCATATGGTCATGATGTCTAAGCCTCATGAACTTTTTAAATTTCTTCTGAGATTTGCTGACAAGGGACTAACTGACGTGTCTGTTACATCTCTATGACGATCTAAGTTCTTTCATGAAAGTCCTCCCAGCTAGTTGATTTGATGTTCCAATCATTTTCTTCAAGTGGTTGATGTTTTCTTTCATTGTAATATTAGTGTTTGGAATTGACATCAATAAACGACATATATTTCCAACAATTCCATAGTGTTGTTGTTTTTGTTCAATTTTTTGTATTATCATTAGCATTAGGACATTTCTTTTTAGCTTAAATACATAGTTTATTTGGATTGAATAATTAATTTTTTCTTTACAAATAAATAAGTACACTTCAAAATAATTCAAATCAAAGCTTCATTTTAGGCTTGAAGCCCAAATTCATGTTATACGTCAAGGTGACTTGACATTCCTATCAAATTCCAGACTAATAAGGTGATGTCACATGCTCAAATGATATAACAATTTCAGTCAAATTCAAGAACTAGTCAAAAGTCGCCAAGTGGCTAAAATAGCATGTCTTAGCCAATCATAATCAACCTTATCTACTCCCTACAATTATAAATAGAGCAGTTACAAATTATCCTCTTAAAAAAGGTAACTCCTCTTGATATATCTTTGAACTCATAACTCATTTAGCATCAAAGTTTCTCTTTTCTCAATGTAAAAATTGATATCTTTGGGAATACTTGGTTCCCTTATACTCTTACTCAATTTATACTTGAAAACTCTTTCAAAAAAAATATCAAAATCATATTGTGATATGATCATTGATGACTCGAAAAGCCATACTGCATAAACATTGATGGTATATCTAGATACCATACTGCTTAAACATTATTGACATATTCGATTGTCATACTAATCAAGTTTTAAAAACTCTTTTTCTTAAAACTCATCTTTACTTTCTCAAAAACTCAGTTTAAGATAAAAATGTTGGCTTTAAAAGATTCTCAAAATTTATGACTCAAAATAGGGTTCATGCTGAAATATAGACATGAACAACTCAACTCAAGGATCTCAGTAACGATATAGAAAAACTAAATACTCAGAACTTAACGGTACTACTCATCTCAAGAATAATCAATTTATAAGGTTCATGCTGAAATATAGACATGAACAAATCAACTCAAGAATCTTAGTAACAATATAGAAAAACTCAATACTCAGAACTCAACGGTACTACTCATCTCAAGAATACTCAATTTATAGGGTTCATGCTGAAATATAGACATGAACAAATCAACTCAAGAATCTTAATGCATTACATATATCAATTCAATAATTAGGAATATAATTTCAAAAAGAATGAGGAACTCAAAAACTCAAATCTCATCTCAAGAATACTCAAATCTAGGGATAGAATCCTACATTACTCTTTCACTGATTTGAAAGTAGATGTAGGGCGTGAGGAAAAACTAGTCCAACACTATGATAGTCTTACATACCTGAAAGAATATAGAAGAAGAACTTGACTAGAAGCCTTGAATTCTAAATATAGTAAGGCGGAGAACTGTTGTTCAGTGGAGCGCCGGAGTGCGGAGGTTGTTCCTATCATTGAAGTCGGGGTGTGGGACTGAGCCTTCCGAATGAGAAAGAAGAAAAGTGCTTAGTTCTAGCTTGAAGGAGAACAATCAAGAAAACCTTTATTGAGATTCTTGAATTAGTTTCTTGAAATATCTATGGCCAAGAATTATGATTTTTATGGAGGAATTTGAGTTGGGAAGAATGGAATTCTTGGAGAAAAACTTACCTTGAAGAAGAATCTTGAAAAAGGTTGAAAGAATCTTGAATGGAGTCTTCTACTTAGATTTTTTCCTTATGGTTTTGCTTTAGAGTTTGAGAGAGAAGAGAATGAGGGATTAAAGGATGAAAATCTGATTGTTTTAGGCCTTTCATTAGTTCAAATTTTTTTTTGGGATTTTCTTAGAGGTAAAAAGACAAAAACAACCCTTTTTAATGTTTTCACGTCGGCTAATTCGTCACTACACTGTAGTAGATTACTAAAATTGTCATAACTTTTTACTCAAAACTCAGATTGTTGTGAAATTGGTGGCGTAGGAAAGAAGATTCAGCTACATTTAATTTGATAGGTTATGGGTCACGTAATTCTTTATATTCTAAGAGATATGGTCGTTTGAAGTTGACCCAAGTAGAATCTTACATCAAAACTTAATCAGTAAGGAAACTTTCAACTCAACTTTGTGCTAGGAGACTCTAGTGACCTTAATTGATATCCAAATTTATTCCCACAGTAAATAATTTACATTTACACATATGGTCAATTTAAGTATCAGCTGGTACGATCTTATTCACAAATGAAGAACGGTTTGAGTCTTAACTTAGAAATTTTTGGGGTGTTACAGTAATAAATTATTCTTTACTCTTATTTGGAAGATTTTCTAACCGAAAACCATCACTATGAGTTATGTGATGATACAATGTCTCACATGCATTGCCAGAACTGTCATATACCTTGCCGGGGTATAAAAGACCTCAACTAAGTGAATCCACTAATCTATGCTTAAAAGCAATAAGGAATCATCTAAAAGTACGATCCTTTATCCATGTTGACTACATGGTTTATAAGGAATGTGAGTTGTCTGAACTTATCCCCATATCGATGCTCAATACTACTCCTAATAAATATATATACTCATGCTCGATGTTAAAACATTTTCTTTCTCAATTTGAGGTAATTACTCAAAAGATCCTCTTAAAAGAGGTAATGTTTTGAAATATCTCTAAACTCATAAACTTATTTAGAAATCAAAGTTTCTCTCTTTCGATGTAAAAGTGTTACTTTTGGGATAACTTAGTCCCCTTATATTATTTCTCAATCATGAATACAACGCCTCTCATTTCTCATATTTACTTTCTCAAAAACTTAGTTCAAAACCATTGTGGGTTACAAAAGATTCTCAAAACAACTCAAAAGGACTTCTTGAAGTTTCCTCTTAAACTCACTTTGGTTTTGATTGTAAATTAAGACACGTGATTAGAACATGTAGGAACTCTCAAGGATGAATGTAGCATTTATGAGCTAAACCCAAGAAGAAACCGTAGCCACAACTTAAAGGAACACATCCAGAATGACACACGGAAGAAAAGGGCCGGTGACCCCAGGCGTCAGGCACTAAACTTCTGACAGAAGTTTAGGGCACACTGTTGGCGTGGAGTGCCAGGCCGCAAAGTACTGAACAGAGGTTTTGGAGCCTTGGTGGCGCACCGCCACACCCTCTACCCATAAAATTTGATGAATTTTCAAGCTTAAATTAAGGTCCCAACTAGTTTAGAATGGGGAAATTTCTCCTAAACTCTTCTTGTTTCTCAAACCCAACACGAATACATGAGAAATTCCATACAATACTTTTGGGAAAATAAATTTTACCAAAGATCAACAACACAAAAGAATTCACAACCTCGATTGTTCAAGAATTGAACTAAAATCAAGAACTACACAAGAACTCTTTGAATACAACAATTTTGTGGATAAATTCAGATGTATGGCATGAGGATGAACAAGTCCAACATTGTAAGAAGCCTTACATACCTGTAAAGAACAATGTTCTTGGTGAAATCCACAATTCTTGAAAGAACGCATGAAACCTAGCCTTTTCTTCTCTTGAAACTTCGCTCTAATACTCTAAGTAGTTAGGAACGTGAAAAAGTGGTCTAATACTGATTAGACCCTTATTTGGGGTGAAAAAAAATGTGGCTAGGCTCAGTAGAAAAAGAAAAAGACCAAATTATCCTTCTAAAAACGATTGAGATGCCTTTAATAGAGAGGTTTCACTTAAACAACCATAACTTTTTACTAGTCCTTTTAACTAACTTGATTTTTGTTTTTACAGGTGACTTTCAATAATATAATCAATTTCAGGAATTACCAAGTGAAGTCAAAAGAATCATTAATCTAGAAAAAATTGGCACTCCTCATATAAGAAGAAGACCCACAAATTAACTAGCAATTCATCAATATTTTTTATTTTATATGAAAGGAAGTTGTTAGTAAACAGTATACATTTCTCTTTCATTTTCTTCTTTCCACTTTTAGCTTCGTTGTTCCAGATAATCATTCTTTTTATTTTTTATTTTCTCTTTATTTTTTTGTTTGTTCTTTTCATTCTTTTTTTACTTTATCGATTGGTCCTGATCATTTGATGTAAAAAAAACAATAGTCATATTAACATAAGAAAATTAAATTTTCAAGAAGTATGTCTAACTAGGTAAGAATCTAATTCACCAAATTATGAAAATTATATAGTAAAATTTGATGTTTTGGACATCAGAATCAAAGAAATTCATTAAAGTACTATATACTTTAGTGACGAAACTTGATAAAGAACATTGAAAGATGAACCCTATCTTAATACTTTCTTGAGAATTCTTGTGTGTTGAAGTTTGGAGAGAGAATGAGATCATAGATTAAGAGAGAATTTAGTATCCAATATGATATATTCTTCTATTTGGATGCTAAAACATCATGACTTAGTCTTAGAAAAAAAATAAGAAAAAGATAAAAATACTTTTGAAAACCCCTTGTTTTATTTCTTAATAGAATGAGTCTAGGAGTTCATTCTACGACTCATGGAAGCGGATCGTGAATTTCAACCTTTTGTCATCCTACAGGTGTGTGCCCTTGAGGCCATTCCATGGATTGTGGATGCATGACTCATAAAATGTGTTTGTGGAATTCAGGAATTTTCACATTTTCTAGATTAGTTTCACGGCTCAAAGTATAGGTTGTGCTGTTAATCACGATTCGTCTAGTCAGATCGTGAAATTTTAAAAAAATATGTATTCTCAGAATTTTTAATATTGTTACATTTCACGGCTCCTGTAAAGCCTTCGTGATATTTTAATTAGAGATGATTCTTTATGCTACGTGTTGAGTATTCACTTATTTTAAATTTGGTGTATTGCATCAACAGAGTTCTTCTGGCGACAACCCAAAGCAATGAAATGTTAACAAATATTTTTGAAGATCGATCATCTTACATTTGAGAAACACGCTATTGGCAGTCATGGAATCTTAAAATAATATTACTTACTTGAGGTAGTTTGACTTGACACGAACTTTAAGAAAAGTGGAAAGACTCTAAAATGTTTCAAAAATACCCTTGTTAATAAATATAAATTGTTAGATAAAAAAAAGGGAAAAGGGTAAAAAATACCCCCCAACTTTGGTTTATTGTTTGACTTTGCCCTCGCCGTTAAAATGAAGTTAATTTTACCCCTCCCGTTACTAATTTCACCAAAATTACCCCTCATTAGACGGAATCCCCAAAATTGATCCAAATTGACCCAATTACTCGGATTTTTTTAAAAAAAAAAAACCTATTCCCTAATTTTAACCCAATGACCCGACCCCCTCTAGGATAGCCCGGTACCAATTAACCCAATTACCCATTCCCATTTATCCATGCTCTCTCTTTAGATAATCTCATTTTCTCCCAAATTTACCCATTAACTTCTCCTCTGATTTTCTACGGCGATCTTGCTCAACAAATCGATTTTTCACCAACGAAAGGTAAGATTTTTGGATTGTAAGTTGTTTTGTCTACGACGTCTCTCTTTCGTTCTTCCTGCATCTATCTTTCGTTCTACCCATTGTTCTTCCAGCATCTCTCTTTCGTTCACCTCTGATTTTTCTTTTCAGAAAATGTCACAAAATAGTTATTCGTCTCAAAGAAAATGTTCTTGTGATTTGGTGGTCAAAACACTGATTTCGAGTACTATATCTAATCCGGGAAGAAGATTTTTCCGATGTCCTCGTCCGGATGTAAGTATATGAACTGATTTATTCCTATTATTGATTTGATTTGGTATTTCTTCGTATGAACTGATTTCGTATTTCTTCGTATGAACTGATTTCAAGTATTCTTATGGTAGTTTTCTTCATGTGGATATTGGGAATGGAAAGACCAAGCTTTTCCTGAAGTAGCTTACTTACGTAATTTAGAGTCGTCGTTGAAAGATGTCAAGATGGAAATGGATAATTCGAAGATTGAAGTGGATAATTTGAAGATTGAAATGGAGAACTTGAAGATTGTTGTGGAAAATTTGAAGATAAAAGTAGGTCATTTGTCGGAAACAATTGCTACATTGGAGGCATCCAATGATTTGGTAGTGGAAAAAGTTAGGACATTTCAAGACAAATATCACAAGATAAAGTACAAAGTTATGATTTCATGTTTTCTTTTTGTTGGATTTCTAGTTGCATTAACGATTAAGTGACTTCCTTTGTTAGTGTTTACTTTCAGCATCAGTTGTTAGTGTCTTTCGTGATTTTGGTTCCCTTTTTGTTCTTCATTTTGGTGTTGTAATGGAAGGACCTTTTTGTTCTTCATTTTGGTGTTGTAATGGAAGGACATAAGCACTGATATAATATGAAGTAATGTTTAGTAGTTGAAGTAATGTTTAGTAGTTGAAGTAATACACACTAAAAAGTAATGTTCAAACTTGGCACCATTCTGGGAATGTATTTGCTTAATGTAACAAATGTTTTTGCTTCCTACTTAGACTGCACACATACCAAATTACATGCAATGCATCTATAGCAACAAAGACTACTGGTCCCATCATTATTGTCATACAACAACACAACTGCTCCAATTTTTCATTATCATCATAATCATAACAAGTGTAATGCAAAGTTGAATTCCCAGACCAATGCTCATTCTGTCATGAGAACTCGAGTATAATTTTTGAGGGTCCAAAACGAGTATAACATCATTTTTGGAGAGTTTAGCAACATACTCTACAATTACCACTAACGAAATAAATAATCGGACTAGCAAAAGAAGCATTCAAGCATGACCTTGATCAAATAACGAAACAAATATGGTTACAAGTCAATAGTAAGTGCCTATAGTTGAGTCCAAATCATGGGAAATGCAGCTGGAAATGTCTGCAAATGTTCATGTAGCTGCAAATATGGGAAATGCAATTGTTGCATCACAATGAGACTGCATTGAATAAATCGAAAATAGTACAAGAAAATTAAAATCTCACATCCTTTAAATCTCACATCATATTGGCATTGCAAATATGGTGCTTAGGCAACCCTCAACCTAAGATAATCATTCCTGTCTTCCTCAAACCAGCATGGACAGCTTAAACTTTTTGACAAACAAATTCTTCATTATCCACATTCATATATTTACAGAACCTGAACAAAATTGCACATTTACAGAACCTGACCATTTATGATCTCTCCTTTACACATTTACAGAACACGATGAACATTTCATATATATATATATATATTGACAAAAAACTGATGTGAACATAGAGAAGTTAGTTCAGTACATACCCCAAAAAAAGTTAGTGCAAATACAAAAAACTTTTAAACACAAACATGTTTGTGTATGACATTAGTATCTCAAAAACATGCAACAAAATAACAAAATATTGTCTTCATTACTGAACTTGTCATTGTTGTGCCTTGCCGTTACCCTTTTTTGTCTTAACACTCTTGATTACTCCAACATTCTTCCAGTAAGTCCCTTTGGTGCATACAAATCACTTGGTGTACTCGGACCATCTCCAAGGAAGTTGATTCTTCTTGATCCTGTAGGTCGTGCCTGTTTCTGTCTTTGTTGGATTCTAGAATTCAACTCTAAAAAATCACTTGGCTTCCATGGCATGTCATCCTCAACATCAAGACCAAAATCTTCATCTTCATCTTGAGTAGGCTGTGGAGCTGTTAAGGGAAAGTCCTGAACATCTTCTTCATCAATTAGTGTTTTGTGCCTCTCCTTTCCTTGTTTCTTTTCCTTGTTGGATCGCATGTCCATCTGATTAAAAGACCACAATGATATACTAAGCATCACTCTTGTAAAATAAGTTACTAAATTGTCCAACTTTCATACCTTTTCTTTCTTAATTGCTCCAACATATTTTCAGTTTCAGGTGCATTCCCCTTCCATGTAGGCCCTTTTGGTGAAAAATCTCTTGGCTTTCATGGCATGTCATCCTCAACATCAAGACCAAAATCTTCATCTTCATCTGATGCGCAATCTTGAGTAGGTTGTGTCTTATGCCTCTCATTTGTTTGCTTTTTTCCCTTGTCACATTGTTTATCCATCTAATATAAGAAAAAAATATGAATTTTGCCTTTTAGAAGTGAGACAATTACAGTATTAATAAGTGAGACAATTACAGTATGAAAAGATGGATTACATAGCAATAAGTGAGACAATTACACCAAACTTAAGCATGACATTGTAAAGTAAGTGAACTAAAAAAGATGGATTTTACCTTTTCTTCTTACTCTTAACTTGTCCAGTATTAGAAGTGCCTTCTTCACTATTCTGATTAAACTGATAAAAAAATAGAAAAATCACAATTACAAGATAAACTGATAAAATAACAGAAAAGTCACAATTACAGAAAAATCAGAATTACAATAACAATAACTAATTACATAGCAAATGAAATGATTACCTTATGACAACCTCTTGCATTGTGTCCAAGAATCCCACAGTTTGAACATGTCATTTTCTCCCTCTTCTTGGTGCAACCCACTCAATTTGTCTCTTAAGTGCTTCATCTTTATCTCTTTTCCTATTCATTCTAGGTCTGCCAGCTAAGTTTACCAATTCTGGTGGTTCCATTGCCTGTTCAGCTTCAATTTTTCGGAACTTTTGACCAAGCATTGGTTGTAGCTTACAATGGTAAGTCAAAAGATATGCCTCCTTAAAGTACCACCAGTGAATCTCTTCCAATGGATCAAGACTCTTGTAAAGAAGAGCCTTGATTGAATGGGGACATGGTATTCCAGTAAGATCTCATACCCTACAAGTACATTTCTTAGCTGTCAAATTGACAATGTGTCTGTCATTTCCTTCACTTACCTCAAATCCATCATCTCCATTGAAATTTAATTCACACACATTAGCAATCTTCAAGAATTCATTGTACATTTCAATAGTTGTAGGACTCCAATCACAGTTCCAAGTCATCAGTTCATCCTCATTTTTGACAAACTTGGTCATAACATTGATTCTTATATCCTCAAGCATACCAATTATTGGCTTGTGTCTTGTTTCCAATATCAAAGAGTTAAATGACTCAACCAAATTGTTTTCCACCTTATTGTTCTTGCAAATAGTGTCAAAAAATACTCTACACCAACTTTGTATTCGAAAATGCAATAGATGGTCTTTTGCTTCTTCAGACAGTTGACCTAATGTATTCAAATAATCATTCAACTCCTCTTTGTAGGTGCTCCATGCACACCACTACAATACCTTAGTCATCATTTTAGATCTCTTGCCTTTTTTTCTCCAGTTGGCCTCTATGTGCCTCACACAAAATCTATGCATAGCATTAGGTAAAATATTTTTAACAGCTTCAATTAATCCCTATTTATCAGTACAAGACAAATGAAAATACATAAGAAAACAAATAAAGATATATAAGATACAGTAAGAATGAATAAAGAAGCGACAAACATGAGAATTTACCTTTTGCATATCAGACATAAATGTGATATTCCTTCTCCACTGTTGATGTTTAGAGACTTCTGAAGTAATTCCAAGAACCACACCCAAGATGCCTTGCACTCTCTGTCCACAATAGCCCAAGCAATAGGATAGAAATAGTTTATTGAGTCTTGACCAATAGCAGATAACAGTTGATCTTTAGCTTTACCCTTTAAAAATGTACCATCCAAGCCAATGAAAGGTCTCAACCCATTCTTAAATCCACTCTTCAATGCATCAAAACAAATGTACATTCTCAAAAATTTTCTTTTTCCATCTTATAATGCATTTCTTGAAACCTTAAGGACAACATCAGTTCCTGGATTACTCTCTTTTAAAGCATTTGCATACCCAACAATTTTCTTATAATCATCACAAAAACTGCCTTCCATGTCCTCCAAAATCATTCTTTTAGCTCTCTTACACTTTTCAAAATGAGCATTAATGTTGAAAGCAGTTTTCATATAAACTCTCATTTCCTTTATCTTGTATTTGGGATTAGCCTGCAACTTCTCCTTAAAGTAAAAGGCCATTGTAGTTGCACTGACCTTATAGTTACCACATGGATCCTTGCATTTATTATGCTCTCCTTTCAATGTTTTCACTCTAACACCGACAGCATGCTTTTCACCAGAAATTAGACATACAAAGTTGCATTTATCTTTGCAAACAACCCTAAGTCTTTTTCTGTCACTTTTTTTAATGGTTAAATTATAGCCATTTGCCAATGAATGCAAACTAATGTATCTTCTAGCTTCAGCTATATCCTTAAATGTCATTGACTTGTGTAAATTCTTGTAATCACACAAGCTACCATCAATTACTCTCCTCTTTTCTTGTGCAAGAACCTCCAATTCTTCAGAATTATAATCAGAGTTATCATTGGAAGTATCACTATCATTTTCAGTACCATCAGAAGTACAATCAGTAGATACATCATCAATAACTACCACAGTCTCTAACATTTTAATTATATTCTCAACATCAACATCTGACTCACTATCATCAACAACAAATAAATTAATTACATCAAATTTATCATTAACAAAGGACAATAATGTCCTAATCCCCTCATCACCTTCTATTTCATAGTATTTTCCAGAAGGGACGGATACTAGTAACTGTTGCACACCCACATAGCCTAATATATTAATGAACTCATTAGTAATATCTATATAAGATAAGAGATGAGAATCATAACCTTTCCATTTGTGAACAAGCTTCCTCTCATAGAGCAATTTAGGCTCTCTTATCCATTTCCCGCCATAGTGATATACTAGATCAACCAAAACCATTTTAGGCAACCTAAGACACACAAGAAACAACATTAACAACTTCCAAAAGCATGAATGAGAGAAAATAACTAAGAAAAGAAAAATAGAACACATAAAAATGCACACAATCAAAGGACACAAAGACAACATTAACAACTTCCAAAAACAGTAATAACATTAACAAAACTACTAAAAAGGCACACAAAGACAACAACGGACCACATTCAATAAGAATAAACATTAACAATTAACAAACTGTAAATAAAACAAACAAATAACTAAGAAATTTGGAGAAAAAGGGGACCACATTCAATAAGAATGAATATATTACTGGCCCCACATAAAAAAGGGACCATATTCAATCAAGAATTTCCCAATAAAATATTGGGACTAGAAATCAGCTCATACTCAATAACATCTCCAAAACCTAAACCACCTCCTCCAAATTCATACAATACCCTAAAACCTACCCACAAACCCTAAATCGTAAAAAAAAAAACAAATAACTAACAATCGTGAAATTTTAGATGTAAAAAGGTAAATCCATAACTCAAAAACCTTAACCCACAACATCAGCACTCGTAAATCAACAACTAAAGTAACAAATCATTAATTTTTAGATGTAAAAAGTCAAACAAATAACCTAAAGACAGATACTCACAAACCCTAACTAACAGATCGTAATATATATCGGTAAAAAGGCAAACAAATGAGTCAGAAAGACAGATACCCACAAACCCTAACTAACATATCGTAATACATATCAGTAAAAAGGCAAACAAATGAGCTAAAAATTTGGAGACAAACCCTAACTCGTAATCAACAACGAAAGATAGATGCAGGAAGAACGAAAGAGAGATGCCGTAGGCAAAACATCTTACAATCCAAAAATCTTACCTTTCATTGGCGAAAAATCGATTTGTTGAGTAAGATCGCCGTAGAAAATCAGAGGAGAAGTTAATGGGTAAATTTGGGAGAAAATGAGATTATCTAAAGAGAGAGCATGGGTAAATGGGAATGGGTAATTGGGTTAATTGGTGCCGGGTTATCCTAGAGGGGGTCGGGTCATTGGGTTTAAATTAGGGAATAGGTTTTTTTTTTTTTTTAAATCCGGGTAATTGGGTCAATTTTGGGCACTACAAGAAAATAGACCTTTAACGAAGGGAAATTTGGTCGTTAGAACTTACAATCTGGTCGCTATAAGTAATAGCGACCAAGAAAAATGTGGTTGTCACCGGTCATTAAAAGCTCCGTCGTTAAAGGTTAATGACCGAATTGCAGTCCAATCGTTAAAGATCCTTTAGCGAAAGCATAAATCCGGTCGTTATAAATCATTTTTAGCGACAAAATTTTCCCTTCGCTAATTTGTCATCCCGTCGTTAAAAGTCTTTTACATACACCAACTAATTGGGTCATTAAATAGCTTTTAACAACAAATATTCCCTTCGTTAATAGTATGCTATTTTTTCACGGTCACATTTTCAATTAATAATACCCATTTAAATATTTGTGAAAGTTCTCATTGAAGAGTTATAACAATCACATTTTCCTCCATTTAAGTGAAATTCCGATTAATATAATAACAAAAGTAACACATCAAAAAATAAACCAAATCATTTAAATTCATATAAAATATCATTGTTAATACAATAAATCAAAGCATCAAATTTCTGGGCAAAAATGCAAGTCCAAATTGTGTAATATCATTTTTATGAATTCCTATAAAAGAGAAAAAAAAATTGAACTATTTATATCATATGTAGATAAGACCCATGTACTTCATCTTGATTCGCACTTTCCTCATGAATAGGCTCTGCAAGCTTCATATTCTTGATGTGCCTGAAGAAAAAGTTTAAATTAGTTCGGTAGAATAAACCATTAAAAAAGAAGAGGAGACCTAGATGATACCTTATTACTTCAATTTTACTTAAAAGAAAATTGTATTGAATTTATAGGTAATTTTGTTAGTCTTAAATAAAACTAAAGCTAATAAGTATGTTTACAACAGTAGCCAGCTTTTGATCTTCTCCCAACAATAAGAAATTAAAATTAGAATAATTATGAATGCAACAGATGGTAAAATGAAAATAGTCTTATAAACCTCCATGTTACTTTACCATATAAACTTATAACTTAACATTAAATGGCTAAGAGGAAAGGAGTGAAAGACTCAATTGAATGTGATTTGTTTATGTTTATTTGACTTAAAAAGTGATTATATATTCACTTCTACATCACAAAATTTCAGTTATTTGTGAATATGGATATAGTTACCATGCATATTCAGAATAATCAAATGCACTTGAATTCATGTGCATTTTTATATACCGTATATGATGAAAGTATTAACATCATGATTTGCCTTAATCAATAGATACTCATCTTAGTTCTCAAATTTGTAAAAAATATTCGAAAAGAATTACAAGTATTAGCCTTGTCTTTTGACGTTCACTTAAATAAAGTTAGAAAAAAATCAATTCAAGCACACCTACATTGATTTTTTCACTTCCGGAGCTGGCTACAGCATAAAAACAAAAATCATCCTACTGTTAAATTTAATTCCATTGCAATGATTATATATTATTCTACTGGTCACTGTGAATACTTTGGTGCAAGACATTTCTTTATTTGAATTATGAAATTTGAGATCTTAATGTAAGAAATAAATTTATTGATGACTCTTGGTATTACAAAAACAATCACTTCAGCAAGCTGGGGCAGGGGGAAAAGTTCAAGTCTAAACTCATAGTTGATAACTTGATATACATAATCATTTAATTGATAAGAAAGTACCTTGAGAAATTCAGGGATCTCTCCTCTAAAAATTGTTAATCCAATAACACTTTCACAAACACTTTGAGGAGTGGATGATCTAATCACTTGACATAAAAAATAAAAAGGAAAGCAAATTAGTGAAGATGAAAACGTGATAATTATGGACATTATCAAATGGAAGTGGAATCATCAATAAAGGGTTTGAGAATAAGTTCTTAAAAAGATATAGCATATTTGTTGCTAAAATATAATCAGGACATCAATAGATAAGAAATTTATAAAGGGTCTATACTTTCTGTAATCGAAATTGAAAGCAATATCTCATACAAGACATGTACAAGCCACTCAATATATATACAAGCCAAATGTGTGTATATATATATATATATATATATATATTAAGAAGTTGTCATATTATCAAAGAACTAAACACACGAAAAAATATGATTTAGTATGTCGAATGATCTTTGACTAGTGTAGGTGTAACAATCTTGAAAAAGAATTCATCAACTTTCATGAATAAAAAGAATGTATTTGGGAGTTGAACTATCAAGTATCTTGATTTTATTAAGTTAGTAAAGTACATGCTCTCCAGATTCAAAATCACAGGTATAACTTAATAGTCGTTGAAAGCAGCATTATAATACATAAACGGTTGTTAGGCTTCTTACGGCAAGAATCCCTTAATGAACAACTACAACTTAACAATAGCTACTTGGGCTTCCCTTGCTTCATCATGCCTAGTTCAGGAAACTCACCATGAGACAAAATCACGGGTATAACTTAACAGTCGTTGAAAGCAACACTAAATAAAATCTCCAGCACTAAGTTGTATTTGACACTTAAGGACTTGAGCATCTCCTCTTGTACAATAGATGGTGAAAATATTATATTTAAAATTCAAGTATCAATATTGTTATTACTACCCATTGTAAGATACCAGTTCGTAAAGAACTGTATTTTGTTTTTTTATTTTAAGCTCATATATTCAAGAGTTATTCATTCAACCCACCATTTCACAATACTTTATTTCTCCAGTCCCAAAAAATTGAAAATTAAATAAAACATATCAGCCCACTTTTGTATCTCGCACATTTAATAGCAGCTAAGTAGACAAAATTGAAGAAAAATTACATAACTTTTCAAAAGAAAAAAAATAAGCATATATTACCTCTTCAAAAAAATATGTAAAGGGTAAAAGCCCTACTTGTGTACAACATCCAGAAATTGAAGTACGAAGACATCTTGCTTTTCGTTAATTACCTACAAAAAATAAAAAATCCATCAAATTTAACTTCAAACAATTATAAATTCTCGCCTAAAAACACTAATCGAAGATCAATTACTTTCACAGATGAACTCAACACAAATCAACTACTTCTTAAATTCTTCAAATTAGACTCACCAATTACCTAACACATGTAATATAAAGTGAGAAAGTGCAGAAGAATAAATATATACTTACCTTGAATGAGAAAAGGAGTACAATAAATCGAAAGAACTGAAAGGATTTTATTTTACATAGAGAGAGGGGAAAGAGAACAAATTAGAGAAAATAATTTCACATTAGAGCTTTCATTTTTTTTTACACAGGGATGGGGGTGGGGTATATGGTGGGACGTGGGTGGGGAAATTAGAGGGAAAAAGAAACTGGCTTTTTTTATTTCTAATTATTTAATTTTGACACGATATTAGAGTTTTTAACAACAGGTTATTATCCCTTCGTTAATGTTGAAGTAAAAATTAACTTTTAACGAGCAAATATTTATTTGGTTGCTATAAGAAACTTATAACGACCATATTTATGTACCTTCGCTAGAAAGTGGTCGTTAGAAGTTAAATTTCTTGTAGTGGGGGATTCCGTCTAATGAGGGGTAACTTTGGTGAAATTAGTAACGAGTTGGGGTAAAATTAATTTCGTTTTAACGGCGAGGGCAAAGTCAAACAATAAATCAAAGTTGGGGGGTATTTTTGACCCTTTTCCCTAAAAAAAAATACTACTTTGACATGAAATAGAGAAAGTTATATTTTTTCTCTCTCCTCATAAGTTATTGTCAAATCAATCATTAATGTAAAATAAAAGAGTCAAATATACTCATTTCTCTCCCTTCTTCCTAATGCATTCTCCATTCTCTCTCCCGTAGTTTCTCAATGAAGAAGATAGATTTCAAAATGATAGAGTTTTTGTCATTGCAGGTAAAAGTAGTTCTTTTTCTTGATTTTAATTATAGTTTCGAGAAATTGACAACATCAAAAAAAAATTGTGGGTTGAGACTTGAATTTTTCACTTTAAAGCACCATTTTTTCTCTAAGTTTTAAAATTTTAGCTAATGAACTCCATATAAGTAGAGATACCTCATCTTTAATTTTTCAATTCTTCCTTTAATATTTTTTCAATATTGAATCAGTGATTTTTTTATAAAAAAAAGTGTATATTAAAATGAGTGTTGAATTTTCAGAAGACCCAATTACCACAAAAAATGATTGAATTTGAAGGAGCGTCAAGCAAAACTTAAATATGATTTTGTAAAGCAATCTAGTATTTTGTTCAACGCATAAAAAATTATCATTGATCGTATTTGGAGACAATCTAAATTATGTGTTGCTAATGGTGATACGTTAAATGTTTCTACTAATCTTGCATGCAGAGTTGGGAGAAAAAACATACAAGTCGATATCAACCAATTCAAAGAAATATTACTATGTCGTCGAACAAATATTCAATCTTTTTTTTTTCAATAAATATGGAAAAATCAATAATTTTTTTATGTGTGAAAGAAGGCGCAATTAAGCCACACACCAACGCATCAAAGCGCACTTGACCAAAGAAAAAAACAATGTGAGACTTCGATTTTACCTCTCAATGATTGATTAGGGTACACTTCACTCAAATCCCATGTTTATAGATATGTTTAATTATGTCCATATCGATGAAAAATGATTTTACTTATTGAAAAAATCTGAAAGGTATTATCTTCTTCCCGAAGAAGAAGAGTCAGTCTAATCCATATTGTTCTTGCAAAAGTAAAAAATTTATCACAAAATTCATGTTTACGGAAGCTATTGCACGTCCTAGATTTGACACTAATGGAGTGGAGTTGTTTTCGGGAAAATAGGAATGTTTCTATTTGTAGTTAAGGAACCAGCCAAGCGGAATAGTGGAAATCGAACAACGGGAACTATCGAAACTAAACCAATTTTATCTTTGACTAAAGATATCACAAGAGCTTGTTAGATAGATAAAATTTTCCAGTCATTCTATCAAATGGCCAGCTTCAATGTCAAGTGCACCAAATTTCATCCAACAAGATAATGCAAGCCCACATATTGATGTTCATGATTTGGAATTCATGGAAGCTGCTCAACGGGATGGATTTGATACTAAGTTATGCTTTCAACTCCCTAATAGTCCTGATCTTAATGATTTGGACCTTGAATTTTTTAGAGCAATTCAATATCTTCAATATCAGAATTCTCCTTCAAATGTTGTTGAATTAGTGGAGGTTGTTGAAAAAGCCTTCAATGAAATGAAAGTAGAATGACTCAATCATGTACTTTTAACTTTGCAGTGTTGTATGAATGAGGTAATGAAAGATAAGGGTGGCAATAACTACAAAGTGCCTCATATGAATAAAGAAAGACTAGAAAGAGAAGGAGATCTCCCGCTTCAAGTTCGTTGTGATGTTGATACTGTCAATCAAGCTTTAGCTCTACTTCAACAGTGATTGAATTACTACTATCAAAACAACTTGTGCTTTTGTACATTTTGATGTTTATATTAGAACTTTGCAAATTTAATTTAAATTGTGAATAGTTTGATGTTTATGTTAAAATCTTGCAAGTGTAATTTACTTTTGAAATAGTTTGAAATTTTTGCTGAGACGTTGTAAATTCAACATGTTGAAGTAAAATTGTCATTTTGGTAAATGTAAGAAACTTTTACTTCTTGAAGTTTATATTTGAAAATTTTCATTTTTTAATTGTGAATATTAACTAAAGAAAAACCAAGAAACATTAATCAAAGTTTTTTTTTAAGTAAGGACAACTTTTGGTTTTACATTCTTTAATTTTTAAAAATAAAAATAAAATTACATTCACGTTTTTTAATTTCGCAATTCTATTAATAGTTAAAAGAAAAAAAGGATATGAAAAAGTTGTGAAAAGAAAGAGAAGGGTATAACAAAGTAGTGAAAAAATGTTTGATAATGTCGATTGTCGAAAAAGAGAAAAGTCTCTGTAATTTACTCATTTTTATTGACTTGCTTTAAAATAAAGGAGTGCAACTTTTGAAATAATGAGATTCAAGAAGGGTAAAATAAGAATAATGTCATTAAATATTTACCAATAAGGAATTGTGTCATTCTTTTTTAGACTGACTAAAAAGGAAAGTAAGTTGCATAAATTGGGACAGAGGGAGTAGGAGAGAAGAATCAAGAGAACAACAAATTATACTGAAAAAAATCATGAATAAAATTATTATGTTTCATTATTTATCTCGAATGTAGTTAATATTCAACACTACAAAATTTATTGCTAACAAATGCGGCATGTTTGGTAGGATCGATTCTCTCTTCATCTCTTCTTCTTGTAAATTAGAAACTACAATTCAACTCTGCAACGATCTTAAAAGAAATTAATAATATTTCAAGCAAGGATTTTATTGTTGCCACATCTGCTGATCTTAGTTATGCTGACACAATAATTACTTGACTAAAGTTCAAGATTAGTCATTTGAAGGAATCTAAATATTTTTTCCCTTTGGTGATGGCAAAAAAAAAAAAAAACAAGTATAAAATGACAGTCATCAGCTTAAGAGTAGTCTATTGATTGATTATAAAATCTTCATATCATTCAACTTATGAGTAAGTTAAGATCTCTACAATTTTGGAGAATTAAATCACAATTTAATCTTATAAAAAAATTGATATTGAATTTTTCACCAAACTGGTTGACTCTCAATGCACAAAAAATATTTGGTTAAATGACCACTCTAATAATTCAACAATTTACAAACACATGCCCGTGAAAAACGGCCCACAACAAAAATCTGAAAATGGAAAATTGGATCCAATCCAAGTGGAAATGGAAATTCTATAAAAGACACCTAATGTGTAGGGTTTCCTATTTGTTGTCTCTTCATCACCTCCGCCTCTCTTACAAACATATATTCTCCTGAAGCTTTGAGGAACAAGAATTTTGTTCTTCTTATGTTGTGAAATGTTTATGTGTACCTATTGTCGTCCTTTTCCTTCTTCATTCACAACTCGCAGAAGTAAGTGTTTGTCCTGTGCATTTCCATTTTGCAAACCCAACTTTCTGATGTATTATTCCTTTGCAGTGGTTATTCCAGTGGATACAATGGAGTCCACATCGATTTCTCAGATGCCAAGTCTTGAGAGCTATTGTCTGGAATCTATGTAAGCACTCCCTTACCTCAATTTTGCTCTTCCTCTCCCTTCTCCAATATGATATTTTCCTTTCCAGCTGAAGCGGACAGATGCTTACAGTCTGGTTCACATATGCTATCATTTTCGGTCTCAGATCAACCTTCCCATACCCGACTTGCAAGGCATCATTTTTTGTTGATCGCATTTTGTGTAAGCTGACATAGTCAGGGCTAGGTAGATTAGTTTTATTCACAGTTATGTATGCCTTATGATGGCAAAACATTATGTACATAACATGAATGTTTGAAGCTCTGTTAATCCTTCTGATCCCCTTCCTTGTTTTAATTCTCAGAGATGGAATTTCTGCTTTATCCAAACTCACGATCCCCTTACCTTCCACTGATAGTTGTTGAAATGCTTGAATCTGTATTGCATTATCATGTTCACATGCTTCATTTGCTAATTTATCTACTAATTTGTTAACCTCTCTAAAAACATGTTGAATCTGTGCGTTTGTTGAACTAATTATTGCATGTATTTCCTGTATTTGTTTCCAAGGGATCTTCCATTCTCTGCGCACTATGTTTGTAATACTTAGAGAATCAATCTCTAAAACAAAATTGTTGTAATTATTACCTTGGCAATATTTGAGTGCTTTAAGAATAGCTATTGTTTCCGCTTCCATGTTAGTTTTATGGCCTAGTCTTCCCGCCTCCACATATATGATATCCCCTTGATCATCCCTCAAACAAAAACTATTCGCGCTGTCTTCAGAATTTCCTCTACTCACTCCGTCAGTGTTGCATTTTATTCTTTCTCGATGAGGTCTTTTCCAGCTCACTGCATAATAGTGCAACCTAGGTTTGTACTCCCTTATTACCTTTACTGTTCCCGCTCATTCTTTAGGTACTCTTATCCATGGGTATTTCATGTTTATCATATTTAAAATAAAAAATAATAAAATAATTCAACAATTACTAGACGTGATTGCAAATACCATCAAAGTTCAATATGACACCCCATCACAATGCTTCTTAGGATACTTAAAATTGTATTCTAGTGTATAAGAATAGTGCTAAAATTGAGTGCATTAGTAATGCATGTATTAGTTGTGTTTGCACTAATTATACATAGATTAGAGAAAATGGTCAAATAGCCCCCCCAACTTATTGTCGAATTCTCAACTACACACTTTAACTTTATGGGGGTCCTATCACCCCCCCCCCCCCTAAACTGTTTTTAAACTTAAATTATTGCCTCTCTAATTGCTGATCTGACAAAGTTGGCGTATTTCACTCTCTTTGAGAGAGTGAGCAACAAAAATAAATTATTAAAATTTTATTTTAATTATTTTTTATGAATATATGTATTTTTATTTATATATTTTCTTTATTTATAGTCTTTCTTCTTTCTCTCATCCCTCTTCCGTCACTACTCCAAACGGATCTTCACGCCGGAGCTTCAATCAACAAACAACAGTGAAATAACCAGACCATCTACACCATTGGAGCAGCAACTTCACATAATCAAAACCCCTTTAGTTGTCGTCACTGTTGACAAGCAGCAAGACGCCGACCTGACGAACCATCAAACACCACACCACTGTATCCATCAACATTTTTTCCAAATCATGCTTACACAAAAAAATAGGGTTAAAAAATGGATGAAGAAAGGAAGAAGATGAAGGAGAAATTATTTTTTTAAAAAAAAAGAATAATTGGTGAAATGTAAATGCTCTCAAATGTCTTCAAATTTCATGAGCAAATAACTTTAAATATCTCATAAAAATCAAATTTGAAATTCAAACTTTCTCCTTCAAATTTGAAATCATTTAACTTGATTGTTATCTCCAGAAACATGACATTACATCATGATATTGTAGAAGTTACTAACACTCAAGCTCTTCGGCCAGTGAATGTAAGCAAGTAAATTTACATTCTAGACGAATAATTTTTACAACAAAGCAGCAAATTTTTTTATTAAAGCAAACTTTTTATTAAAGCATTTTTTTAAAGAAAAAGCAGTAAAGCAAAATTATCTTTTTTTAGAAAAAGCAGCAAAGAAAAAAAAATTATTTTAGAAAAAGCAGTAAATTAAAGCAAAATTTATTTTTTTAAGAAAATGCAGCAAAGCACATACCGCCATGAGCCTTACAAGGCGAAAGTAAGGCTCATGGCGTCTGTGCCTTACAAAGCTAAAAGCTGCATGCGCCTTACAGGTCGTATGGGTATCCGCGCCTTGCGGTGGAAACCCTGATTTAGACGGTGTTTAAATTTGTTGCCTTTTTGATTTGATAAATAATTTTGTTGCCCTTTTGGAATTTTCGAAAATTTTTGTTGCCCTTTTGGCTCTGGACTCCACTTATTAATTATATATATATATATATATTTAACATATATTTGAGATACATATATCTAAATGCACTAGATACATACATTCATGATACAAATTACGATAGAATTGATAATATTATAGACTCATCACACAAAAAAATCATTCCTAAACTAATGAAATTGATGTTGTTTACCTCCAAAAAAAAGTAAGAAGGATAAACTACTTTATTAGACATATATCACTACCATATGTACTAATTTTACCTCTATTTTTAAACAGTTACATATATTACCACTTTTAATATTTTATATGAAGATACAATCAATATCCATATCCCTTAAAACTAGGATTAATTAATTATCTTTACATTTAACTCCAAAATTAGTGTTTTAATTAAAAACAAATATCTTCCTATCAAAGAATATGAGCTAGGGTAAAAATCAAACTTTTCTTCTTCCCTTAATCCTCATTTTAACCAATGAATCAAAATTGAGGGGATCAAAATTACATCCTTTTTCAAGAAAAGAATAGGGATGTATAAAAACACACCAAACCAAGAGGAGAAATTCGTGACTACAACAATAATGGATATGTGAAAAAAGTTAAGATGTTTACCTCTCCTTCAAGGTCAGTACAACAGTATGTACAACATCATCAAGTTTCAATTCCTCGGTGTACCTAGGAGAAGAGCGCTACGAAGAACAAAAGATTTCCTGCTAGTTTGGTGAAGTTTTTATCAGAGACGACGATTTCATGATGGCGAGGAAACGTGCAACGGAGGTGGCGGTGGTCTATGCTGAAGAGGAGAGAGATACGAAGGGTTTTAGATGTACATGTATCTAGTTAAGAGTTAATCTATCTGAGTTAAGATTATACGTATCTATGAGAAAAAAAATTAGATACTAAAAATAAAGGGAAGAATTTTCAATTTTTTACTTTTTTATTAAAAATACAACAAATACTCTACAATCGTGATTTGTTTCTAAATTCACGCGTTTCAATAACATTCCATATTTAGATACACATAATTAGATGTATATGCTTACTATGTATCTGAGATACATGTTTTTGGATATAAAGTATGAAATTGATACTTGATACATCAAATTATACATATAAAAGATACATGAAATAATATTAGATCATATAAATAGATACATGAAATTAATACTAGATACATATACGTAAATACATAAAATTAATACTAGATACTTCTAGGATACATATGAATGTACTTGTATGATACTCATGTATCTAAGTGTTTAGTTTGGTGATTAAATCATATATTGATAATAGATACATCAAATTAATGAATTTATTATTTTAAGAGTAATAAAATGAAATTAATCAAACTACATGACCAAGTATACATGTTTTTGTCTTTTATTAATAATATTAATGAATTTATTATTTCAAAGAATAATAATTAAACATAAAAACACTCCTTGATTTATGCCTTATATTAAGAGATTTAATTAATTTAAATTTTCAGAATTAATCGTCCAAAAATCCTCAATCACTCCTTTAATTAAGAAAATTAGTTACAACCGATTAATTTAAACAAATAAAATATGTATCTTGATTTTAAAATTCGACAGATACATATATCTCGCAGATTCAGACTCATGTATCCTAAGAACCAGTGGCGGAGCCAGTATTTTCAATAAGGGGGTTCAAAATTCGAAGGAGTAAACATACAAACTAGTCTAAGGGGGTTCGACATCTATTATATATATCTAAAAAATAATTTCAACCATGTATATATAGTAATGTTTTCCACCGAAGGGGGGTCAGATGACCCCCCTAAAGACATGTTGGCTCCGCCCCTGCTAAGAACGAAATATGGTAAAAGGACTAATATTTGAAACTATCGGAAATCTTCATAATTAGGACCTAAACTAGTGAGATTTATGTAGTTTACCAGAAGAAAAAAAAAACACTTAAACTAAGCTTATTAATAAGACTCTTGAGATATTGGGCTTTCCTAACAAACCCAATAACCACTAAAAGAAAGACCCAACTTGAATAAGGATAACCAGACCCGACAATATCGATACAAATAGTCCCTATTTCATATTACATGAATGCAAAGATGATCTATGAATTACTCGATATACGTTAGAGCATGTTCCAATCACAAAAGTATTTTCTTGATTCAGGATAAAAATCACTTTCTTCGTGACAATTCTTGTCTCAAAAGGAGTCTTTTTCACTATTTAGTATGTTTGTCAATTTCAATATTCTACGTAATTTCAAAAAAGCAACGATATAAACTTTATTACTTTAGAACTTAATTAAGTGACTTTATTTTAATTTTTAAAATTATCTTCTATATTATATTTATTTATTTTATTAGATACATGTATCTGACACACTTTTATATATATATATATATATATATATATATATATATATATATATATATATCAAATTAAATGTAACTTTTTTAGATACGCTATATACAAACACTTTATTAAAAATAATCTTTAGCGGCAATTAATTAACGGCAATAGCTTAACTAATGTCAGTAAAGGATTTAACAACTCTTTATTAATGTGTCTATTTGTTGCCGCTAAAAGTTGTTTTTGTTATAGTGAAAGTACAAACATGATTCATATGTATCTAGGATATACTAATTCTTTCGTTCACCTCTTTCCTATTTTTCCCGCTTCTCTGTCTATATAGTTTGACTGTAATTGATATCCTAGATATATGTATTTAATGTTTTTTTTTTTTTTTTTTTTTTTACCGTGGTTTCCGGGCGTCGCTTTGCGAACCCGACTAGCTGTACCCACCGGGTCCCGCTGTTTCAAGGCGGGTCCACCACGGTTAGTTCCACGGGGCCCTGGAGACGCGGCCGGTTTGTAATGCCTCCAGTGGCCCTGCTGGGGCTCGAACCGCCGACCTGAAGGACTTTGTCCCAGGCCTTTACCAGCTGAGCTACCCCTCAGGGTTGTATTTAATGTGATTTATCTGAAATACACTCTCTTCCTTGCCTTTCTCCTATTTCAGTCGCCTTTTTACTATCTTGCTTGTCTCTTTTTATTTGTATTTCAGAACGTGTTCTTTGATACGCGTATTTGAGGTTAAATATAGAGTGGTCTATCTAACTTTGACATTTGATACAAAAATTTAAATTCCATTTACTTTTTAAATTTTATGTCCAACCAAATTAAAACACTGGAAAGTCATCCGATATAGGAAAAATATTGCAAACTGATTAACTTAAAAATAATACATATAGTTTTGCATAAAAATAATACATACAATTTTGCAAAAATAATACTACCATATTTGATAATTGATTAGAACTATGTATAAAATTTATGTAGTATTTAATTTACAATTTTAAAACCTATATAAAGTACTATACATGTATATAAATTATTAGTAAATATATGTATAATTCTATATAGAATAGAAAAGAAAATAACTAATATATACATAAACAATATGTAAATAACTATACCATACATATAACTAAGCCCTTCATAAATTAATACATACATTTTTTTCATAACTAATCTAACGTATTATACTTGGTGAACATTGTTTGTATTATTGCATTGTAGATTAGACAACAAAATAAGGAAGAATTACATAAAATAGCCAGCCAGCCACTAACCTCTTCTCCTAGTAAAATAAAATATATAAATGAATTAAACATACAAAAATTACTAAACTGATCAGGAAATAGCCACTAACGTATCTCTAGGTTTTAACTTAATTAAAACTCAATTAATACATTATCATCATCAGGTGTAGGGATAATTAACCACTCATCTATAAGATTATTAGTTGAATCCTTCTTTAATCCATCTTGTAATTGACTAATCACCTTTGAATTTTCCATCAAAATGTTTTCTGGGAAGTATTTTTGTAAGTCTACTTCATGACTATCATTTCTACTTGTATTCTTCTTCACATCCAACGACTTAAGAAACCCTAGCCACCAATCGAACTCGGAAGAAGATGGCGGTGGAGGCGGAGGCGGAGGCGGTGGTGGTGCTGTATGTATTGCCGGAGCCGTTGTAGACCATGTTGGTTTAGGGATAGGCATAGATTCCACTATTGAGTAATAATATTGCTGGGAATTTACTGTAAAAAAGAACAAATAAAAAGTAAGAAGAAAAAAGAATCAAGACTGTTTAACTTTGTTTGTCCTACTTGTTTCTTAATTGACTTTTGAAATAAAAATGTCTCTTTCTTTTTATTTAATTTTACCTTTCTACATGTCTAATTAAAGATCAAGATTAGAAGATTATAGAACATATTAGTACATTCTAAAATGTTCTACTAGATTTAAAAACATTTAATTATTTTTTTTTACTTTCTTAAAATTTATGAAAAATCAAAACTAGACAACTAAATTAAAATTAAGACAGAGAGAGAGAGTAACAAATGAGGTCGAATTTGTAGTGTTGAAAGAAAGCTATTTAGAACATGCATCAAATTTCATGTCTCAAACAGTGTAGTTGCTACTTATTTTTGTCATTTAATTTGATGGGGGGAAATTCCACTTCACACCTACTACTACTATTTCTAATCCATGAATTATTGGAATAGAACATATATACCATTTGACAAAAGTAGTGAGAAAAAATATTTAAAAGTACTTTTTTGTATTACTCTTTTGATTATTTTAAAACTAGCTACTTTCTAAAAAATGTAAGTAAGTTGAAAAATCTTACTAAATAAAGGATAAATATAAATGTAATTGGTATTTTGAGTATTGTTACCTCTTTGACCCAATAAGGCATAATTGTTTGGGTTATTAAATGATGAAGATCTATGAAGGTGTAAAGCATGGACAATTTCTCTTCTAGCTTCAGCCATATCTGTATATGAGTTAATGATTGGAGCTTTTCTTGTATGATATTTCCTAATCCTTTTTCTTGGTGAAATCATTTTCTTTGAGTCCATTTTTCTTGTTGCTCTGCAAGTCTGTGCAGTTTCTTGGGAAGGGAGGTAATAATAATATTAATAAGCAGAGGGGTGAGTATAGTGAATAAATGAAATGAAACAAGAGAGGAACAAGTGGCATAGTAAATGAGAAGGAAAAGATGGGTCAGCAGCATGCAGTAACACCTGTTTCCTCCTTTGACACACTGCTGCTATACCTTAATTTTGTTTTTTCATAGTTATTAGACTCAGGCTATTTTTAATTTGCGTCGTATAAGGCTCTATTCGGAGGAAGTGCATTTCCAAAAAAATTCTTATATACAAAACATGAATCTGAGACCTTTGATTTAGAGAAGAGCAATCCTATTCACTACACTATATCTTTTAATGGTTATTCCTTAAATTTTTATTATTTTACTTTTCCTTTTCTTCTCCTTCTTTTTTTGGTATTTGCGTGTCGACTCAATCTATCTCTATATATAATAGGAGAGGTGATAATATCATTTGTTGACACAACAAAATTATAAAAATTATAGATTAAAAAAATTAAGAAAGTATTAATTAAAATCAATTATTAGTCTTTTTTAAACGTATTCTTTTTAAAATTTAAAAGTTACCACATTTAATATAACTCTTCTCTATCCATTTCATTTTTTCTAAAAATAATGTTTAACTTCTTTTGGACTCTTAATTTTATTCTAATCAGAATATTTATTTTTATCCCATGCATTTTTGTGTAGGGGTGACAATTTCAGCTCATATACGTGAAATGGATCCATTTTTCTCATATTAAATTAAAAAAATTAAAAATTTATTTTGGGGTTGGGGGAGGAGGTGGTGGGGGTACAGGGTAGAAAAAAAATTCTTTTTTTTTTTGCATGAAAATATTATTTAAAAAATAATAATAATATAGGGGTGAGGTGTGTGGTAGGGGTTGAGGTATTAACAATTTAGCTTTGATTTAATATTTTTTGGCTTTAGGAGATTAAAGTGGGTTACAACCATTTTACTCAAATCATATTTGACCAAATCCATATTTACCCATATTTTATATGAGTTGATTATGATCCAATCGATTTTAAGTCAATCCATCCAAATTCGATCCAATCCACCATTTGCTACCCCAATTTGTGAGTAAGTGGGGTAATGAGGTAAGTGTCGTATATGTTAGTTTTCATCAGGGGTTTCAAAATAATATGAAAAACCGATCGAACCTAATCGAATCGAATTGAACCAATTTATATTATTTTTTAAAATAAAATCATGGATTTTATTTCAGAAAAACTACATAAAAGGGACATAAAACCTAAAATAATTACAAGTTCATACCCAAACCCAAAGTAATTCCTGATAAACACATTCTCTCATAAATAATTACAGCCCATACCCCCCTCCCCTTCATTTCGGGTCACTTTCTTATTCAAGCCCAATCGGTTTATCACTTAACTGTTCGACCACTTATTCAAGCCGATCCGGTTTATCACCCAACCGTTCGGCCCACTTTCTTATTCAAGCCCACCCGATTTATAGCCAAACCTTCCTACTCATGTTAAACTAAGTGGAGCAACATACAATGATTTTAACTACAAGCAGCACTACCGTCATTTGTAGTTTCTTCTGTCATTTTGGTGATTCTATTTTGTCATTGTCAGTCAAAATTACTCAAATTTGTGTTTGGTAGTTCTTCTCCTATTCCATTTATATTCATTTTTGTTTTCCATACGCTTACTTTTGAATCATTTTTTTGCTTGATTTTTCGAATTGTTTCCAATGGGTTGTAAAAACATAGCAACTAATCATTGGTGGGGTCATCGTTCATTTATGCAAGTTTTGTTGACAATGGTAGTAACAATTATAATGTAGTTGGCCAGAAGTCGAGAGTTTCTAGCATGTGTGGGCCAAGTTTTTTGATTAATTTGGATGCCTACAGAGAAGATAATATTGGCTTAAACGAAGGAATCGACCATGGAGATGTTAATGTTGGAACTAAACCCAATCTAGTTGCATGTGTTGACAAGCCTGATCAAAAACCTAATAATGTGGGTGGCAAAATTCGGTTGATTTGAAGAGGAAGGGGAAGGCACTCGTGGTTTGTGATGAACAATTAATGAAAAACAAAATATTGATAGTCGTTTCGATCCTTCTAATTTGATAAAGGAATTGATCAGTATTCTCATTTGAAGGTATCATGCTTAAATCATATTTATTTTTTGATAAATTAATTTAATTTTTGATTGGTTAGATATTGACACTGTTATTGTTACTATATCTTATATTGTTTAGTATCATGGGCTTGTTCAATTTGATTATACTATTAGAGTATCATATGTTATGTTTTATATCATGCATGAGTAATGATATGTTTATCTTCTTTCTGTTTCTTGATTATTTGTGTATTTGAACATTTTAGTGTTTGTTGATTTTATTACTTTTTTGTATTATTCAAGTATCATATGTTGTTTGGGTATCAAGTATTTGTTCATGTCTTGATATGCTTTATGCTTAGTTGTATGATTTACTAAAATGTTTATTTCGGTACATTGTTTGTGTTTTAAAGTATTAGACTTTGTATTCCTTACATTGACTAATTTTATAGTGTATTGTATGTTCGAATTGATCATACTATTAGAGCACCATATGATATGCTTCGTATCATGCATAAGTACTGGTATCATATATTTTGTTAGTATCATGCCATAACAGTATATGAAGATTTTTTATGGTATCATTGATTATTTTGCATAGGGTATTGTTTCTCATATTTTTGTTACTTGATGATACCAGTGGAGTATTATTAGTTATATTCATATCACGTATTACTTTAGTTTGATCATTTTTGTGGATCATATTATTAGAAAACTGGGAAGAAATCAAGATAAACACAGAAGAGTTTGGGAGGTAGTAAAATTCTCACTAAACTGAAACAATGAACAGCCTTTATAAAGGCAATACACATCCTACATTATCCAACCACTAAGCCATAAAAGAAATTAAAATTGACCTACTAAGTCACACGTTTCCAGTAACTTGGAAATAGCAACCATATACCCTTAAAACTAGAAAAGCAGAAACTAGCTTAATTAATTAAAATATCTAACAAACCCTCCCTTAAATTGATAAGTCTACGACTTCAGCTTAATAACATCATTCATCGTGGCTCTCCCTTAAAGTGCAAACTCCGAGTAGCTTCCTTAACTTTCTGAATGTTGCTAGCTTGAGGGACTTAGTGAAGATATCATCAGCTTGGTCTTCACTTCTACAGTAAACATAATCAATAACTTTCTCCTTCATGAGATCTATCAGGAAGTGAAACTCAACATCTATGTGTTTGCTCTGTCCATGCAACACTGAATTCTTTCAAATCTTAATCGCTGAGCCATTGTCGCAGTAAATCAGAATTGGTTTTTGCTGTCGAACATGAAGCTCAACCAATATCTTTTTCAACCAAATTGCTTGGGTAGCACACACAGTTGCAGCTACAAACTCTACTTTTGTGGAGCACCAAGAAACAATTCCAGATCCAAGCATAAACACATAGCCTGAAGTGATTTTCTTGTCTTCTTTATCTCTAGCAAAATCACTATCTGTAAAGCCAATTAACTCTGACTTGCCTTCTTTCTTGTATAGAATATCATAGTCAGTGGTACCTTGCAAATACCTGAGAATTCTTTTAGAAGCCAACAAACGAATCTCTTTTGGGTGCTCCATGTACCTGCTAACAAGACCAACATAATACATTATGTCAGACTTGGTGATTGTTAGATAAATCAGACATCCCACGAGTTGTTTGAAAAGAGTGTTGTCAATCTTCTTTCCTATAGGATTTTTTTCCAACTTCAGTCCCAACTCTGTTGGTGTTGTGACAGAATTGCAACTCTGCATTTCAAATCTCTGTAATGTTTCCTGGACATATTTCTTTTGTGAAATAAAAATTTCACTACTTGATTGCTTTACTTCAATGCCCAGAAAGTAATGCATCAAGCCAAGACCAGATATATCAAACTCAGTCATCATGGATAGCTTAAATTTTTTAAGAAATGCAGGATCACTCCCAGTATAAATCAAATCGTCTACATATAAACATACAATCACAAGTTTCCCATCCTCAAGTTTTGTATAAAGTGTATGCTCGTATGGACATTTTCTAAAATTTTCCAAATTAAAATATGGATCAATGCGACTATACCAAGCTTAGAGAGCTTGTTTTAGCCCATATAAAGACTTTTTCAATCTATAAATTTATGCTCACTTTCATGCATCACATAACTAGGAGGTTAATCAACATATACATGCTCTTGTAGCTCTCCGTGCAGAAAGGCTGGTTTTACATCAAGTTGATAAATTGGCCAATTGTTTTGAGCTACCAATGCCAACACCAATTGGATGGTATCAAGTCTGACTATCGGAGCAAAAACCTCTTTGTAATCCACACCATACTCTTGCTTGTATCCTTTCACCACCAAACGTGCCTTGTACTTATCAACTTCACCAGACTTATTGAGTTTGGTTTTATAAACCCATCTAACTCCAATCGATCTTTGGCCTTTTGGAAGATCCGTAAACTCCCAAGTATTGTTCTTTTCAATTGCGGCAATCTCAACATCCATTGCTTTCTGCCACTTTACATCTTTATAGGCATCCTCAAATCTTACGGGATCACAACCAGAAAATAAAGCTAAACATGTAGATGAATCTTTATTTATTGATTGAACATTTCCACTCACCTCATAATCTGCCATCCATGTTGGCCTTCTTCGATTTCGTTGAGGTCGAAAGCTGGTTCCTTCTTGATTTACCAAGGTAGAAACACCTTCATCGGCTATTGATTGCTCTTGCTCCTTATCTCCATCGTCAAGATCCAAAGGAAGTTGTTGGTTGTTTGGCTTTTCTTCCCACAACTAGAAATTATCTTCATCAAACACCACATCACGATTGATAATCACCATCTTGCTGATAGGATTGTACAGCTTGTAAGCTTTTGACTCCCTGCTAACACCCATGAAAACATACTTATTGGCTTTGTCATCAAGCTTTGTCCTTTTCTGATCCGGAACATGAGCAAATGCAATACACCCAAACACTCTTAAGTGTTAAACATCTAGTTGTTGTCCACTCCAAGCTTCTTATGGTGTCATATTCTGAATAGCACGAGAAGGACTTCTATTCAACACATAAACACTCCATCAAACTCTTTCAGGCCAAAAATCCTTTGGAACATGGCTCTTTTGTAAAAGGCTTCGCACAATGTTTATGATTGTTCGATTCTTCCACTCACATACTCAATTTTGTTAAGGAGTATAAGCTGTAGTAACTTGTCGTTGTATCCCATGAAACTCACAAAAACTTATAAATCCATGTGAAAGATACTCCCCTCCACGATCAGTACGAAGAATCTTAATGGAACATCATGTCTCCTTCTCAACAAGAGCTTTGAAGCTTTTGAAACTGGTAAAAGCTTTAAATTTTTCTTGCAGAAAATAAACCCATGTCTTTCGGCTAAAATCATTAATAAATGTTATAACGTAACGTTTTCCTTCGTCTGATATTGGGTTTATTGGTCCACAAATATCTGAGTGAACCAACTCTAGCTGCCTTTTAGCTCTCCATGCTTCTCCTTTTGGAAAGCTATCACGAGATTGCTTTCCAATGACACAATCTTTACAAATATCTACAGGCATATCAAAATTAGGAAGACCCCTAACCATCTTCTTTTGCTGCAACATTTTCAGTCCTCCAAATTTCAAATGCCCATATCTGTAGTGCCAAAGCCATGCTTGACTATTCAACTTTGTTGAAAAATAAAAATTGGTAGACCCAATATTATGCATATCAAGTGGGAAAAGCTTATTTGCCGTCATCTTAGCTTTAGCGATCAATCCAAGATTAGAATCTCACATCCTGCAAATTCCATGATTGATAGACACTTCGTAGCCGTTCTCTTGAAGTTGACCCACATTGATAAGATTTGTTTTCAGGTCTGGTGCAAAGAAAACATCAGAGATAATCTGCATAGATGAAGACTTTGTTTGGAGTTTCACCTTCCCTTTCCCTTTGACAGCAATACGGGAATCATCCCCAAACTTGACTGTTGTGCGAAAAGTTTCATCTAGTTCAGAAAATGCAGATTTTTCTCCAAACAAATGGTTTCTACAGCTCGTGTCTAAATACTATAAAATTTTGTGGTATTGTTCTGAGGATTGGCTCACCATTAACAAAAAGACCTCTTCCTCCTTAATTACTTCTACAAAATTAGAGTTCTCCCCACGTATTTTTTTCAAATTTATACGACATTCAGAATGGTAATGACCATACCTGTGACATTTATAACACTTGATATGAGACTTATCTGCAAACCTTTCTTTCCCATTGGACGAGTGTTGTTGATTACGATCATGCTGACCATTCTTTTTTCGATTTCCCTCTTCAATTTTCTCTGAGTTTCTTCCCTTACACTTGCTCCTTCTGTGCCTAGAATCTTTGGAGGTTGTGGTTATTTGTAATGCTAGCTCTTCTACATCCTGTTGAACAATCTTCTACTCATGAACCATTAAAGAATTTTGTAATTCATCAAGTGAAAGAGTATCCAAATCTTTGGACTCTTCAATGCAGCAAATAACAAAATTGAATTTCGGCAATATGGACCGCAGGATCTTCTCAACGATGGTGACGTCTTCAAGCCTCTCTCTATGAATTCACATTTTGTTGGCAATTGTCATAGTGCATGAGAAGTACACTGACACCGACTCTCCCGGCATCATACGCAAGGTCTCAAACTCACCTCGTAGAGTTTGAAGTTGTGCTCACTTTGCCCTTGCATTTCCCTGGTACTTTTTCTTCATGGAGTCCCAAATTTACTTTGACGTATACGTGCAAAGAATTGTTTCCAATATTGAACGATCAATGGCTTGGAAAAGATAATTATTCGCCTTCAAATCTCTCAACTTCAGTGCTTCAAGCTCTGTCTGTTGAGCATTTGTTTGAACAACACTAGCCACAAGTTCTTGGAATCCACCATCAACGACTGCCCAAAACTCTTTGGACCTCAAAAAGTTTTCCATCAACATGCTCCAATGGTCATAATGACCATCAAAGCATGGAATAACAGGTTGAACAAAACTTTCTGAAGCCATCACTCACTCACAATTAAAACACGTTCACCTCACTGGCTCTTGATACCACTATTAGAAAACTGGGAAGAAATCAGGATAAACACAAAAGAGTTTGGGAGGTAGTAAACTTCTCACTAAATTGAAACAATGAACAACCTTTATAAAGGCAATACACATCCTACATTATCTCAACCACTAAGTCATAAAAGAAATTAAAATTGACCTACTAAGTCACACGTTTTCAGTAACTTGGAAATAGCAACCATATACCCTTAAAACTAGGAAAGCAGAAACTAGCTTAATTAATTAAAATATCTAACACATATGTTGTTTTGGTATCTTGTTATATTTTATGTTTTTTTAATTGTACTTTTTGTGTTATTTCTTATTTGCCTAGTCTAGTAACTTGCATGTTGTTATTTTTTTATAAGAAGGCCAATTTTTTATTCATATGGACGTTGATTATAAACCAAATATTGACCATAGTTTTAATGTTTCTGTCATTGCGAACATAACTTCAAAGTTAACAAAAAACAACTTTCTATGTTTAGAAAAAAAGTTTTGGGGTGTTTTAGATTTGCCGCCAATTGTATATCATGGACGTGTTCTACACAACATTATGATGCGACAAATGTATAACATTGATACTAACTCTTTATACTTTGTTGTTAATGGGGTACAACTATAATTTGGAATTGTTGAATTTACTCTTGTTACTAGGCTGCTATCTTGTAACACCTCGCTATTTGAAAGAACTAGAATTAGAAAGAGTTGTTTTTGGAAAGAAGGACAACTTTGGAAAATTGGTTAAGTTATGCTAAGTTAGAGTTTTTGGTCAACTTCAAACAATCATAACTCATAGATCAAGATGAGTTAGGTGTGCTTCCAAATACCGTAGAAAATATCTTTGAATTATCTTAACAACGCCGCTGAGTTTGTGCGATTTCGAGTTTGTATGAGTGAGATATACCCATTTGAAGTTGGGTTGTTCAGATAAGGAAAGTCTAATCCAGATTTTAGAAGGGTATTGTGGTCTTTTCACCACCCATGACTTAATTTCATTTTTTGGTAATTAATTGGGGTCTAATCAAAATTAGATCAATTGATACAATTGGAAATTCACCCAAGGGCTTGGAGAAAAGAGAAAAGAGGCGAAAGGAGAAGAAAAGTCAAGATTCGTCAAGATTGTATAATTTTGGTTGGGGATTTCGCCAAGGATTTAATCCTACGAGGTATGTGAGATCACATAGCGTTGGGTTTTTACACCCATGCGCCAATCATGATTCAATTTAGTGAAGTTATGTTGTTTTGAAAGCAAATATTATGAATTCTTGATGATAATTCGTTTGAAATCTTATGAGTTCTTGTTTTTGAAGTTTCTTGAGTTCGATTCATCAATTTAGTGGTTTTTTCGAGTAGAATCTTGCATATATTGATGATATAGTCGATTCTAAGAGTTTGGGATAAAACTAATCGAAATTAGGGGGTTGAGAGTTGAAAAACGAAAAAGAAAAGTCGGAAATTTGGGCTTTGGGCGCGGCGCCAGCCAAAGCGCCCCTCCTGGGCTTTGAAATTTGGGCTTTGGGCACTGCGCCAGCCAGAGCGCCCCAACCCAACCCTCTGAAGTTTTCCTCCTGGCGCCCCACGTCTCTCAGAGCACCAGGGGCGCCAGTTCTCCCACGTTTTCCCACTTTTTTCTGTACTAGTTCCCTAGCAACGTACCCATGTTTTCTAGTTTATTTCTACACTCTAAGATACGTCTAAACATCATGGAACCAATCATAAACATGGGATCATGAACCTTGAATCCATAATTCAATTCAAGGAAAGTCAAGAGTCAAGTCAAGAGAAGTTCATAGAGTTTTCCAAAAGTATTTTACAAACTTCTTAACTTTGTTTTAAGGCTTAAGCTTTGAGTTGAGTAAAGAGTAAGATTAAAGTTCATTTCTTCAAAGATTCTATAGGAACTAAGTATTCCCAAAGAGTTAAAATGTTTTCACATTTGAGAAAGAGAGGAAACACCGATTTCCAAGAGAGCTTTTGAGCTAGTTTTTGAGTAATTATCTCAAATCCTAGAAAGATTTTTGTTTTAAAAAAATATGAGCTGAGTATATTTTGGGAGTAGTATTGAGCACCGATATGGGGACGCAAGTTCATAATAACTCAAGTCTCCATAAACCATGTAGCCATCATGGGTAGAAATGATCATACGTTTTAGATGATTCCTTAGTGCTTTTCATCATAGACTAGTGGATCCACTTAGTTGAGGCGTTCTATATGACAACAAAGTATATGACAGTTCTGGCAGCGTGGGCGAGATGTTGTATCATCAATTAGGCTTATAGTGGTGGTTGTCGGTTAAAATAACTCCCACAATATTATATTACTTTATATGTAATTGAGTTGTTATTGTATTTCTTTAATACATTGAGTTGTCACCTACTATTTTAAATGCTTTATATAAACCGCATTGTTATTGTTGTTTTTACTTTGGATTTGAGTTGAGTATTCATGAGTTGAGTAAAGCCAAGGTATGTGTTCTTTCAGATTCCTTTCAAGCTTATATCATGTTTCGTTTTTCCCTCACATACTCGTACATTCAATGTACTGATGCCATTTGGCCGTTATCATTTTATGATGCAGACACAGGTAATCAGGATCAGCACTTAGTGCTTCGTTGATCCAGTTGAGCACTCAGAGTCAGTTGGTGAGCCTCCTTGCCTTCCGAAGGATCCCTTTGGTTATGTCTTGTTTTATTGTTTTGTTCATTTCAGTTGTAAGGATGATAGGGGGTTTTGTCTCGACATCCCTCTTAGTAATTAGAGGCTTCATAGACAGTTAGATATGAGTCCTTTAGTCTTGTATTTCAGATGTTTTGCTATAAGACTTGTGTTGCCATCTTGGCTAGTTTGAATGTTTCTTTTAAGACATTCTGAGTTATTTCCTAAGTTCCTTATTTGAGACTATTTCTTGTGTTTAAGTCTTCCGCTGAGTAAGTTGAGTTAAACCAGGGCCAACAATGGTTCTCGAGTGCCAGTCCCGCCCAGGGTGTAGGCTCGGGGCGTGACATATATAATGGTACTACAATAATTCAAATTCAATTAAATGAAAATTGGTTGGTGAAAAGTTACATTGTCCGGTCAGCGGTGACATAGTTGGATCTTGATCATCTCTTTTGTGCTGGGAAGTTCAAGTCTGATGTTGATGTAGTGAATTTGACTGTTCTGATTTTTGTGAACACATTTTTATTCTCCACGCTTAAGGCTAGAATACTTGAAATGTCATACTTTGATTTGGTTGAGAGTAATGACTATAATTTATATGCTTGGGTAATTGATGTATTCAACACGACTGTTGAAGCGCCTTTCAAAGAGTTTAAGACAAAACCTATATATTATAGAATCTATGGATTTCCTTTAGCTTTGCGAATTTGGTTTTATGTGTGTTGTCCTGCTTTGAATTGTCTATTTGTTGAACATACACTATCTGAAGTGCCTAGAATTTTGAATTGGACAATGCTCAAACAGTTGTCACATGATTTTGTTTGTTTACGCATATTTGTCTTAGCATCGGATGAGGTATCTGTATTTTCTTATTTATCAATTATAACTCATCGTTTCACCCATCTTTTTTGTAATCTGTTTATTCCTTTCAAATTTATAAGTGAATAACATTTTACCAACTAAGAATGAAAACTTTTTACTTGACTTGACTGGTTTTGTTTTTAGTAGTAGTCCTGATGCTGATCAAAGTGAGTATTTGAGTAATCAATTTTTTTGAACACAAGCAGCAAAACTTGATGTTGATGATGAGAAATCACCTACTAATGTTTATTTGAAGAAAGACATTGATGGGTTGAAAGCACATGTTGATGAGAAGTTTAAAGAGATTCTTGAAGCTTTTAATTCTTTAAAGAACAAGTTGGATGTAATATAGTTTCCAAGTTTTAGTGATATACTATATTAGTATCATATTCTGTGTTTTGGATCCTATTTTGTGTTTTTGTATGATTATGAGGGAACTAAGTATTTCGACGAGTATATAAGGGAACTAAGTATTCCCAAGAGTATATACTTTTACATTTAACACGAGAGGAAACCTTGATTTCCAAATGAGTTCATCGGGAGTTTTTGAGCATAATCTCTTTTTAGAGAATCTTTTGAGTAATAATCTCAAAGTATGAGGATGAGGAAATGTTCTTAAAAATATGAGCATGAGTTATATTATTGGAAGTAGTGTTGAGCACCGATATGGGGACGAGCTCATACAACTCAAAGTCCTCATAAACCATGTATGCCAACATGGATAAAGGGTCATACTTTTTAGATGATTCCTTATTGCTTTTTAAGCATAGCTTAGTGGATCCACTTGTTGAGGATGTCCTATACTCCGGCAAGGTATATGATAGTTCTGGCAGCGTGGGCGAGATGTTATACCATCACATAGCTCATAGTGATGGTTGTCGGTTAGAGAATTTCCCAAATAAGAGTAAAGAGTTATTATTGTATTTTTAAATACATTGAGTTATTATCTATTGTCTTAAAAGTTTTTTTATAATGCATCTTTATTGTTGCTTTTATATTGAGCTGAGTTGAGTATTTCTGAGTTTGAGTATCCTTGAGTTGAGTTGAGTGGAGATGAGATGGGTGTGTTCTTCTTTTTTATCAGTTCAAGCTTATATTTGTGCTTTAGAATTCCCCTTGTATGCTCGTACATTCCATGTACTGACGTCATTTGTCCCATATCTTTCATGATGCAGATACAAGTAACCAGGGTCATCAACAAGTGCCCCGTTGATACCACTTGCAGTTCTAGAGTTGCTTTGGTGAGCCTTCTTGCTTCAGAGGGTTCCATATCTACTTCCAGTATTTTTAGGAGCTCGTGGATCTTGTCCTGACTTCCCTCATAGTTACTAGACGCTTCATAGACAATAGTCGTTTGAGAAGTCTGTTTCATTTTCAATTGTTAATGTCCAAGACCTAAGTTGCCTCTTTTAGCCAGTTGAATGTTTTTTCTAAATATTCTAAGTTTTGTATTTGAGACAATTGAGTTAAATCTTTGCAATTGAGTTCCTATATTGTTGAGTAAGTCTTCCGATGATTATTGAGCCAGGCCAAGGGTTCGCTTAGGGACCAGCAATGGTTCTCGAGTGTCAACCACGTCCAGGGGATAGGCTTGGGGTGCTTGGGGGTGACAAACTTGGTATGAAAGCACAGAGTTCAAGAGTCCTAGGGTGTCTATAAAGTCATGTCTGTAGAGTCTTAGTTATCGGTGTGAAGCGCGTTGCATCTATAATTAGAAGGCTACGATATTTAGGAACTATCTTACTTCTTTCATACTATTTTCGTGTGATAGAGTTCAACTATATTAAAGTTTCTTTCTAATTTGTGCTTGTGTGTATCTTTTCAGATCATGCTCCACGAAGAGCTGTTCGAGGTCGTCCTACTAGGAGAAATATTGATACCCATAATCAAGGGGTCCCCAATGCACCAGAAGTGTAACCCCGATGAGAGGTCACTAATGCTGAGTTTCGGGATACTATCCGGATGTTGAGTCAAGTTGTGGCCAATAAAGTTGGTCAACAAAGAGCGGTTCGACAGGGTATGGCTGATATATCTAGGATCATTGAGTTCTTGAGGATGAATTCTCCAGACGTCACCGGTTCAAGTGTCACTAAGGATCCGAAAAACTTTGTGGTAGAGTTGCATAAAGTGTTTGAGGTGATGCATGTTGCAAATGATGAGCATGTGGAACTAGATGCATACCAACTAAAGGGTGTTGCTAAAGTCTGGTATGACCAATGGATGAAGAGTAGAGCTGAAGGGGCACCAATTGTGAGTTGGGCTGTGTTCAATGAGGCTTTCATGGGGCCCGCGAACTGAGAGAAGCGAAGGTAAGAGCACTTTTGAACTTGAAGCAGGAATCCATGAGCGTGCATGAGTACAGCCTCAAGTTTACTCAACTTTCCCATTATGCTTTGGAGATGGTTGCTGATATGAGGGGCAGAATGAGTCTCTTTGTGTCTGGGTTGTCTCGTCTGTCATACAAAGAGGGTAAGGCTGTGATGTTGATAGGGGACATGGATATATAATGCTTATTATCTATGTGCAACAAGTTGATGAAGATAAGTTGAGAGATAGAGAAGAGTTCTGAAACAAGAAGGCTAAGTCAACAGGTATTGAGTCCGGGCAGCAGAAGGGTAATGCGAACTGGTAATCTTTTTAATAAAAGCCAACCAAACCTGCTCCATCATCTGCTAGTGCATCTGTACCAAAGAATAGATGTGAGTTCAAGAATCAGAATTCATAGAACTTCAGATCTAGACCTACTCAATCTCAAAGTAGTGTGGCATAAGGGGCCAACTGGACTCTTGCATGTGCTAAGTAAGGTAAGAACCACCCATGAGCATGTTGTGATGGCTCCACTGGTTGTTTCAAGTGTGGTTAGAGAGGTCAATTCATGAGATAGTGCTCTAAAAACAGGCAAGGAAATGGTAATGGGGGCAATAGAGCCTAATCTTCTTCAGCGGCTCCGCCAGACAAAGCTACACCTAGAGGAGCTACTTCAGGGACAGGAGGATGAGAAAACCGTCTGTATACTATCACCAGTCTCCAAGAGCAAGAGAATTCACATGATATTGTCACTGGTATGATCAAAGTATTTACTTTTAATGTATATCCATTGCTTGATCCAGGTGAGAGTCTATATTTTGTGACTCTATATATCTCCATGAGATTTGATATCTTTCTTGAGCGACTTCTTGAGACATTTAGTGTTTCCACACATGTTGGTGAGTCTATTCTAGCTGAGAAAGTTTATCATGACTGTACTATTTCTTTCAATCACAAAGACACCATGGCTGAATTAGTCGAGTTAGATATGGTGGACTTTGATGTTATTCTAGGTATGGACTGGCTTCATGCTTGTTATGCCTTAGTTGATTGTAGAACTCGAGTAGTTAAGTTCCAGTTTCCTAATGAGCCAGTTATTGAGTGGAGGAGTAGTTCAACAGTGCCTAAGGGTTATTTTATTTCGTACCTAAAGGTCACAAAGTTAGTTTCCAAGGGGTGCATCTACCACTTAGTCTGAGTTATTGACTCTAGTGTTGAGACACCACATATTCAGTCAATTCCAGTTGTGAGTAAGATTCCAGAGGTCTTTACAAATGATTTTCCCGGAGTCCCTCCTGAGAGAGAAATAGACTTTGGTATAAATATCCTTCCTGATACTTGACCTATTTCTATTCTGATGTATATAATGGCTCCCGCTGAGTTGAAAGAGTTTAAAGAGTAATTGAAAGACCTTCTTGATAAATGTTTTATTAGACCAAGTGTCTCACCTTGGGGAGCTCCTGTCTTATTTGCGAGGAAGAAAGATGGTTCTTTTAGGATGTGTATTGTTTACCGCCAATCGAATAAGGTTACTATCAAGAATAAGTATCCCCTTTCGATAATTGATAATCTTTTCGATCAGCTTTAGGGTGCCACTTATTTTTCTTAGATAGACCTCAGATCTAGCTATCATCAGTTGAGAGTAAGGGAAAGTGACATCCAGAAGACAGCATTTAGGACCCGTTATGGTCATTTTGAGTTTCTTGTTATGTTTTTTGGCTTGACTAATGCTCTTGCAGCGTTCATGGATCTTATGAACAGAGTGTTTAGGTCTTATCTTGATATGTTTGTTATCGTGTTCATTGATGAAATTCTAATTTATTCGAGAAATGAAAAAGATCATGCTAGTCGTCTTAGAGTAGTTCTCTATACTCTCATAGATAGGGACTTGTATTCCAAATTTTCTAAGTGTGAGTTCTAGCTTGAGTCAGTGGCGTTCTTAGGACACATTGTTTCTGGTAAAGGGATTCGAGTTGACACTTAGAAGATTGAGGAAGTGCAGAACTAGAATAGACCCACATCTCTTATTGATATTATGAGTTTCTTGGGGTTGGCTGGTTATTATAGAAGGTTTGTCGAGGGGTTCTCATCTATTTCTTCCCCGTTGACAAAGTTGACTCAGAAGACAACAAAGCTCTAATGGTCAGAACTTATGAGAAAAGCTTTCAAGAATTAAAAATGTGGTTGACTACTGTCCCAGTGTTGACCTAACCAGAGGGTACACAAGGCTTTGTTGTTTATTGTGATGCGTCCAGAGTTAGACTGGGTTGTGTATTGATGCAGAATGACAAGGTTATAGCTTATGCCTCCAGACAGCTTAAGATTCACGAGAAAAATTACCTAATGAATGATCTAGAGTTGGATGATATATCGTCTGCCTTGAAAATATGGCATCACTATCTTTATGGTGTTCACGTAGATGTGTTCACCGATCACAAGTCTTCAATATGTGTTCAGTCAGAAAGAACTTAATCTTACACAAAGGAGGTGGTTGGAACTCAAAAATTATGACATGAGTATTCTATATCACCTAGGTAAGGCTAATGTTGTTGTTGATGCTTTGAGAAGTTTATCTTTGGGTAATATTGCCCATGTTGAGGAAGGTAAGAAAGAGCTAGCCAAAGACGTGCACATACTTGCACGATTGGGATTCCAATTAATGGATTCCAATGAATGGGGAGTAGTGGTGATGAATGGGACTAATCATCACTAGTGTCCGAAGTGAAAGAGAAACAAGACCAAGACCTTGTTTTGCTTGAACTAAAGGCAATTAATGTTCATAAGAAAAAAGTGATGGCTTCTGAACAAAGGGGAGATGGTGTGTTGAGGTATCAAGGTAGATTGTGTGTACCAAAGGTTGATGAACTCCAAGAGAGGATCATAGAGAAATCTCATAGCTCCAGATACTCTATCCATCCTGGTTCCACAAAGATGTACCGTGACTTGAGAGAAGTCTATTGGTGGAGTAGTATGAAGAGGTGTATTCCAGAGTTTGTTGTTAAGTACCCGAATTGCCAACAAGTCAAGGTAGAGCACCAAAGGCCTAGTGGTATGGATTAGAACATAGATCTTTTTGAATGGAAGTGGGAGATGATCAATATGGATTTCATTGCTGGTTTACCGCGGTCTCGCAGGCAGCATGATTCGATTTGGGAGATTGTAGATATGATGACTAAATCAGCCCATTTCTTACTGGTAAAGACTACCTTTTCGGAAAAAGATTATGCCAGGTTGTATATTCAAGAGATAGTCAGACTTAATGGAGTTCCAGTGTCCATCATTTTAGATAGAGGTGCGCAATTCACCACATAATTTTAGAAGTCTTTCCAGAAAGGTTTGGGTTCGAAAGTGAACCTTAGTATTGCTTTCCATCCTCAGACTGATGGTCAAGCAGAGCGTACGATTCAGACTTTAGAAAATATGTTGAGGGCGTGTGTGATCGATTTCAAGGGTAATAAGGATGATCACTTACCTCTCATTGAGGTTGCTTACAATAACAATTATCACTTTAGCATCCAAATGTCTCCCTATGAGGCTCTTTATAGGAGTAGATATAGATCTCTTATTGGATGGTTTGAGGTTGGTGAAGCTGGGTTGATAGGGCCAGACTTGGTTCATCAAGCTATGGAGAAAGTGAAGATCATTCAAGAAAGGTTGAAAGCAACGCAAAGTCGTCAGAAATCCTATACAGATGTTAAGAGAAGAGACTTGGAATTTGAGGTGGATGATTGAGTTTACTTGAAAGTTTCATCTATGAAGGGTGTTATGAGATTTGGTAAGAAGGGGAAACTTAGTCCCCGGTATATTGGTCCTTACAGGATATCCAAGAGAATTGACAATGTAGCTTATGAGTTGGAACTACTGCTAGAGTTAGCAACAGTCCATCCAATGTTTCACATTTCTATATTGAAGAAGTGTATGGGAAATTATTCACTTATTATACCTACTGAAAATATTGGTATTAAGGACAACTTATTTTATGTGGAGATACCCATTGATATACTTGATCGCCAGGTTCGCAAGTTAAGAACCACGGAGGTAAAATCAGTCAAAGTCTTATGGAGGAATTAGTTTGTTGAGGAAGTTACTTGGGAGGCCAAGAGGATATGAAGAAGAGATACCCACATCTCTTTACTTTCGGAGAAATTCTAGACCAATGTAATGATTTTTGTAAAACACTCTATAAATCGATATGCCTGTTGTGTTAAATTGCATGTTGGGTGTTTGAGCTAGGTGTTAGATGTTGCCACCCTTAGTTCTAATTAGAGTGATACCATTCAAGGATTAATGTTTCCAAGGGGGAGATATTGTAACACCTCAGTCTTAGAAAGAGCTAATTTTAGAAAGAACTAAATTGGAAAGAACTAAATTGAGATTTGTGCAAGTTAGACTTCAATTGTGAGTTTTGGGTCAACTTCAAATGACCATACCTTTCAGCACATGATGAGTTAAATGTCTCATGACATATAAAATGAAATATCTTTGAATCATCTTTCCAACGCCACCGAGTTTGCTAAATTCTGAGTTCGGATGAGGGAGATATGTCCGTTTGAGTTCACCCTGTCGGGTTAAGGAAATTCATCAGAATTATGGAGGGGTATTTTGATATTTTCCTTACCCCACTTAGTCCACACATTTTTACACCCAAATTAGGGGTCAAATCTGATTAAATTAATTTAGGCTAAAGCCTAAAATGTTTGGAAGGTTAGGGCAAAGTTCAAGGGGAGAAAAGCTTCAAGCGTTCAAGATTCTTGCGATCTATGAGGAATTTCACCAAGGATTTGATCCTTACGAGGTATGTAAGCTTTCATAGTGATGGGTTCATTTACCCTCACGCCAATCATGAGTTTCTTGATTAAATTTCGTCAATGAAAATCCGTGTATTGAGGTTCTTGATGAATTTCTTAGGGATTCGTTCTTCATTCTTTGTAAATAGGGATTTGATGAGTTCTTGAGGCGAGGGTTTTGTGTTTGAGGGTTGTTCTTGAGGAGATTTGAGTAGGTTTTACTTATGTTGGGTTTACAAATCTAAGAAAGTTTGGAAGAAATCAATCGGTTCTAGGTGAATTACGATAAAAAATCAAAAAAGAAAATTCTTCGAGTTTTCTGGGCATAACCTGGGGGGGTGCACCACCAAGGCGCTAAAGGGGCTGACACCCCATGCTTGTATTGTGCCAGAGAGAGGCTTCTGAAGTTTTGGGGCTGGCGGCCCCGCCACTCAGTGCGCTAGGGTCGCCAGGTCTCCTACCCTTCCATCCTTCTTTCCGTGTGCGTTCCCTCGAATCTTACCCATGTTCTCTACTTGAGATCCACACTTAAATCTTCATTAATTGTTGCTTCCAATTGCACACGCAAGTGTACGCGGTCGCACAAGTAATATAGTGGCTCTTAAAAGAACCAGATTATCGAACCCAAAGGACTTGTCAATTAATTATTCTTACTAAATTTTATTAATTCTAAATATTTATGTAAGGGGAGGATTTCAAAGGATGAATATATTAACTAAACTAAAAATAAAGTTAAAATAACTAAAAAGTAATTAACTAAGAAAAGATAGATGTTTACACAATCAATGAATGAATCGATCTAGGATTATAATTTAACTAACAATCATGTTTAGCATCAATTTCATCAACTTATTTGATTATCTAGTTATTGATTCACAGGGTTAAATGTATGATCATGGTCTCCCGACGGCTAATCACCTACGATAAATAACACCCTAACTACATCATTGAGTGGGGATAGGATGAATTAAGTATCTAGCATTTTGATTTCTTCATGTATAGTGACCAAACACGGTTTCTAGGTATATCCCTATCCTAGATACAAATTAACCCTAATTATTTAGAGAAAATCATGATCCTTATATTCCACGTTCTATCCTCCTATTCCTCTCCCAAGTTCAATTCGGACAATATGTTTATTTCAATGGTGATGAAGCATCAAAATAGCAATCACAAGAATATAAGAACAACTAATATGATAAACAAATCATGCCGAACCAAAATCACTAAACAATCATATTGTAAGTAAATATAATCCAAGAACGAGAAGTTTAACTCCACATAGACATAGAGCAATTACAACCCATCATTCAAAGAAAATATGTAAAATAAAATAAAAGAGAAGAAAAGAAGAAACCCTAAATCAAAAGCTAATTTCTACATTCATCCTCCTCTGTTAATAATTATTTTTATGGCCTATTTATAGATGTAGAAAACCCTGAATAAAATAATTGAGTCAAAAACAAATTAGGAACTCAAAACCTAAAAGGAGTTGAATTCCATGTGAACAGTAGCCGACTCCAACACTTCATCGTCTCGCCTTGGATAGTTACCACATGGCACATGTCTAATTCCTTCAAAATTCGCATTTTGCAAAACTTTGTCATATATAAAAAAATATTATTATTATATTAAAGTTAATCTATTAAACTGCCTGATTGATTTCCTTCTTCAATCTTTCATCTTTAATTCTTTTTAGCTCCAAACTTCTTTATTTTTCCATTAATTTAACCCTACAAATAAAATACACTATTAAGAACAATTCATAAAATCCATGCTCAAAAAGGACAAATATAAATAATAAATGTAAGGCAAATAATGATTAAAAATATGTATTTTGGCCTCACATCATTAATCCTTGAGAGATCCTATATATCCAAATCATAATTCTTGAATTCACATTCCAAATTCAAGTAAAGATTGAGGAAGTTTTTGAGTCATTTTTGAGAAGTCTTTTACAATCTTTTAAAACTTTATTTAAGACTTGAGTACTTGAGTATGAGGGTGAGGAGAGTCGAGTTTCTTTTTTCAAAATGATTATAAGGGAACTAAGTATTCCCAAGAGTATATACTTTTACATTTAACATGAGAGGAAACCTTGATTTCCAGATGAGTTCATGAGGAGTTTTCGAGCATAATCTCTTTTAAGAGAACCTTTTGAGTAATAATCTCAAAGAATGAGGATGAGGAAATGTTTTAAAACATATGAGCATGAGTTATATTATTGGGAGTAGTATTGAGTACCGATATGGGGACGAGTTCAGACAACTCAAAGTTCTCATAAACCGTGTATCCCAACGTGGTAAAGGTCATACTTTTTAGATGATTTCTTATTGCTTTTTAAGCATATCTTAGTGGATCCATTTAGTTGAGGATGTCTTATACTCCGGAAAGGTATAGCACAGTTTTGACAGCGTGGGCGAGACGCTGTAACATCACATAGCTCATAGTGATGGTTGTCGGTTAGAGAATCTCCCAAATAAGAGTAAAAGAGTTCTTATTGTATTTTTAAATACATTGAGTTATTATCTACTGTTTGAAAAGTTTTCTTTATAATACATCTTTATTGTTGCTTTTATATTGAGCTGAGTTGAGTATTTCTGAGTTTGAGTATCTTTGAATATCCTTGAGTTGAGTTGAGTTGAGTGAAGATGAGGTGAGTATGTTCTTCCTTCTTATTAGTTCAACCTTATATTTGTGCTTTAGAGTTCCCTTGCGTGCTCGTACATTCCATATACTGACGCCATTTGTCCTGCATCTTTCATGATGCAGATACAAGTAACCAGCGTCATCAATAGGGGCCCCATTGATACCACTTGCAGTTCCAGAATTACTTTGGTAAGCCTCTTTGCTTCAGAGGATTCCATATCTACTTCGGTATTGTTAGGAGGTCGTGGGTCTTGTCGCGACTTCCCTCATAGTTATTAGAGGCTTCATAGATAGTAGTGGTTTGAAAAGTCTGTTTCATTTTCAATTGTTAATGTTCAAGACCCGAGTTGCCTCTTTTTGCCAGTTGAATGTTTTTTCTAAATATTTTGAGTTTTGTATTTGAGACAATTGAGTTAAATCCTTGCAATTGAGTTCCTATATTGTTGAGTATGTCTTCCGCTGAGTATTGAGTCAGGCCAAGGATTCTCATGAGGACCAGCAATGGTTCTCGAGTGTCAGCCACGCCCAGGATATAGGCTCGGGGTGTGATGATATGCAATCTATATTTTATCATTATGCATTTTTAGTTTCTATTTTTTTTCACATTTTTGCAAAGGAGGAAAAAGGATGGAATATGATAACTTTGGGGATAATGTTGCTACAGATTGGGGTAACGATGTTGTAGAATTTCCATTTAAGTCTTCTAAGTCTCCTATATTGGAAGTTCATGAAGATATTCAATCATTGAAGGCTGATGAATGTATTGATGGTGAGACATCCAAAAATTTAAAAGGTGAGACAAGTGTTGAACAAGATTCTGATGTTGGTTCTAGTTTTCTTTTAATGCGTACATCTGTTATTGATGTTATTGAAGAGGAATAATATAGGATAAAAGCAGTTGCTTTGTTTGCAAAAGATCAAGATTATTTTGATGGTTTGTTTGGTGATATTGGTGACACTCAACTAGCATTTATTTCCTATCATGACCAAAAACCGGACGTGATGGTAATTGTCTATTTCCATCAAGATAAGTTAGCCTCAACCTAACGAAAAGAAAGAAAATGCAGAAAACAGTAAAGCAAGAACAAGACAAAATTGAAACACTTTTTCATTCTAAACAATACCCCAAAACATGGTTGTCACGTGTACAAGCCACTAAAAAAAATACAGAATTCAAAGATAAATACAAGTCTCAGTCTTTGTTTTTCAAGTAGAACAAAATTTAAAGAAAAAACAAAAAAAAGTCCACCGGGATGACAAGCAACTACCTCTTAAATCCTTTACGAGCCTCAACTGTCAGGAGAAGAAAAAAAAAATCACACGAGTCTAGGCTCAGAACCTACACACATGTAGAAGTATGGGGTGAGTACCAACAACACGGTACCAACAAAAAATCTACTAAACAAAACAACTAGTTAGAAAATGAATACCCCTTACGATTAAACCAAACCTTCTCAAATTACAACCTACAAAAAAATCAACCCAACCTAGCAATTCTACAATACACGACTCACATGCCCAATATTCATAGTTCAATCTTCACAATTCAACAATCAACAAATCAAATAAGTCAATCTCAATGACAAGTAGTTCTGTTACATATAACAAGTACACCAATCACAATCAACAAGCAAGCCATGCATTGCCATGGCTGTTTGTAGCTTGGGGCATGGATGTCATTGGTCCAATAAAGCCAGATGCCTCCAAACGGACACAGATTCATTTTGGTTGCCACTGACTACTTCACCAAGTGGGTGAAAGCAGCTTCTTATAAGTCGGTAGCTAAGAAAGTTGCACTTGATTTTGTTCGCAACAATTTGATATGTAGGTTTGGGGTACCAGAATCCATCATTACTGATAATGGAGCGAATCTCAACAGTCATCTGATGAGAGAGATATGTGAATAATTCAAGATTACTCACTGAAACTCAACCGCCTATCTTCCCCAAATGAATGGAGTTGTAGAAGCCGCCAACAAGAACATCAAGAAGATTTTGAGGAAAATGATTGATAATTATCAAGGTTGGCATGAGATGTTGTCATATGCTTTGTTGGGTTACCGAACGACTGTCAGAACATCAGTTGGAGCTACTCCATATTTGCTAGTATATGGAACAGAAGCAGTTATACCTGCAGAAGTTGAAATACCTTTATTGAGAATCATCCAAGAAGATGAATTGAATGATGCTGAATGGGTTCGCAAGCGGATTGATCAATTAACATTGATTGATGAGAAGAGAATGGTTGATGTTTGTCATGGACAACTGTATCGACAAAGAATGATTCGTGCTTTCCACAAGAAAGTAAGAGCCAGGATATTTGAAATCGGCCAGTTGGTTTTCAGACGTATTTTCCCTCATCAGCATGAGTACAAAGAGAAATTCGCACCAAATTGGCAAGGACTCTACATGGTTCGCAAAGTGTTATCTAGAGGTGTCTTGGTTCTGTCAGAGATGGATGGCACCGAATGGCCGAAACCGATCAACTCAAATGTTGTCAAGAGATATTATAATCTGTGAAGTTTCAGTTTGTATTTCTGTCGTTCCTTTGTAATCATTTATTTGCTTGTAATCGCTTTGTTTAGAATTTAATCCCTCTTGTAATAAACTACGTCTGACCTGAATTCTCAAGAATGAGATACGTAGGCGGCTTATGTCGGCCTCGGTCACTCTTTTATCCCCTTTTAATATTTCTTTGTATTTGAACTACGTTTGACCTGAATTCTCAAGAATGAGATACTAGGTGGCCTATGTCGGCCTCAATCGGTTTCTTTGTAAATTTCCTAATTTGTTAATCCTTGAGAGGGGGAACTACGTTTGACCTGATTCCTGCCTCAACAGGATATGTAGGCGCCACAAGGGCTCGGTCATGTCTCCCGTAAGATTTCTATTTTTCCTTATAATAAAAACTGGGACAGAATTTTGAGAGGGACTCCAAAATTCTCAAGAAGAAGATTTACTCCAACAAGTCAAGACAGAAGATACTTTGAAATTTGCGATTGGGACAGAATTTTTGAGAGGATCTCAAAAATTCCGTGACTTGATCACCAACGGTTAAAGATAAGCCAAAACAGTTAACTGGGACAGAAATTTTTTAGGATGACCTCAAAAATTTCAATAGGATTTATCGGCAGTTTAGAGCAACTTTGAATACTTCCCAACAAGTAATCAGATAAACGTCGAGACATCAAATCCAAATGGCGTTCATCAAGGTTGACGCTACATGACACTTGGCAGTGACCTTTTCCAAACGTTACTTTTAAAAATCTATTTTTCTTAAAAACGTTTCCCTCATGTTTCAATTATTTTTGCATAAAAATATTTTGTCTTATCTATTAAGAAGCGGGAGATCGGAGAAATCAGCCGGAGATAACCAGATAAGGAGCAGATAACCCAAGGAATCGACACAGATCAGTTCACTTTAAACTAATAATTTTTCTGTGGATGCCAGAAAGGTTTTGTGCTTCTTATACCAAAGAATTGAGAATATGCGTAGCATTATTTCATTCAAATTCTCAACAAAGCGAGGATCATAATGAACATTGCAACAATGTTCAGAGATGGAACAAATGAAAATCGCGAAAAGAGCAATATTATTATTTTCCAGCAACTAAAGATACATGAAAGACATTTATCTACATTATATTATCAGATATGATAATATTCTTACCCGGAGAGTCATTTATATCATATTGTCAAATGAGATAATACCACTATCCCGAGGGTCATTATTTATATTATCGATTGAGACGATACCGCCATCCAAAAGATACACGGGAGATCACCTATGTTGCTCGGTGAAACATTATCTTCGTTCAGTATCAGAGAGGCATTATCAAAGGAAATCATGCATAGCAAGAGAAAGAAGTCATGCATAGCAAGAGAAGGAAATCATGCATCGCGGGAAGAGATTCATGTGTCGCGGGGAAAAGATCATACATCGTAGGAAAGAGATTAATGTATTGCAAGAGAAAGAATTCATGCATTGCAGAATAGATTCATGCATTGCGGGAAAACAATCATGCATCGCGGGAAAGAGATTTATGCATTGTAAGAGAAATAAATCATGCATCGCAAGAGAAAGAAGTCATGCATTGCAAGAAGATAAATCATGCATCGCAAGAGAAAGAATGTCATGCATTGCAAGAGAAAGAAGTCATGCATTGCAAGAAGAAAAAAATCAGGCACTGCAAGAGAAAGAAGTCATTCATTGCAAGAGAAAGAGTCATGCATCGCAAGAGAAAGAGGTCATGCATCGCAGGAAAAAAGATTCACGCATCGCAAGGAAGGAAACCATGCATCGTGAGAAATCAACATCGATTGCATCATTGTCATTTGCAAGAATATTTTAAGAGAACCGTCAACAACGACGTCAAGAGAAACTATCAACATATTACATCAACCTACTTTATTGCTTCGACGTCAAAAGAAGAGTGAATTGAAGATTATATTACAAATATAATGTACAAGCTTTATTTACTTTACGTCAAATTCGATAAAGTTGACGTCAATGTTCAAAGAGAGAAATTAAGTGTCGACACGATAAAAGACACTATATCTCCATTTGAATTGCATTTTTATGCTAATGAGTTTTATCTCAATCTTTGTCGAGAGCATCCGAGAGGATGAATTCTCAAAACAAACTACATGTGAGGACGACATCAAAAAGGATGCAGCACAACGTGGAACTTTTTCTTAGCAGCGAACTGGGATATAGTTCAAAGAGGAGTGCCATACTCTTAGAACGCGAGCAGAGGATCGACTTCCACCACAATCAAACCACACCCCTATCAGAAGGCATGTGGGTTTATCTTTGGGTTTATCAGTTCCAGTTTCGCATCCGAAAATTTTTGGTTTCTACCGAAAGCAGCTTTCCAATCTGAGTGACAATGCACCAAGAGATTTGGAAATTATGTCCGTGTAAGTTCTTAATTATGGGTGTGGAGCGCGCCACATTCATGGTTAAGAGGTTACAAGCCTCCTTTTCATACTCAATTTATTTCTGTCACTCTTCTCGAACCGAATGATATCTTAGCATAAGAGATTTCCTTTTCAACCGATTGAGTCGAACTATAAGCAACCTGATTCCTTAAGTTAAGGGATATGTAGGCGGGATCAATGTTGAAACTCGGCTGTATTCCAACATTCGCTCTTAAATCTTATTCCCGAGCATTCTGATGCCTTCATAATTCGGTATCATGATGGCTTTTGAATTCTTTCAAAATCGTATGTGAAAATCAAGCGTATCGAACTACAAGTGGCCCGAATTCTCATATAGCCTGAGATATGTAGGAAATCCATTTTTTGGGATTCGGCCATAATTCTTAAAGTCCGTACCAAATCCCTTTCCAAAGATGGAGATATGGTCGATCAAAATTGGATCTGTCAATTTCATTTTTCTCGAATTTCTTGCATCAATCCAAGTAAAATAAGGGACAATTGTTGACACTCAATTTTGACTCTCCCCGATAATAATTAATTTTCGAGCTTCTTAATTTCTAAACATTTCTAGAATAATTAGCTTTATAAAATCCAAATAGTTTCAAGGTTAGTTAAATAATTCCAGTCGATTTTTATGGTACTTTGAATAATAAATATATTTCATATAATTATATACGTAATGAGTATATTTTATAAGTGTTTGAAAATCATATCAAAGATTTTTGCTTTGCTAAAATAAATGTTTTATTAATTTAGTTTTAGTTTGAATTATGGATTTTGATTTTGAATTAATTAGTTTATGTGAAAATCGATTAATTTATAATTAAGCTAATTATTCTATCTCGTTAAGATTAAAAAGCTCATAAGTTATAATTAAGCTAATTATTCTATACACGGCGATACACGAAAAAGCGCGCAGAAGGCGGTACACTGCCTCTTATTGTCTTCTTCCTCCTGTCCCTTTTTAAATCCCGATCGCATCAGCAAAGGGGGACGCGGAATCGTCCTTGTCAACTCGAGATGAGTCCACGTTAAAGCCCCAAGGACTATTGATCAATCCCAAGCGTCGATTCACCCTTTCCTCTTTCAGAATAGGCTGAAATCGCAGGAAAGAGGTTGTCTTCCTTAAAGGGTGAAAGATTTTGATTTTTGAAATAAAAATGGGCTTTGTATCATCCGAATTTTCATTCCTTTCCCCCCATTTTTGAACCCTAGTTTCTCCCCCTATAAATATCTCATCCTCTCCACTGTGAAAGGGGCGGAAATTTTGAGTTAGAAAAAAGCTAGAAAGAAAAGTTGAGAAATAGAGTTTTGAGAGAGGTATACTCAGGCAGAAAACAAATATTAAAAATTAGCCAACATTAAAAGGGGAAAAACATACTCAAACCATAGTTTTCGAAGGCACAAAGAGACGAGAAACCTCGATTTCACTCAGTCTTTGATACCATATGATTTTGCCTGTTCATCCAAGTTCTTGGAATCGCATTTTGGTGGTGTCAGAAAAAGTTCGTTGTCTCTGCCCATTTGTCTTCAGTTCAGTTGCCTGGAGAAAGGTAATAGTTCCTCATTCACCTATGTTTTATTTCAATTCTAATCGTTATGCAATGAGCCTATCTCTGTTGATTTGAATATGAATATTCGTTGCCTTTACTGTTAGAATCTCTGGTTGACTTTCGTTATATTCATGCTCTGTCTCATCCCAAGTTTCAAATCGGGTCATCGTTTTCTTTTCTATCTAGAGTATTAACCTATATGTCATTTTGAACTATGTATTCACCCTGGTTTAACTGTTGTGTCTCTTTGTTCTTAAACATCAGTGAGGTCTTCATGATAGCTTAGGTTGGTCTTTAGAGTCATTAATTTGATTTTATTTTTATTTATTTATTTAGCAAGTTGAACCTATCTTTGGTTCTGTTCGAGCAGTTTACTGCCTATCCGATTTTATTTTTGAATTCGACAGGCTGTCTTGAGGCTATTGTTGCAATGCATTATTTTACTCAAGTCCATCCTTTCTATGTTTTAGTGGTAATCTTTTGCCTCTGTCTGATCTGAAAGTATCAACATCTTGGGCATGACATTTTGTTTTAGCATAGTTTTGTTTTTACTACTTAACAATACCCTCACCATGTTTAGTTGTTTGAATATAACGACAATTTCTCCTAAAATGATTTGGCCTGCTGCTATCTTTAAAATTTGTGACCTTCAAGCATGATAAGTTACCCTCATTAGGCTATATCAGCATATTTTTATTTTATTTTATTTTTATAGTATGAGGTGTGTAACTTGTTGATTATGGAATATGATTTTTCTATGGACATTTTGAATCACTGTTGATTATTGGCTAAGCATTAATTTGTTCTTGTTTTCCCCTTTTAGATTTTGTTGCTCATAAGCGTCTGCTCGTTACCATTAAGTGTCCTAGTACTGTTTTGTCCATTTTGTCATCTGTTAGGTTGATTTAGTTGTGTCTCTCTCAAAATCACCTGTTACTTTTGGGTCCAGTAGTTGAAATGGTAGTATTCTCAGTTTTGATTTTTCAAGTGGCTTTCATTTCAATCGAATTACGTCTTATTTAAGTTATACTTGTTTGTTTTACTATTTTGTATGCTAACTTCTTGCCATTCTATTGCATGTGAAATCTGCCTGGGTCCTCGCGGACTCTACCCTTGCATTTTTCTTTGGGCCATGGAGGCCCAATTCTATTTTCATAGAGTCGGTCAGCCTATTAAAATCGACGAACAGATCCCAAAGACGAAAAATAAAATATTCAAGCAGATCGGAGAATTGAAAAGATTGGGCCAAAGGCCCACTCTTAATTACAAAATTGTATTTTGTTACTTTTGGGCCTAAGCCCATTTATCTATTGTCTTGCTAGAATTTAGGACAGGTGAAAAATTGGGCCTAAGGCCCAAATAATATTCTATTTTATGTTAGACTAGGACGGGTGCAGGTGACTCAGATGGGCCAAAAGTCCAAAACGAAAATGGGCCCAAGTATTGGTCCAGGCGGACAGAAAAACCAAACTTGGGCCCAAGTCTCTTTCCCTCTTTATTTTATTGTGTTTGTTAATATTGCCACTAATCTTAAGGTCAAAAAATTCAAATCCCCGAAAGACGTCCATTTTGATTTAACAATTTAACTAAATCAGTCATCGTTTAATATTTCTCCCTTTTTTTCCCTTTTTAAAACGGTTCTAACTATAAAAATTGCTCGATTCAAATTAAGTTAATTTTTTTAGCCAAATAATTAATTGCCGGATAACCACATTAGCGGGTGTTCTAGATGCTTTAAAACCCTTCCTAGAACACTAATAAGAACCCCGAACCCCTTTTAAGTTTTCATTAGATTTTTGTTTTAGTCTTTTGAAAACGATAGTTTTCTTAGTTTTACTTTAAAATTAAGTGACGACTCTAAAACCAGTCTAAGTATATTTCCTAAATAAAACAATAAAGACTTTCATATGTATCACCATTCCATTATTTATGAGATTTGAGAAAAAAAAAAAAAAGTAATTAGCTTCTAACGTAATAGAATATGTGCAAATAATATTCAACTTATTACAGTAGGTTGTCTTTTCAAAATATAATCTCTTATTTCAATTATTTCACCACATATACATCTTGAATGTTTTGTTTTACTATATACATATGAATAGTTTGTACTTAAAAAGATGAATTTTTATTTTTTTTTTCATATTGAAAATAATTGGAAGAACATACCATGTCCCGGATGAAGAAAAAGATTTATACTGCCATCTCTGCCACTAACCTTAATATAAATATTACATATTACCTCATTAAAATAAGTAATATATATTACATATATATGAAGAATGAAAATATATAAAATTATTGATTTTGCGCAGATAATTTCATTGATATATATGCCTTACCCCAAGTGTGATATAGTTGTTCACAATGGACCATGGCCTTGTATTTTGATCCTCTCAATCATTAGCAAAATTTGTTAGAAACTCCAAAAAATATGCATTAAAATCATCTTTGATAACAACCCTCAATTATGAGATACATATACGTGTGTCACAAAGTGCATTAGATTTCATTGAATCATAATTTGGCATTTTTTACCTAACCATAAGTTTTATCTTTATTGTTGAGCCCATATTCTTTTAATAATTGATTAGATTTGTTAGGAAATATTGAAAGGGACTTAACTAAGATTTTGTTTAGGCTTTCTATGGTTATTTATAGATGATGAAAGACTAGACCTTTCTCGTTCACAACATGCATGTTAGATGAAATTTCAATTTTTTTGGGTCATGAATAGTTCTTTTTAATTTATAAGGTAGAGAGTGACTGCATTTAAGAGAGCATGTCCCATATATTTCACAATACCAACCAATCAATAATATATGAATGGTGTCCATCAATTTCTTAGTCTCATTATTACTAATATGTTACAATTTTCTTTTAAATTTAATTTGTGGATAATGAGTTTCACTAAAATCATGATGATCATGGAAAATTACTATGAATATTAGATTATTGGCGTATCTCATATGTCAAAAGATTATGAAATTTCATCATGAGTTTTCTACAAATCAAAATAGAAAATAGAAGGCTTCGTATTCAACATTATAACAGGTCCGATATGATGTAAATTTGAAATTCTTTCTTTTGTATTCTTTAATGACCAACAATTGAATTTCTTAATTAAATATTAAGAACTAGCCAATTTTACTTTATCAGAAAGATTAGATTTTGATTTACTTTCATTTTCTAATTTTTGTTTTATTTTTTCTTTAGCTCTAACTTTATTTAGTCCAGACCCATTTGTGCGCTAACCAAACTTTGTTTTTGTTCTTTATAGATTTGAATGAATAAAACTGACCCACAGGGCCATATTTTTAAGAAAAAAAAAAATTAAAAAAAATCTTTTACCAATCAATTTTTTTTTATCATCCTTTAATGATGGTTACCAGTAAATATTTTTTGGTGACCTTATAGTGTAATTATTTTTTACGGTCTCAGTGTATATAAGTTATTAAGAGCATATAGTATTGAAGAAATTTGCTCATTTTGGTATGAAAAATTAGTGTAATTATATATAAGGTGTGATTAAGTTGATTATATGTTGTGAAATAGGAGAAGATGCGTGGAGTTGTGATGTTACACAAAGTGAATTTGGTTCACCATTTGATTTCTTCTGTATATTCAATCAGGTGAACAAGTTCTTCCTAGACATGAATGTACAAGGACAATTTGATTGGTTATAAAAATGTAACATAATAAAAGTTTATAGACCAAATAAATAGGTAGATTATCCACATATAACTTTTTTGGTGGATTGCAAACAACTAAGGAAAATATGAATACATACATGCATTAACATAATTAATGCACTTCCCATTTTAAGGTGGACCTTAAAATACTCTTACACAAAAATCATTAAAAATGACCCATGAAATAGTGATGGGTCATCAGTGTTGACCATCATTTTGTGCTGTGCAGTCCCATTCAAGAATGAGGGAGGCTTTAGTTCATTGCACATCTCATTCAATTCAAAATCTTTGTAGTACTCCCACCGTTTCAATTTTTAAGTTTTTTTGCTTGACTGAACACAAATTTTTTTTTTTTTAAAAAGACTATTGAATCTTATAATATTAAATTAAAGATATGTTATAATTTTTAAATCTTATAATCTCAAACTTGACACAAAATATTAAAATTGAAAATATTAGTACTAAATATGGAAACGCCCTCTTTTATAGGAAGAAATTGATATGTGGGCTAAATTCATAAGAATGTCCTTAACAGTGCACACGAGTGCACTTGCTTGGATCCAACTGGCAGCTCAACATAATTAAAATCGATGTGATAGAAATTTAATGAAAGTTACTTTCATTAAATTAAAATCCATGCATCCACAATCATGCATCGTTGTGGTTCATGACTCGAAAGAGTAAAAGATTTCTTGATCACTTATGAAATTAAAAAAAAAAACATTTTATTTAGTTTTTTTATGTTTTAAAATAGAAATTTTTTCTTAGGTGTAAAAATGGAAATATTTTATAAAAAATCATAAAACTAAAATTTTTTTGTAAGGAATCTATAAAAACAATTTTTTTTTCCACTTATTTAAAGATAAATTCACGTTTTTAGTTAGAATCGCCTTTGCGATAAAATTAAATCGGTAAGAATAAGTCCAAAATCATGAGTCAACAATATGCTAGACTGGCATATATATATCAAATGAGTTTGATGGATTTGTGAAAATGACATATTTTGACAACTAGCACGGTTGTGACATTTTAACGTCTTGCCATGCTGTGTATGTTTAGCCCCAATGAGTAATATTCCTAATTAAAATTCTTAGGTTACTACACTTATTTGAAGAATGTTTAGTGTCATAGGTACCTCGTTTGTTCCCAAAATTTAAATTGATGTGTTAAAACTTTTAGTAACTATAGTTTCGTAATTTAATATTTGCTAAAATTTTAATATTTTGAGCTAGAATTTTAAATTTTAATATACTGAACAGAACAAGGTGTTCTTCTTCTCACCTTCTCTCACATAAAGTTATTATTTCTACTAAATATATAAAAAGATGATGGACATTCCTTACATAAAATTATGAACATAATTAATGTTAAAAAATAGGCAAAAGTTTTAAAGGAGGACGAAAAGTGCACCAATATTGCAATGATATATTTCTGATAGAAGGACATCAAGATATTTCGAGTAATTTGATATTTGCACCCTTATATCCTATTCTATCATTTTTAGCGATTTGTACTTTAATATTCTTAGTTTCATTTATTTGCAAGGATAAAATAGAAAAATTAACAAGTTACTCCCGTAATATAAAAAAGAATGGTCTAGTTTGATTTGATACGAAGTTTAAGAAAATAAAGAAGATTTTTCAATTTTGTGGTTCTAGATTAAAGTATGTCAAATATATCAAAATATTTTTAAATCTTGTGGTCTTAAACATGTCACGTGCAAAATTGAAACTAAAGTGTTGCCAAAACAAGAAAGGGGTCATTTTAAAAAAAAAAAAACAAACTTAAAAAAAAAGATTTGTTAGGCTTTAAAAATATAATAATAATATAATTAAATTATTTTCCACCAACAACATAATTAATTGTTCTAGTCTTTCTTTCTCAATACACGTACAAGGTCAAAAAATCAAAGACTGAAACAAATATTCTCATCGACTAACAAATAAAAATAAATTCACGAACAAAAAAGGAAATAAAAAGAGAAACGCACAAAAAAATTTATTTATTTTTAACAACTTATATAAATTAAAAGAAGAAAAGATGTAATGGATTAATCGAGTATCAACATCACTAATTAAACACCACAAATATCAACTCGATGTTGAGCATCAAAATTAGTGAATTCACGGCGCAAAACAAATAATTACTCCCTTTGTTCCTTTTTATATATCACCATTACTATAAATTGTTTGTCTATAATACTTGTCATTTTACAAAATCAATGCATAAATTACAATATTCTTTTTATTTTACCCTTGTGAGTTATTAGCCTTGAAAATATACATTTGATCAACATAGAAAAACTAAGTGAATAATTCATGTTTATTGGTCAAATTAATTAATCAACATAAATTAATTCATATTCATTGATTCAAAAGTTGATTTCAAAAAAGATTAAATAAGGATAGAATAGTAAGCTTACTTAATTTCTTAATGAAGGTGAAATTAAAAATGGTGACATATAAATAGCAACGGAGGGAGTATAAAAGAGTAAAGGATAAATTAAACCTCATTAGCCATTATTAATCCTTCCAAAATTTATTGAATATTACCAAGCTATATCCCCCTCATTCTTGTAACAAATTCTCTTGTTTTATGTTGGCAGAGAATAAACAGAATTTGCTAATAGTGATATAATAGTATTCTGTTTCTTAATAATATTGTTGGCCTTGACTTTTCCTTTTTAAGGAAGTAATTTAACTTTATCCTAAATGATGACCTTTTGAATCATAAAAATATTGTGACATATTTAAAGTCACAAGTTTTATATTATTTTTTTTTAGTTTCTCTTTCGATATTTGGAACTCACATTAAATTTCTACTAGTTTGAATTTGTACTTGGAGATCTCATTTTGGGGTAAAACATTCCTTATCAAAGAATCTCTATTTTTAGGGTTCGAATCCAAAATTACTATTTAAAGATGGAGGGAGGACTACTTGTGTCACCCGGCAGAACTAACTTTGCTCATTCTCATCTAACACTATGTCTTGTCAAACACAATAATACAAAATGAAAATGTATTATATATATATACCACGAGACTACATAGAGGAGGAAAGATTGAAACTAGAAAATGGGATAATTTGCTGGCTTTCACTTGTTAGACATATATAAAAGTGTTAATAGTAAATTGGAGTGTGAGAATCCTAGAGGAAAAAATGATTTTACAAATATAATAAGTTATGTTTATTTAAATTATTAGTCAAAATTGAAGTAAAGGACAGACACTAGCTTCCATTTTACCATGCGCATTATTTGAAAATATTTTTTGAGTTTTACTTAGTCCTTGTTACAAACTATACAAGCTCATCGTTTGTCCTAGAACTTCTTAATTAATTAATTTCACCCAGAATAAATCTGTAGTTTTGTCTATTTTACCAACTACTTAAGATTTCATTTTCTCAAATTTTGGTCATCATTCTGTTTTCATTTGAGCTAACAAATAAAGAACCCTTTTTTATATGTTTGTTATAAATGCATTAACGTATCTAGTTATGAATGGATGTCATTTAACTTTTATAACTTATGAAGATATTTTATACTAGAAATAAACGATGATTGTTTTGTAAAAGACAATCGAAAAATACAAAAGAAAGAAATACGAAAATATTCTAGCTCTCTCATATCTTTTATCTATATATATTGTTTTAAATTATTCTATAATACATTATGAACACGAGTTTGCTCAAATATGTCTCTCACTTTATCTATTATATGCCCCTTTAAGGTATTGACTTACTTTCACAGCAACTAATTAATTAGATCAGCTATACTCTTTTAATTGTCAGATAATCAATATCTCTACATAATAATATAGAAGGGTTTATAAATTTATTATGATCCATAAGTATATGATTTTATGATATTTATTTCTTATATACTAGATCTCATATAAAGTCTCCTTTAATTGAGATTAATTTATAAACAAACACTAAGAAAATAGTTGTTGCCTAAACTAAATAAAGTGATAGTCTTAAAAGTTGTAAGTTGTTGTCTAATGACTTGGTGCTATCGCTTATTTTATGAATTAATCTTATAACAAATGAGATCTCATATGCTTTTGATATGTACAAGAATTTAGTATTAGGCATTGTTTATGTTGTTATAATAAAATATGCAATTATAAAATCAACATATAATATATATTTCAACGTAACAATAATAGAGAAAATAAAACATTGAATAAGTTATGATACTTCCAAATATTTATTTGAAACATTCAAGGTATTTTCCTATTAACTGTTATAACGTTTAAAGTGTTAATATCATTACGTTAATGGTTTGAGATTTAATTTGAAGAAGATATAAATAATTACATAAATGTCAATTTACAAAGACAAGCAAATATTTGAGATTATACTTATATCATTATTGGTTTTAATCACCGGCCTATAAGCGTTATATAAATGTTGGATTAACAGAGTAAAATTTCTACTTGAGCTAAAGACCATAAAGGCCAGTGGCGGAGCCACCTTGGGTTCATCCGAACCCCCTTCGACGGAAAATTATATAATATATACATGGTTAAAATAATTTTTTAGGTATATATAGTAGATGTCGAACCCTCTTCGGCTACTTCATGTGTCTATTTTGTCAGATTTTGAACCCCCTAATTGAAAATTCTGGCTGCCTCTGATAAAGGCTCGTAAAATTTACATGTGTTAATACTTATAACTTCTTAATTAAGTAATATATGCTTAAGGTATTATTAAATATGGTTGAATATTGTGACCACTAAACGTAATTATATTCAAATATTTGATTGTTGAAATCTTGTTCTACTGTTCGTAGAAAATTATTATTTATAAGGTTTCTAATAATGTGAAATAATTGTAGATCACATTCGCACAAAAAAAAAGAAAAGGAGAAAAAGTGTAGGCTTTGAAAGCCCTCATCAGGTAAGCGAAAAGTAACGTTTTCAATTTTTTTGATATTTAAAATATTACATTCTATTCTTCTTCAACATTGAAAAACGCATCAATATTAATCTGGATAGATTTGAAATCAATTGTAAGAAAGTATGACAAAAATAGTTTATATTTTTATAGTCTTAAATATGCTCATGAAATAACATTTATGAAAAAAAAATTATTATGAGATTATTTTATGCCTAGTAATGTCTATGCAAAACTATGTTTCACTCCTTGGAGTGAATGAGGTTGCATGTGATAAATATTAATATGAGGATAAGACGTGCACTATTAAAAAACTGCCAAAAAAAACGACGGACAGAAAAGCGACGGACTGTGTCGCTCCAAAAAGCAACGCCATTTGTCACACTGTTCGTCGCTTTTTAATAAAAATAATTATTTTTAAAATTATTTTACAAAAAGCGACGGACGGCATCTCTTAGTCCGTCGCTTTTTTTCGCGGATTTTTGCGCTAAATATATATATAATTAATAATTATTGGAGGGCCCCATTTTTTCGCAAAAACGGGTTTTGGTTTCGGATGCACGACCTAACAACTCTTTTGGGCTTTGGATGAATTGAAGAGTCGTCACCTAACGAAGAATTAAGGCGCGTTAGGGCACCTATCTAACCTAATTAAATCTAACTAAAGTCAACAAACCAGAGATCAAGGTAAGGGTTCAAATTACCTCGAGGGGAAAGGTGTTAGGCATCCCTCGAGGTCCACAAATATGGGTCCGGGCCGTATCTCATGCAATTTATGTGGGGATTACAAGTAGCAATTAAGGTCTCTACGTTTTACTAAGTTAAAGAAAGACTAAGTGATACAATAAGTGACCAAATCATAAATTTAATTAAAGAGGTTTGAAATAGTCAAATAACCATATAAGAGAAATTATACTTATTAACATGCTAAAAATAGGTTAAACTAATCTATAAATTTATCACGGGGGCAAAACTCATTATATTCTAAAGATATCGTAATTCTAGCTATCCCCAAACACATAACATTATAAAACAGGATGAATTTATTTAGCATGCGACTATAGATAAGGATTACAATCAATGATACATACAAACTAGTAAAGCCACCAAATTCATGAATTCATTTTAATAAAATATGCTTTCATGCCGCCAAACAAGAAAATAAGCACTTGTAATATTGACAATAAAAGAGGAAAGAGACTAACCTGATTGCTTCCAATAGAATACTTAAAGTGACATTAATAAAAGGAGAAACAGAGTTGAAAATTAGAAGATAATGAATCGAGAAACTAACCTTGTTGTTTCCAAGCTAACTGCTTAAAATGTGTTGTGCAACATAGAAATTTAAATAAAGCAATAATACATAAAGTTAAAGTTGAGAGAGAGACAGAATTAGATAACATAACAAGGCTAAAAATGGGCCCAATGCAATGTTACTCCCTCTATTCTATTTTTAATGATCAACCTTCTTAAACGTCTTAAGACAAGACGAAAGAGTTCTTAAAGAGATTATTCAGGAGTACTAAATAAAATATTTTGATATTTTTAAAAGTCATGTAAAACTTAAAACTGTTTATACTTGATTTTTGAATTTAGTGAAACTTTGTTGATAATTTAACAAAATTATAAAAGTTGTCAAGTCTTTGAGATTTTTAAAAGGGTGACATATAAAATGAAAATAAGAAAGGAGTAACAATTGGCTTTATCCTTATAAAGTGACAATGTGCTTCATACGAGAAGTCAGCTATAGCCTGTCTTGTTTCATCATCTCCCAAGGCGTACCTGATGCCCCCTTTCGGGGCGATGATTCAACTTGAACTCGTCTTCACGCATTGAATTCCCCACTCGTTGTGATTTCACTTCGACCGATGTCACTCCATTAGGATGTACATGTAATAATATTTAAAGAGGTGAGAGTAGGTATGTTCTTAAAGTTTAACTAAGCAAACAAAATAATATAAATTGATAAGAGTACTAAAAAAAACTCTTAATTAAAGTAAGCACATGTAAAAAAGGGGAACTTTTCAGCTCTTTTCTCGGACCACATGATTTGACATAAATTTGCATTCCATCCCCCTCTTCTTATGATTAAATTAATTGACCTTGACTTAATATAGTCTAAACCCTATCCGAACGTACTTACAAACACCAAAGCAAATACAACCATTTAATAGGTGAGCAATTGATGCAAGCAGTGAGTTTAAGCTTGAGAGTAATTAATGAATTAACACATATCTCCCTAACAATTTACTATACTTAAAAGGACTACTAAGAAGAAATCATATCAAGTCCTTAAAAGGATGGTCCACTACACACACGATGAGAAATGATACTTAGAACCAAATTGAAAAATGAGCTAAATACGGTGAAAAAGAAATTAATTAATTCATCCTCACCTACATCACATATAATAAAATATAACATAATTTACAACCTCATTTCTACTAAGAATGAATAAACTACGTGGTAACAATAGACATGAGTTACTGTAATGTAACTTAAATAAATTCTTGCACTTAGAAGAATATTTTCATTAAAAATCAGTTGCAATGTAATTCACACTATTGTCGAGATCTATCCTACAGAGTTGAGTAAATATGATTAGAATCGGTGATTACGAAACTACAAAAAGTCCTCATAAGAATTAATGATACGTAGCACTAGATTCTTTAATGATAAACTAAATTTAAAACATGATGTATTTATAATAATATCGTAATCCAAACTAAACACACATTGTAAATAATAAGATATTCATTATCGTCAATTATTCATTAGAATAATAAACGAGCAAACAACAAATAGCATGAAAATAAACAAAATTGATAACAACATGATATTGACAAAAAAAAATGATTAAAGCATAGTATATGAAGTATTGATCTTTTCTTAATGGAGCTCAAGCGACTAGAAATCTCTTGATCGGAGCTCTTGCCGGAGACTTTGAATGGAACAAACAACTAAGCATTCTGACAAACTTCTTCCTCCCAAATGAAGGCTTTTGGTGGTTTGAGGGAACCGGTGATACATGGATTTTCATGGTTTTGGTAGAGATAGTATGGTTAAAAAAATGTTGAAGTTTTCTTCCTTTTCTTTCAAGTATGGCCTAACATAGACGATCTATATCCATCCCCCTCTTGGTTGATACTAGGCTAGCTTTTATGGGGAAAAAAAAAAGATACGTTGGAAGAAGGGAAGTAAAAAAGAAAAAGGATAATCTAAAGGAAGTATTTTGGGTGAGGAAATAATATTCTTCCCATAAAAGAGAAAATTTTATGATTTGTAGGAGGATTCTATGGGTATGAAAAGTTTTAACTAAAATTTAAAATTTTAAAATATGTACCAAATATGGATAATTGAGTTTGAACAAAATTCTACCAAAATTATATAAGTGGGTAACTATCAAATTACTAAGTAAAAGAAATATTATTAAATCAATAGTTATATTATTATAAAAAATAAATTACCAACATTTACGATAAAATGAATAATAACATTGAAAAAAATCATTCAAGTATATATAACTAAAAATTAAATAAACCAATGCACATATATAATGAGGGGATAATAATAATAATTTTGTAAATTATATATACTAAAGTATGTAGTTAATTGGGTAAAACTAAATATAAAACTTTACAAGAAACAAGTATTAAAATACATATTTAATCGAATAAAAATCAAGAAAATGATTATAGGTTGGTCAAAATTGGGTGTCAATAATTATTTATTTAATATATATAGAGACGTCGTCCGTCGCTTTTTAATAAAAATAATTATTTATAATTTAAAGTAACCACATTGTCCGTCGTTTTTAATTTATTTTATTTTATTAATTAGTGTTTTAAAAAAGCGACTGACGGCATCTCTTAGTCCGTGGCTTTTTGGTCAAAATATCTAGTCAAACATTTTTAAAAAGCGACGGACAGTGTCTCTTAGTCTGTCACTTTGTAGTCAAAAGTTCTATCTGTCGCTTTTTTTAAATTATATTGAACCAAAAAGCGGGTTTTCCCCCCATTTTCCCATCTCTCTTTCTCTCTCTTCTCTCTTCTCTCCCTTCTCTCTAAAACCAAACTATTGCGCCGCCGCCGCTGCCCCACGCCGCCGTCGCCCTTCTCTCATTGAGCATTACTCCCGTCGCTGCCTTGCCCCATCGACGCCGCAACCCGTCGTCCCCAGGGGAAAAGCCAGTATGTCTTTAGGGGGTTCATCCGAACCCCCTTCGGCGGAAAGTATTACTATATATACATGGTTAAAATTAGTTTTTAGATGCATATAATAGATGTCGAACCCCCTTAGACTAGGTCGTATGTTTACTCCTTCGAATTTTGAACCCCCTTATTGAAAATCCTGACTCCGCCACTGGTCGTCCCCACTGCCTCTTTTCCTTAGTATGTTTGACGGTTGAAGTTAGAAAAACATTCAATTATATATGAAAGTTAGATTACTTTGAAGTTAAAAAAATATTGGATAGTATATGAAAGTTGAAATTAGATTAGTTGAATTTTCCAACTTAGAAGTTTTGAATTTACTAAGTTTGAAAGTTGAAGTTAGAAAAATTGGTAATTTTTAAATATGATTGTAAATTAAGTATTAGAAGTTAGAACTAACAAATAATTAGAAGCTAGCTAGAAATTAGAGATTAGTTGAATTTTTCAATCTTTCATTGTATTTGTGCTTATATGTATTATATTGTTGTTGAAAATTGGGTTTCTTGAATTATATTCTTGAACTTAGAAATTCTTGAACTTGGAAATTCTTGAACTTAGAAATTTTAGAAATTAGATATGAACTTGAATTTTTGTAGGATTTTAGAACTTTAATTAGGTTGTGAACTTTATAAATCTTGAATTATTGTAGAATTTTAGAACTTTAGGTTGTGAACTTTAGAAATCTTGAATTATTGTGGGATTTTAGAACTTTAAGTTGTGAACTTTAGAAGTCTTGAATTATTGTAGGATTTTAAACTTTAGGTTGTGAACTTTAGAAATCCTGAATTATTGTAGAATTTTAGAAATTTAGGTTGTGAACTTTAGAAATCTTGAATTATTGTGGGATTTTAGAACTTTAAGTTGTGAACTTTAGAAATCTTGAATTATTGTAGGATTTTAAACTTTAGGTTGTGAACTTTAGAAATCTTGAATTATTGTAGGATTTTAAACTTTAGGTTGTGAACTTTAGAAATCTTGAATTATTGTATTTAGAACTTTATAAGATTGTAAACATTAACAATCTTGAATTATTGTAGGATTTTAGAACTTTAGGTTGTGAACTTTAGAAATCTTGAATTATTGTAGGATTTTAGAACTTATTGTGAATGTTAGAAATCTTGAATTATTGTAGGATTTTAGAACTTTAAATTGTAAACTTTAGAGAACTTGAATATTTGTAGGATTTTAGAACTTTAGGTTGTGAAACGTTAGAAATCTTGAATTATTATAGAATTTTAGAACTTTAAGTTATGGATTTTAGAAAACTTAAATTTTTGTAGCATTTTAGAACTTTAAGTTGTGAACTTTAGAGAACTTGAATTATTGTGGGATTTTAGAACTTTAGGTTGTGAGCTTTAGAAATCTTGAATTATTTTAGAATTTTAGAACTTTAGGTTGTGAACTTTAGAAATCTTGAATTATTGTGGGATTTTAGAACTTTAAGTTGTGAACTTTAGAAATCTTGAATTATTGTAGGATTTTAAACTTTACGTTGTGAACTTTAGAAATTTTGATTTATAGAATTTATGAACTAATTATTAGGTTGAACTTTAGAAATCTTGATAAAATATAGTCTTTATGAACTGTTTGTAATTTTGAAACGAATTTTGTAAGACTTTATAAGTCTTTAAATCACAATTTTTGAATGTTAATTTAAGTTTGTTGTTTTATATTTTGTGTAGCTTCTTTATAATGTTTTGTGTTTGATTAGAGCTGAACTGAATTGAATTGCTTTTGCAAGTGGGCAGCAGAAACTGATAGTTTCTGTTGTCAAAAAAATTGCAGAAAAAGCGACAGACAGGGTGATTTTGTCCGTCGCTTTTCTGGATTTAATTTTTTTTAAAATCCAGAAAAGCGACGGACAGGGTCCTTAAGTCCGTCGTTTTTTTTAATTTTATTTTTTTAAAAACCCAGAAAAGCGATGGACAGGGTCCTTTAGTTCGTCGTTTTTCTGGATTTTTCAAATATTTATTTCCAAAAAAGTGACGGATGACGTCTTATTGTCCGTCGCTTTTCAAGATTCTAAAAAAATTAAAAATTAATTAAAGCGACGGACGGCGTCGCATTCTTCAAAAAAAAAAAATTAAAAAAAAAGCGACGCAGTTCGTCGCTTTTGGAAAAGCGTTGAGCCAAAAAGCGACGAGATTGACTGCGTCGCTTTTGGCCAAAAAAATGACGCAGTCTGTCGCTTTTTTCAATCTCTTTTTGGCAATTTTTTAGTAGTGGTGGGTTAAAGTCTCATTGCACCAACACGATAAGACATAGGGCAAGAGTTCTGGTGCACCATGATAATAAGATGTTGGGTTCAAGTCCCACCGAATTATGGGTTAACATGCCTTCTTATGGCTAAGATATTGGGTTATAGTCATAATGCACCATAGTGATGATATAATGGTGACTAAGGCAAAATGATGAACCTTAAGCAAAAAGCCATGAAATTCGCTTCCATTCCCTTGTATGAATGTGGTAGCAATAAATAATAAGTCTTGAAAGAAGAAATATGATGCTCCATTCGATCCCTTGTATAAATATGGTAGCAGTGAATAATAAGTCTGAAAGAAGACAAGTAGTTAAGGGTATGAATATGGGTGTTGATGGACAAAATTACTATAGTCATCATTGTGATAATTATAAAAGGAAGAAAGTTATGGATTCTCAAAATGATCCTTCAAAAGGTGAAAGTAATAATTATCATCAACTTGATTTGAAAGGTATTGGGCACCCAGTTATCGTGCAACCTACTTTGATAAGTTTTATAAATCCTCCATCAAAATAAAGAAATATAAAGTGATAGTGCACTTGACTTTTAAAGTAATGTTGAAGTGTCATGCAAATATGATAAAGTTTAACACATTTGGCTTATAATGAAAAATTTATGAAGTACATACAATTGATTGTAGTCCATTTTGTGAAAAGAATGAGATTTGTGATAAACATTTTAATGATCATCCATTCTTGAAATGAATGTGTTAATATGTGATAAAAATTATGGATAACATACTTATGTATGGTTGGATAAATATCATAACTCACCTCTATAACATGTTTGAGAGGCAAAAAGAAATCTTAATATTAACATCCTTGGTTAAGTACTTTTAGTACATCATAAATATTGTGGTATATCTTATCATGGATTAGTAAAGGATAAAAGCACAAAACAAGTGTTGGTTATAATGTTTTAATTATCATGATCGTTTTTCTCCTTGAAGAAGATGTTCACAATATGGATGACATCATAAACTATATAGTAGTACCTAAATATGGGCATGGTGATAAAATCATATGTAATGACAAATTAGAAGTTTACAAAAAATATATTAATTGGCATGATTGGTCATTTCGGTTCAAATGTGATGCAAAAGTAACTAAGAATATTCATGTAGTTATACGTTGAAGAATTAAAAGAATTCTTCACGAATTCTCTTGTGTTGCTTGTTCTCGTGGCCCATTTGGAACAATACATGAAACTGGCGCATTAGACCAACTCATCCCTCTTGACATTCATACTCATTATCATATAAGTTTTGAAAACACTAGAAAATCATAATCAGTCCCAACACTTAAACCATACACCAGAACCCCCCACCCCACGGTCATATGTGTCTAACTTAAAAACCACCATTTTAATAAATCAATAACATACCTTTATAATTACAAGAATCATATAAGTCCGGACTCTCATTCCTTACCCTGGCTTAACAGTAACATGAAACATGTCCCACATAATCATCTACAAGTCATATATGAGATCAACTCACCTTTCAAGTAACCTGGACCACTCAAGGATCCAATAACAATAATCATACTAAGAAGAAGTAAACCCAGTTCACTCATGGAACCATAAACACATATTTGGTCCTCTCATTAGAATCCAAACTCAATCTATAATGTACCGATGTGGTATCTTAGATATCCTTAGTTAGTGTACCAGTGTGGTATTCGAGCCAACCATATATGGATATCCTCGTACCAGGTGTGGTATCTGATTCAACCGTTAGTATATACTAGGCATGGTATTCGAGCTAACCACAAGGATATTCTGTACTAGGCGTTGTACCCAAGCAAACCATCAAACACAAACAATCATGCACAATCACAAACATCAGAACAATAACACCTGAAACCACATGTCACATAACCGATTTATTGCATGACATTATTAACATGTTGTCATTACATACTGTCACGACCCAGACCGTCGTGAGTGGAACCCACACTAACCCTTCGGTGGGAGAACCATTACTACAACCCAAGCTAAACAACTTAACCAAAAACTAAGTCATTTAAAGATACGGAAGTAGGTTTAAATGCTAAGGAAAAGAAATAGGGAGTTCCCATAAACTCCAAACAAAAGTCTAATAACTAAAACAATGCGGAATAACACCTAGAACCTGAAAGTCAATGTACCAAAACATCTAAAGTTCAACAAGTCTAAGAATATAGGTACAACCCAATTAAACATAAGAAATCCTAATGCACTAGTCTATGTCCGAAATGGGGACATAAACGAAAGAGAACTCATGGCAGCCCGGAAAAATTGGCTCACCCTTGAATTCGATGACGATCACTGATCTTCTAAACGAGGTTTGTCAATAGCTGCTTGAAGATGTCATATACTCAACAAAGAAAGAGCAAGTGCATTATTAGTACACAACCACAATGTACTGGTAGGATCACGTGGCTATCCCAATAAGTGCAACATACATAAGCCATTGCAACATAATAATAACATGCATACACCAAATATATACAATATCAATATCATGTACGAATAACGATCAAGTTCACATTTCTCAAATTACACAGTTATGTCAAGTCAATGGTCCTCTCATGGAACCTACACCCAAATTGTTAGTGTACCAGTATGTGGCACCCGTTCCAAGTTAGCGTGTCGGATCGTGACACCCGTTCCAATATTTATGCTGGTATGTGGTAACCGATCCCAGTTAGTGTCTCGAAACGCAACACCGTATCCGTTCAACAATCCATAATCACAATCACAAGCATATTCTCATAATCATACAAGCAAGTCATGATTCATGACATTCAATCATTCAACTATCCTCATTTACGATTTGTGTGATCAATAATGCAACATTCGCATACATACATGCATCATAATGAAGAAAGAACAAACATATATCACACAACATGAAATCACAACTATCACCTACTTCGAACCAAACTTGAATTCCCTAAGAAACTTGATTCTTCCCTTTCCGAATTCTTTCCGCTTGTTTTTGGTCTACAAACAATCATAATAACATGGAAATCAATAAACGATGTCTAATTACCCAGATTAAAGTCAACACTATCAACCCTAGATAAACCCCATGATTCCTATTACCCAAATTAGGGCCTTTCCACCATCCAAACAGTTCCAAAACCTTTTCCCAATCGATAATTACCCATTAGTTTACGTTCTACGGATCGAAAAATGGATTCAGGGAGTTAAAACCTTACCTTTAGCCTTAAGAATGGTGAAAAACGGTCAAGAACTCGCATGGGGTCATCTCCTAGCTCTCAAAGTCGAAAGGTGTAGAATAAAATAATTTTGTGGTTTATTTTTGACTTAAGTCGCGTCTGTCCCGCCACAACGATACTCACCCCGCTATAGCGACCCACCCTGGTGGCACAAAATCCCGTTGTAGTGGCATGCACAGAACATAGAGCTAAATAAAGAATTTTCAAGCCCCCATTTCACAACACACCTTCATCTCATTACACTTAGAAACTACTCTCTCATGCTAAGATCAATTTTGGGAGTTCTACTCGCCCGAATTCAATTTCGTAAAGTCATATGGGTTCCTTAACGTCTTAGCTATATATTCATATGATCAAATTTATTATTAGATCTTCCAATTGTTACCAAATTTCTCTAGACCTCAATGACTCCGATTTTGTCCAAATCTGGACTAGGTTGTGAAATTACAAGTTACTACGAAAAAGTTTTCCGGTCCAAAAATTTTCCCCGATGGCTTTTCTATAACAACGAAAGCCGATCGTTACAATAGATACCAATTTACCCATCACTCATCCTCGAGTGATGAACTTTGGAAAATAGGCTAAAGAAGAATGAAGTAGTACTTGAGTCGACGAACAAGTGGGGATAGTTGTCTCGCATGTCTTTCTTGGTTTCCCAAGTAGCTTCCTCAACTGGACGATGCTTCCATTGAAATTTCATGGACTTAATCTCTTTGGTCCTCAGCTTTCTGACATCACGATCAATAATTGCAATCGTTTCTTCCTCATACTAAAGGTCTTTTTCTAACACAACTGAGTCCCATTTTATGATGTAATCCCCGTCACCATGATATCTCTTCAATATGGACACATGAAATACTGGATGAACTGCCGATAAGTTTAAAGGCAACACTAACCTATACGCCACTGGCCCTACAAATTCAAGAACCTCAAATGACCCAATGTATCGGAGACTAAGCGACCTTCTTGCCAAATCTCATCACCCCTTTCATTGGTGATACTTTTAGAAGAACATTCTCACCAGTCTGAAATGCCATGTCTCTTACCTTATGGTCTGCATACCTCTTTTGTCTACTCTGGGCCGCTAAAAGCTTAGGTTGGATGCTCCTCACCCTATCTTGAACATCCTTCACTAAATTAACCCCCAAAGGTTTCACATCTCCAGCCTCGAACCATCATATGAGTGATCTACATCCCTTCCCATAAAGTGTCTCAAATGGTGTCATATATATGTTGGAGTGATAACTATTATTATAGGAGAACTCACACAACGGTAGGAACTTATCCCAATGCCCTCCAAAATCAATCACATATTGCCTCAACATGTCTTCTAACACTTGAATAGTCCTCTCTGACTGCCCGTTCGTCTTTGGATGGAAAGTTGTATTAAAAGTGAGTTGTCTGCCCAATTTCTCATGTAATTTCCTCTAGAACTTGGATGTGAATTGCGTACCACAGTCTGAGGTGATAGAAAGGGGCACCCCATGCAATCTCACTATCTCTTTCACATAAACCTTAGCCAACTATTCAACATTATAATCTATTCTGATCGGAATAAAATGGGCTGACTTAGTCAATCTGTCAACCACTACCCAAATAGAATCAAACTTTCCCAAAGTCTTGGGAAGACCAACCACACAATCCATGGCTATCCTTTTCCACTTCCATTCCAGAATTGACATTCTCTTAAGCAACCCTGCAGGCCTTTGATGTTCATACTTTACTTGTTGGTAATTTTGACACTTAGCCACAAACTCCGCTATGTCTTTCTTCATGCTGGCCACCAATAAATTCACTTCAAATCTTGGTACATCTTGGTCACACCCGGATGAATGGAATATCGCGAACCATGAGATTCTGTCAACAATTTCTTAATCAAGTCATCTATTCTAGGAACACAAATCCTTCCTTTAAAACTGAGCACAACTTCCGTATCAAGAGTGGTCTCTTGTGCCTTACCAATCACAGTCTTGTTTCTAAGCTCATTCAAATTTTCTTTCTCAAATTGTTTGGCCTTGATCTCCTCAATGAACGTGGCCCTAACATCAATCCTAGCTAACACCCCACATTTTTCTGAGATGCCCAACTGCATGAATTTACACTCCAAGGTCTGAATTTCCTTAGCCAAAGGTCGCTTAGTTACACTCAAGCAAGTTAAACTATCCATACTTACTGCTTTTTGACTTAAAGCGTCTGCCACTTTATTAGCCTTGCATGGATGGTATTGAATGGTGACATCATAATCCTTAAGTAACTCCATTCACCTTCTCTGTCTCAAATTCAAATCCTTTTAAGTGAATACATGTTGTAGACTGTGATGATAAGTAAATACCTCACACTTGACACCATAAAGATAATGTCACCCGATCTAAAGAGCAAACACTATCGCTGTCAACTTCAAATCATGTGTTGGATAATTCCTCTCAAGCACCTTCAACTGTCGTGATGCATAAGCTATGACATTCTTATCCTTCATCAATATAGTGCCCAAACCAGAATGGTGAAGCATCAAAATAGACTATAAATTCTTTACCTTCCACCGGTAGTGCTAGAATAGGCGATGTGGTCAAGAGAGTCTTGACCTTTTGAAAGCTTTCCTCGCATTTTTTAGTCCACTCAAATGGTATCTCCTTTTTGGTCAAATTTGTCAAGTGCATGGCTATATAAGCAAAGTTCTTCACAAACCGACGTTAGTAGCTAGCGAGCCCCACAAAACTCCTAACTTCAGTCACAAAGCTAAGCCAAACCCAATTCTTAACCACCTCAATCTTTTGGGGATCTACCATTACCTCTTCTTTTGAAACCACATGCACCAAAAAGGAAACCGAAGTCAACCAAAATTCACACTCAGAAAATTTCGCATACAACCTTTGTTTCTCAAGAATACCCAGAACAATACGAAGATGGTCGATATGCTCTTCCTCACTTTTCTAATAAAACAAACTATCGTCAATAAAGACTATAACAAACGAACGAATCAAGAAATGGTTTGAACACACCATTCATCAAACTCATAAAAGTAGTAGGCACATTTTTTAACCCAAACGAAATAACTAGAAATTCATAGTGCCCATAGTGGGTTCTAAATGCCGTCTTGGGCACATCTTCAGGCCTAATCTTTAACTAATGGTAACCAGACCTTAGATCAATCTTAGAGAAAATTGATGCACCTTGCAATTGGTCAAAAATATCATATATTCGAGGCAATGGGTTGTTTTGAATGGTGACACTATTCAATTGCCGGTAATCTATACACATCCTCATACTACCATTTTTTTTCTTAACAAACAAAACTGGAGCACCCTATGGGGAAGCGCTAGGACGAATAAATCATTTATCGAGAAGTTCTTGGATTTGAGACTTAAGCTCTCTTAATTATGCTGAGGGATGGAAATGGGACGAGTACCAGGTTCTGAATCAATGCAGAAATCTATATCTCTATCCGGAGGCATACCAGGCAAATCAGTAGGAAACACTTCTCTAAATTCTGACACCACAGGGATAGACTCAATAGATGGAGACTCAACCTCCACATCCCGAATATGATCCAAATAAGCCAAACAATCCTGCCCTACCAGTTTCCTAGCTCGAATGGAGGATATGATCTTAGCTTGCTTAGACTTGTACACCCCTTCCTACTTTAACTTTTCCCTTAGCTTCCCGAAATTTCTAGAGTCACATACTTAGTATTACAATTAAGCACAAAATAATAGGGAGACAACCAAGTCATGCCTAAGATTATATCAAAGTCAGTCATATCCAAAATCACCAAATCAGCCCAAGTTTGAAAACTCATAAACAAAATAGGACAAGCACGATAGACATGGGTGACTATGACAGACTCTCCAACTGGGGTAGAAACATGGATGGAGGCATCAAGTATATCACAAATCATAGCAAATTCTGAGGCAAATTGCACGGACACATAAGAATAAGTACAACCCGGATTAAATAAAACATTAGCCATCCGGTCACAGACAAGAATAGTACATGTGATCACTGCGTCAAACGCCTCCGCCTCAATCTTTCCCAGAAAGGCATAACACTGAGCCATGTCATCTTGACGGGCGACTTCCTTGCCTGGATGCACTGCACCTCTGCCTGCGTTACCATTTCCCCTACCTTCGCGGTGTCGCTGATTTCCTCCTCGCCCACCTTGTGGATGCCCTCGACCATTATTACCATTTCCCATGGGTACCACTGTTCTAGACTGCTGCTACACGAAATCCAATATGCGCGGGTGGGGACAATCTCTCATCATATGCCCAGGTTCTCCACAATTGTAACAAGTACGATCAAAAGATAGTCTGCTTCCTACCGAAGGTGCGGCTCCCTGGCTATCCTGAATCAAATTCTGATGTGGAGTTCCGGAGTAATTACCTATAGAAGCGGGCATAACGAACTGAATTGATCGGGCTGCAAGAGTCCCCGTTCCCGAACCTCTGGAGTAAGAACCTGAAAGTTGCGTGAATTCTTGGCTTTCTTAGCCAATGCCTTAGCCTGACCGCTCGCCTTACTCCCTCCACTCTTTTCACAAAATTTGTTACCTCATTGAACCTTTTTTCTGCAGAGGTCATATGAACAGACAATACCTGCAACTCAGAATTTAGTCCCTTAACAAATAAGTGGATCCTCTCTCACCAATTGTGTAGCATATCTAGACAAAACATGGAACTTGGCCTCATAAGCAGCCACATACATACCACCTTGCTCCAAAGCCATGAACTCATCCTTCTTACGATCTCTCAAAGTTCGGGGCACATATTTCTCCAAGAACAGAGCATGAAACTGGGTCCAAGTAAGTGGGGGTAAAACTGAAGATTTGCATTCCACATAAGTTTTCCACCACTGCTTAGCCTCACCTTGAAGCTAAAAAGTCACAAACTCAGTTCCATGCTGATGGACAATTCCCAACTTATGAAGCCTCTCATAGCAATCTAAAATGAACTCATATGTGTCCTCACTCTCAGAACCATGAAACACAGGCGGTTTCAACTTTATGAACTTAGTCAACATCTCATGCTCATTATTAGTCATAACATGACCCAAGAAAGGACGGAAAAAACATCATTACCTACAGTTCCACCCACCTTGGGGACAGTGATAGCAATAGGGGATTGCGGGAGCTTGAGTTGCTTGAACAGATGGAAGCACTCCAGGACCAACCAATCCTTTCAAGAACAACATGATTTGTTGAGCTAACACTGGGTCTAAGGGAGGAATACTTGTAGTCTCAGCCTGTACCTCTTTCTCTTGTCCAACACTCTCCTCATTCTCAACCTCTACATTCTCATCTACCTCTTCATGGTGCGCAGTAGTGGCCTCATTTCTGGGAGCATCTCCAACCGGTGATCCATCCCTATTAGGTGTCTCACTTTCTCGACCTCTACCCCTTGCTCTTTCTCTACCCTTACCTCAACCGCGATCTTTTGTTGTAGATGCCTCAGCTGGAGCGTTGACAGGAACTACGGGCCTGACGTCGTTGAACCTAGTGTTAACCATCTGCGGACAGAAGAGTGAAAGAGATTAGATATCGATTCGGATAGCTAGATACCAATTAGAATCAAGTTGTAGCACGAAAGGAGACAAGAGAAAATAGAGAGATTTCCTAAAGTCTTATAGCCTCTCGAAGAAAAGTACAGACGTCTCCGTACTGTTCCACAAAGACTTTACTAGACTCGTTTTAGTACATCGAGATCAACGAACCTAGGCTCTGATACCAACTTTGTCACGACCTAAACCGTCGTGAGTGGCACTTACACTAACGCTCCTGTAGAAGAACCATTACTACAACCCAAGCTAAACAACTTAACCAAAAACTAAGACATTTAAAGATACGAGAGAAGGTTTAAATGCTAAGGAAAAGAAATAGGGAGTTCCCATAAACTCCCAAAAAAAGTCTAACAACCAAAACAATGCGGAATAACACCTAAAACCTGAAAGTCAATGTACCAAAACATCTAAAGTTCAACAAGTCTAAGAATATGGGTACAACCCAATTAAACATAAGAAATCATATTGCACTAGTCTAAGTCCGAAATGGGGGCATAAACGAAGGAGAACTCATGGCTACCCGAAAAAACTGGCTCACCCTTGAATTCGATGACGATTACTGATCTTCTAAGCGAGGTCTGTCAATAGCCGCTTGAAGATGCCCTGTACTCAACAAAGAAATAGCAAGTGCAGTATCAGTACACAACCATAGTGTATTGGAAGGATCACACAGCTATCCCAATAAGTACAACATATATAAGTCATTACAACATAATAATAACATGCATACACCGAACATATACAATATCAATATCATGTACGAATAACGATCAAGTTTACAATTCTCAAATTACACAGTTATGTCAAGTCAATGGTGCTCTCATGGAATCCATACCCAAATTGTTAGTGTACCGGTACGTGGTACCCGTTCCAAGTTAGCGTGTCGGATCGTGACACCTGTTCCAATATTTATGTCGGTGCGTGGCAACCGATCCCAGTTAGTGTGTCGGAACGCAACGCTCAATCCATTCAAAAAGCCACAATCACAATCACAAGCATATTCACATAATCATACAAGCAAGTCATGATTCATGGCATTCAACCATTCAACTATCCTCATTTACGATTTGTGTGATCAATAATGCAACATTCGCATACATACATGCATCATAATGAAGCAAGATGAAACATATATCACACAGCATGAAATCACAGCCATCACCTACCTCGAACCAAGCTCGAATTCCCTAAGAAACATAATTCTTCCCTTTTCGGATTCTTTCCGCTTGTTCTTGGTCTACAAAGAATCATAATAACACGGAAATCAATAAACAATGTCTAATTACACGGGTTAAAGTCAACACTATCAACCCTAGATCAACCACATGATTCTCATTACCCAAATTAAGGCTTTTCCCACTATCCAAACAATTCCAAAACCCTTCCCCAATCGATAATACCCATTAGTTTACGTTCTACGAATCGAAAAATGGATTCGGGGAGTTAAAACCTTACCTTTAGTCTTAAGAATGGTGAAAAATGGTCAAGAACTCGCATGGGGTCGTCTCCTATCTCTCAAAGTCGAAAATTGCAAAATGAAATGATTTTGGGGTTTATTTCTGATTTAAGTCGCATCTGTCCCGCCACAACGTTACTCACCCCGCTACAACAGCCCCGCCCTGGCGGCACAAAATCTCGCTATAGCAGCTTGCACTGATCAGAGAGCTAAATAAAGAATTTCTAAACCCCCATTTAACAACATACCTTCATCCCATGACACTCAGAAACTACCCTCTCATGCTATGATCAATTTCAGGAGTTCTACTCGCCCGTATTAAATTCCGTAAAGTCGTACGGGTTTCTTAATGCCTTAGCTATCTATTCATATGATCGAATTCATAATTAGATCTCCCAATTGTTACCAGATTTATCTAGACCTCACTGACTCCGACTTCATCCAAATCTGGACTAGGTTGAGAAATTCCAAGTTACTACGAAAAAGTTTTTCGGCCCAAAATTTTTCTCCGATGGCTTTTCTATAACGATGGAATACAGTCGTTACACATATCCTTTCCTACGGTTTCCCCATTGTGCATACACAGGCTAAGTAATACTACAGGCAATAACATGCATACCTATACCTATTAATGGACAACACAAACTATCTTAATAAGGAAACTCAAGGCTAAACAAGAACTAGAACACCACCCCCTAGTCATTTTCTCATCTCCCACCTTAACAACAATGAATAACAACCTATAATCCTACAGACTCCGTGTCCGAAGGCCTACACATGAAACTCCGAACATCTATAAGATATAATGTGGAAAAAATGGATCTGACTTTTAGTTGAAGGAAAGCTAGCCAACCTGGACGTCAAGCATCAACTAATGAACCTTACCCATGAACTTCTAACTGCGTGAGAGCATACCATGATGAATGAGCACAAAATTTCTTAGGTTTTCACCTTCCTTGCACTGTAATCCTTCACCCTCATTGCTCCCTTGCCTTAGATGTCTTTAGAGGGTTTTTGGAGCAACCTTCGTCTATTTTTTTTCTTTTGAAAATGCGAGAAATGTGTAAATACAATTTGATTTTTGACCATATGGGAAAAATCAAATTGAGCCAAAATCATCGGGTGCTCAAATTTAATTCAAATTCTTGCACCGTATTTCCATAACTTCGGAACTCCGCAGGAGATGCATTTTAGTAATGACTGATCGAATCGTTACAATCACCTATTGTTCTCTTTTATATTATCTTATTGTATTATTTTTCCTAGCAAGTGTATGTATGCATGGAAGTTCAACTCATTAACCAATTAATATTCGTCGATGCTCAATGGTGTAAGTTTTTTAATAATAAAAGCTATATTTACCTGTTATAATAGATAAATTGTCTTACTTTTAAAATTACAAATCTTACTTTGATGAAGTTTTACTTGTAAATATCTTTCAAATAATTTAGTACGTGTATATAAGTTAAACTTTGCAAAATATGTAGTCTACTTGTTTTAGAATTTTGCATTTTCACATGTATATAAAATGTGTTTTCTTTTTCTATTTGAAACGACTGATTAATTTGGAAATTTTGATTCATCAGTAATAATATTCAACATATAATTTAATTAGTTGATAAACAACTTGGAGATCAAAACCATATAATGCCACCGAACCTTTTCCTATAGTCCAATTGCATGATTAAATGAATTTATTTGGTATGTTCATGTCCCTATTGTCATTAATTTGAAAGTGAGTGACCACCAACCTTGCTATGGACACTAAATATACTCAAATAATTCTTCTATATAAGGATCTTCCTTTAGCCAAACTATAGTATATCTCCACTAAACTTTTTGAGTTCCCAAAGTTTGTGAATACATATATCTTTTCCCTTCCTATTTCCTTGGCTCCTTCCATTTACATAGATTCCAAACCAAACATGAATTCAGAAAGAGAAAACAATAATAAGGCCATAGTGAAAACTCTTTATAAGGCATTAGCATGTACATGTGGTGACACTAATAAAAAAGTTACCGGTATTATTGTTGATGACTTAGAATGGTGGTTTCATGGACCACAAAATTGTCACTATATGATGAAACTTCTTACTGGAGAACTATCTAATAATAATAATTCTTTCAAGTTTGAGCCAAGAAGTGTAGATGCTATCGATGATCGTGTTATCGTTGAAGGATGGGAAGGTGCAAAAGCTTATTGGGTACACGTTTGGACATTTAAAGATGGTGTTATTACTCAATTTAGGGAGTATTTCAATACTTGGCTTACTGTGACGGAGTTGAGGCCTATGGGTTGGCTGCGCTCCACCACACTGTGGCAGAGCCACCCTCGAGACCTCGTGAAACGCTCACTTCCGGGGCTTATGCTCGCAATTTGAGAGTGGTGAACGGATGTGTCATGTCATGTAGTACTATATATATAATCCGTTAGGGAAAAGAAAGCAAGGAGTGTTTGCCTTCTTCCTTACCTAAGTGTGAAAAAATGTTAATGTTCAAAGTTTGGTTACATATCCAACGGACAATTTGATGAAACATTGTCCCATTTTAATGTAGGAGTGTTTGACTTGGCATGGTGTTTAAGAAAAGAAGGAAGACTTTTGAAAATTGTGGTTTAAAATAATTGTTATTATTTATTTGGTTTTAAATCATTTCATTAAGAATAAAAGGAAAATTTTAAAGTTAAATGGTTTCTAATTATTGTAAGGTGACATTCTTTTTGGGACGAACTAAAAAAGAAATTAAAGGGTGCCACATGAAACGAGATGGAGGAAGTACTTTTTTTTTTTTTTACAACAAACCAAGAAAATCTAGTCCTGATATAATAGCCAACTAGCTAACCAAACAGACAAGTATGTCCTAAACAAATTTCATGCGATAAGCTTGATCAAAAAAACATATATAAAGTTTTGAACCTTAAATTCTTAGATAGGAGATCTCTGCTCAACTAATTCAATCATTCCATTGTTAAATGAAATATTGTACTTATGAATGGCTGGTTAAAGATGTTGTATTCAAATTTCATGGTAGGACAGACCATGTGGAATGATATTTTTTGGCAGCTTTCTTTGGCAATCACTTTGGACTTTGGTCTCCACAAAAGTTGAGCATTTCGTGATTAATGAAGTTAATCGTTAATCCGTGTAACATTATTGTGACGATTATATTTAGGTATCTACAAATTTGTACAAAATTTGCCTTTCCCTCCCTATGGACATAATACGATCGGTGGTGACGTGGTGTCTTTTAAGTGTCTCCACGTAAGTTTTAAGTGAGCTTTGATCATGTCTATTGTGAAATTTGTAAACAGATATTTTTATTTTTAAAGTGAAAAATGATACTGAAATTCAAGTGATGTTTAATCATAAATACAAATTGAAGTTGTCATTCTTAAAAAGAAAATTTTTTTGTAAGTAATTTTCAGTGAATAAATTTTGTTATATTTCAAATTCATAAAAATTCAAAACTTTAACTTCGAGTTAAATCTTGAAATTTTATACCCAAACATATTTAAAATTCGGGAAAAGTTTAGGGGTGGCGACTTTTCCACTTATTATTTTCACCAAAAGTCGTTTCTTGTTGTTACACTTTGCTTTACGGTGATACTTCTTCCGTCCACTTTTAATTATCATGGTTTCCCTTTTCAGAGTCAAACTATAAGAATTTTGACTAACATTTTACCATGTATTTTTTCATCATACTGATATGCAAGAAAATGCAATTTATAGTACATTTTATGTAGTTTTTGAATATCTAAGTTTTTTGTTTAAAATATCGAATAAATAAATCTAATTTAACTTTAAAAATTAGTCAAATTGACTTTCGAAAAATGTAACATGACAAATAAAAGTGGACGGAGGTAGTACTGTATATTCCACTAATTATTTATTGCCATAATAAACCACAAGTTTGCACTCCATTTAAAATTCATGATAAGTGCTTTTAATTATAAAATTCTGAGTAAAAAATTATATCGGAGATTATGTATCTTTGCTATTTTAACTTATAATATTCTTTGATAAAACATAATTATCAGCATTGAATTTTCAATCAAATATTTATTTTACTATTTTCTTTCAAAATTATTATACCCTTAACTGAAAGTTGGAATATCTTAAAGTTATATACAATAATTAATTATAATTATATTTAAATAGTTTAAGAATATTTTTGACGATTATCCTGATATTCATTGGACATTTGGACTGGTCGTATATGTGATAGAAGGGGTCCTTATCTAAATAAGGGGTCCTTTGCTATTAAGGCAATAAGAAAAGTGCATATTGCAATTCAAAAGGATTTTTAATACATGTACATTACTATATATCTTTTGATTATGAGTATGGTCCATTAATTATTTGGTTCAATGAATTAGGGATCACGAACTAATCATGTGTTTAGTTTAGGACCAGATTAATTAAACTTTCTATTACTGTCAAGTCATAAAATTTCGTCCTATTCTCCCTCATAATACACTCAGATTAAAGTAGCTTAAGATACGGAGTAAATATTTCAAAAAGTCATTTAATTATAAAAGCAATGTAGTAAAATCATTTATTATTGTTTTGTATGTATAAGATTATTCAACTCAGGATTTTTCTCTTTAAAATCATTCAATTAAATTTATTATAAAAAAAAACACATTTTAACCCCTTTAACATTTTGGATTTGGAAAAAAAACCTTTTTATATTTTGAATGAGACAATAAACTACCTTATATCTTAAATCAATTACTAAAAATAAATTAAATTATTACATTTATTTTAAAATGTAAAAAACAATCCTCGAGTTAATTATTACCATGAACAAGAATACACGGAGATTGGAAGAGGGAACAGATCAACAGAACATGAAAATCGAACGTGGAATCTTTTAGTATTTGGGTAAATAAAGTCATAATTTGTAATTTTAGTAGATTAAATGTAAAGTCCAAATTACCATCTATTTTTATTTTTCCTATTTATGTAGACACCTAAATTTTATTGGAGTAAAATTTATAAGAAATTTGAATTAAATCCATGTGCATTTGGGTTAAATGTATAACTTACATAAATCACATAGTGTAAAGAGTAATTACAGTATATCCCTACTCTTTTTCTAATTACAATAATCTCTTAAAATTTGTACCTTCGGTATACCTAAGTCACCATCCGGATACATTAATTTGATACAAGAAGAATCCTTCTGTTGCGCTAAAAAAGGGAACAATTTTTTTTCTATTGCGATTAAAAAGGAATAGAAACGTAAATTAAATATCAAATTCATAAATTATGCAATTACGTTGTTTTTACTGCTAATCAATCTCTCCCTAAGCATAGCAACATCAAAAATTTCAAATTTCTTCTCCAAAATTTTCAAAAATCTTTTCAATTTCAATTCAAAATCATTGAAAAATTAAGTTGATACATCATGAATATCTCTATTTTGTTGAGACATTCAATAATATGAGAAAGTGAGGTGAATTGAATCACCCATTGCAGCTTGGAGATCGATGAGTTGAGAAAAATCTGGAAATTTGAAACATTACAGAGACAAGTTTTGCTTTATCTCTATACAATTATTTGAAGATTCTCTCGATTTTTATTCAGAATTGTCAAAAAAAATTGAGATTCAAAATTCTTCTCTCAGTTCATCGAAGATCCTTTCAGTTTTGATTCAAAATTATCAAAAAAAATTGAGATTTAAAATTCTTCTCCCAGTTTATCGAAGATCCTTTCAATTTTGATTCAAAATTGTCATATTTTTTGAGAAGATACATCATGAATATCTTCATTAGACTGCACTTGGAGGTGAAAAAATATGAGCGGAAATTTGCAATGTATCTAGTATACATTGATACAACACACAAAAAGGCTGGAGAGATGTTGTGTAGTCGATTTTTTAATTTGTGATCTTGAGATGTTGTGTAGTCGATTTATTGTGAATAGTTATATCATTGATTATTGTAATGTATCTAGTACATCTTATAAGATGGTTACAAAATTGTACCGATGTGTGTTAGTTTGTTGTTATATTAATTACCATAATTTGATACATAATAAAGTAGTCAACATTGTGATTGTTGTGTATCATATACCTATTATTGGAACTGATACATACTGCTCTAGTTATAGAACATTATGATTAATGTATCAAGATTATTTTTGGATAATATATACATATATATATAGCTTTCTAAGTTGGATAAGACTGAACAAACATTACTGATCGTAGATACATAACACACAACTGATTTGGTACTGTCTATATAGCCTTGTAAATTTGAATAGGATTAAAGATACATTGTAGAACTTGATACATATAAATGATACATTAAGTAGTATGTATCAAGTACATTTATATTGAGCAGCATAAACACCGTAGATACATCGTTTCGTTGTTTATATCTATTTTTCATGAAAGTTTTCATCATCAAAATCTATATGTATCAGAAAATTGTGGATGAAAAAGCTCATTTTTTTTTTAAAAAAAAAACGATAATTCAAGAACTAGAAAGAGAAAAATTTGATGAAGAAATAGTTCTACCTCTTTAGGAACTTGAAATTGATGAGCTGGAGAAAGAATAGATTTGAAATTCAAAAATATAATGATGAAGGTAACTACTGATCTGTGGGAGTGATTTCAGTTGTGAAAATAGAAACAAAAATTGTTGGGTTAGAGGATTGTGAGTTATGTATCTAGAAAAGGAGAGAAGGAGAGAAAAATAGGGATTTTTGTAATATTTTAAAATGGTAGGGAATTTCAGAGAATATGAAAAGAAATATTGTGTAGTTAGGTAATTTTTCCTTAAATATATAATTTGGGCTTTACAAATGATTAAGTCCATTTTATTGAGTTTAAATCCAAGGTCCATTCTATCTTAAAGCCCAAACTTGTGCTACGTGTCATAGAGGCTAGGCATCCAAGACAAACAAGGTGACACCACGTGTCTAATTGAGGCGGTAGTCCTAGTCAAATTCAAGAACCAACATAATCCGTCAAGTGTCAAAATGACATTATTTGACCAATCACAAGCAATCATGTTCACCCCTACAACTATAATAGGGGATATACATGACACTCTAAAGGGGATTCTGAAAACACTTCAACAAGCATTCTGGAAGTATTGAAAAAAGTTACAACATCAATTACATAGTTCTTTAAAGTATTGGTCAACAGAGTTCTTCTCGGAGATCGGCTTGAAATGACGAAGTGTTTTTCGGCGTTCCCATAGATAAAATACATCTCAAGGAGGTCTACATCATCCTACATTCGAGAAATACGATAATGAAAACTCTCAAATCACGAAGAAGTTTAGAAGAGAAGAA